>NC_070564.1:6172617-6481248 GCF_026914185.1 Puccinia triticina | reverse complement strand
AGCTCAAAGATAGTGAGGGTTATACCCACGATTGGGTCTCATTGCTACCAGCGTTGGAACACGCGTACAATTCCAGTGTCCACTCCAGCACGGGTAAGACGCCTTTTGAGCTTGAAAGAGGTTGGATTCCGCATATGCCGCGGGACTTGGTCCTTAGTAAGGCAGTTACTCTGCACCCGTCTGCTGCACGGTTTCAGGAGATGATGCTGCGAGCCAAAGAGCAAGCCAGCTCCTGCCTGGCGGAGGCTTTTGCGTATAACAAGGAACGGTGGGACAAGACACACCGCGACCATGACATATGTGTTGGTGACAGAGTCCTTGTCTCGACCGTAAATTTTCAGAACTTAGGTGGCAACCGCAAGCTGAAGGACGCCTTTGTGGGGCCGTTTTTTGTTAAAGCTCTGCACGGGCGAAACGCCGTTGAGGTCGTTCTGACGGAAGGATTTGATCTTAAACATCCTACGTTCCCGGTTAGTTTGCTCAAAAAGTATGTGGTTGATGGCGACCATGGCGAGCCTCCTGCTCCTGTGGTTCCGGATATGCTTCCTGAGCTGACAGACGACAAGGTTGCTTTCCGGATCCTCGACGAAAAGCTTACGAGGATCCAGGGTCAAGACTGTCGTCTTTACCTGACGAGGTTTAAAGGGCTGTTGGCGGACCATGACAAATGGCTGCCGAAGAACGCAATCCTTAACGCAGACGTGTTGCTGCGAAAGTTTCGCGCCGCCAAGCGACGCAATCCTGGCACTACTCCGATCAGAGCAGTGCTTTTTTGGGGGGGCAAGTGTCAGCCGCCTACTAGTCCAGACAGCGCAGGCGACGACAACCCTCGGGCCGCCACAAGCGCGGGCGGCCCGCAACCAAGTAAGGGAGGGCCTGGAGCCCTCGAGTGAGCACATTGATGTTGAAGGACTCAAGACTCGGGTATCAACCTCGAGTGAGCGAGTGAACACCGCCTGGGACCTCCTTAGAGATTCCCAGGAGGATAGATGGTCCGGTAGACCGGACCACAAGTCAGCCCAGCACAGCTGGGGTATAAGTACTGGGGAACCTTCCTACCAGGAAGGATCCCCCAGATCAGTTACCAAGCCCACCAATATTGTTGTATTCGACCACCAACGCCGACTTACAACGATTGGGGCCCATTGATCCACCTTTTCTCTTTTTTCCGACTTATCCCTCGACTTTCCGCGCTTCGTCTCGGTAAGTCGACCTTTTCTTCCTTTTCTCTCTCTCCGTCCTAGAAAGGACTCTCTCTCGAATCTCTTAGATTCCGGTTGTATTTGCTCAACCAGCCCCTCCAGACGGAGGCGCGGCTTTTCTCCTTGTGCTGTGGCCAAGTCGAGCACCAACAGACAGTCGTGACAGCTGAGATCAGCCGTCAAACCTTGATTATATCAACGGTTTCGTTCAGTGCGTTGCCACTATAGAGGCACGCCCTGACAGCAGGGCCTTGGCAGGAGAAGTAGACAAAGGTGGTGGGGACACGTGCGGGTTGGCGGCCCAGGCGGCGGCGAGCCAGGGCCGGGGAGCATATGCGGCTGCAGGGAGGCGCCGTCAAGGACCAGGATGGTTTTGGTGGTCATCGCAGGCATGTAGGTGCTCAAAGAGCCAATCATCAGCTCGTGCGTCAACATTGGCCCCGGCTGGGGAAACTGCTGCGCCACCAAAGACATTATTGTCAGCAAATGAATCAGCAGGCCCTCCAGCGAGGACAGTATGCTGTCCATCAAGCGTGCCGGATCCAGCGAGAGGGCACTGAACAGCATGATGTTGATTGCCAAGGATGACCCTGGTGTTTTGTGGTTTTCCAAGAGGCTTTTGAGAGCATGTACATACTTAATCAGAGGCAGAAGTTTTTGGACAAAGTGGATATTTGATGATTAGCTTGGGAGTACATCAGATATCCTACAATCTGTATCCGGGAAATGTCAGACTTGGCAAGGAGGGGTCTGGCGTTCGGCTGGTGCTTCAAGACTTCCAGAATACATATGTATGGTTCCAGCCAACTGCGGTTTCTGGGAATTTGTAGGCAGAAACTTTAATCAAACTTACCCCGAGTCTTCGGGAGTTCCACGCGGCCCTTCTGTTCCTGGGCAAGGTGTTGCATGAACTTGGTTGTTGGTGGTTTGCGGGCCTGGACCCTTGCACCATTGTTTATCCTCTCGACTGCGGCCGTGTTGATTGTGCGGCTTGCGATGGAAGCACTCGTCGGTGGATTCCCTTCGTCGGAGCCCGCCAGCTTTACGGGGTCTCATGATCTTGGTGAAGTAGAGGTCTCGCTCGCGTTTGCGCCGTTTGTAGGCTTTGAGTTCAACTTAGTACTGGGCCATCTTGTCGTGATACCTGCGCTGCTCCTCTGTTCACGGCCCCTCCCCGTCCTCCAACTCCTCTTCAGACGATCCATTTCCTTCCACGAATCCGGTCGTCCGGTCGTGAGACTCACTCTCCCGTCTGGAGCGCTATTGATGGCGGCGGGGGGAAGGCTCCGGGAACGAGCGTTTGGAGCGGGCGCGGCGGAGATGGTCGTCGTCTGTCGATCGCCGTCGACGCTCGCCAGTGGTCTATGGGGGTGGGACCTGCGGAGGGGCTTGGAGCGGGGTTCCCGGTCGCGATTTTCGGGTCGTGGGGATAGATTGATTGAGAAAGAGTCGGGCTGTAGCATGACTGTGGATACGCGGCATGGTGATGTGTGAGCTTGGGCAATCGTTGTGAGGGGCGTAGCGGGCCCTACAATGGTGTTGACCAAGATTGATGTGAGGCTTGGAGAGGCAGGATGTGTTATGGTTGTGGTGGGAACGGTTGGGATGCGGTCAGATTAACATCAGACAATGTGCCTATAAGTAGGGGTACCTCTGGCAGGTACGAAGCGCCAGTCGACTCGCTGCGCTGCAATTCCAGCCAGAGAGTCGACTCAACCCCCTCCGCTGTTGCACGTGCACAGTTTGAGGGTTAATTTTTGATGACCCCCCTTTGCAATTGCCTTAAATGCGGCGCGCTGGGGGTCATCTGCCCAATGCTTGCAATCTCTCTAGTAGAGATTGGGCTTTGGGCTGGGTGTGATTTTATTTCTTTTTTTTGATTAAATTGTAGGGGAAACCCTTGAAGTTTGTTTCCGTGATTGTCTGTCTTTAACAAACTTAGATTATAAGAGCATCCGCATTCGGCACTAAGTTAGCCCGGATTAGGGCACTTAGTACACCCCCGCATCCGCATCGGCTGGGATCAACTCGGGATCAACTTGACCCGGAGCTCCGTTTGGAGCTAGTGGGGTCTACATGTAGACCTCACTAGTCCTCGGACTAAACACACAATGAATATTCAACATGCTCATAAGCATGAGCTCTATGTGTTTAGGTGCCAAACACATAACATACAGGCACCTAAACACATAACCTCCGACAGCCTCGGACCCGCTAATCCCCACCCATGCGGTCGGCCGATCGGATTAGCTTATTCCAAGCATAATCCGAGCTAGTTAATCCATACTAACTTAGCCACCAATGCTGATGCTCTAATAGACTAACTAGAGTCCAAGGCGGCTATGCCGCCACACTTCCAAGGGAATTGGTTGAATGAACCCCTCTCAGTCTCATACCAACCCCCACTGTGCCCAAAGCCCAGTTCAGCCATCCCCCACTTGAAATTTTGCATCATTGCTATCCTCAAATCTGAAAAAACATAGATTCATGTAAATATAATATGAAGACACCTTCACAATTACAGTGAAGTTACTTTATCTGAGCTGATTCACACAAATAAAACCTAGGAAGAACCCCAAGACCTCACACAACCAACCCTCCATCCCATAAAGAAAACAGTTATTTTTACTACCCCCACTCCAACCCCTTCAAAAAAATAAGTCAAGAACACGAAGTGCATGTGTAGATTTTTTTTCAAGCATACAGTGACGGAAAACTCTAAACTCAATAAGCAATAAAAAGAGAGCGGGAGAGAAAGAAAAAGAAAGCCTTTTAAAAGGTGTGGTATGAAAGAATCAGATCAGGAGTGAGAGTAAATGGATGTGACTCTGAGGAGGGTGCAATGGAAATAGGGAGACAGAGCCAGGTTGATGAGATTTGTTGTGGGAGGAGGGATGAGAGAACAGAATCCAAGTGATCAATTGTATTGGATGGTGTATCTATGTCTAGCAACCTTTAAAATTTGGTGCCTACAATTACAAATGACAGAAAGACTAAAACAATCTACACAACCATGTGGATGCACACACACAAATTTGAAATAAGAGCCCACTGGCAAAGAAAAAGGTGGAACTTGTGTGTGTTTGTGTTCAAACTCAAAAAAAAAAAAAAAGAGAAACAGAGAAAAAAGCAACCAAGCTGCTGAAAGCCGGAGAACAAAGCTGGAGAGCTACACATGCACATGCTACAGATAGACGAGTAAGAAAGGGAGAGAAATAACAAGGAGGGGGCTAGGTTAGAAGAAGAGATTATGGGAGAGTTAGAGGAGCAGGCTGAGCGCGGGGCCAGTCAACAAGAGTGTCCTGATAAGGTCAGCAGAAGGGAATCTTGAACTATTTTCTATTTTTCACCGGTGCCAGTTTCTCTGGCAACAGTTTCTTAGCGCTAAATTTTTTGGATAAGAGCATTCAGTCGGAGGAGGGCAGGTTGTGGGCTGAGGCAAGGGAGGGATTGTCAAAGGCGCCAAGGGCATAGAATCAGGTCAGCAGCCAGTCCTTATCAATCCATCGGGCGCGCAGCCATTGATCAAACCGGGTGTTCTCCTTGGAGGATGGGTGGGCCCTGCCCATCTCCTTCTTCTCTTCCCCCGCTATTGCTGGGTCTGGGGAGAAGGAGGGCAGGAGTTCGATGGAGATGGCAGCGACGGGGATGATCTTGATGTGGATGTGCACCTTTGGCGGCGGGTGGCCATACCCAAAGATTGGCTGGAGCTTGGAATAGCTTCTGGGAACGTACCCGTCTGGATGGATGCCTGGGTAGCCAATGGTCAGGTCAGCGAGCTGCAGATTTGGCACCTTTTGGCTCAGCGCATGCAGACAGAACAGCGGGCCAGTCAACTGAGGCGGCAAGGAGTGTTTCAAATCGTCCTTCGCCCCCCACTGGCACAAGCCAGGATCAGCGCCCGGACTCAAAGGCAGGGTGTGGTCAGAGAAAAACTCACAATAATAGATTTGACCGTAATGCTTGCACTCGCTGCCCGCGTCATCACCTTCACCAGTGTGCCCTGCGGGAGGATGAGCAGGCCAACTTTGTCCAGCGCACGGTCTCCCGGATGGCGGTTGTCCGCCACTAAGCTGTCTAGCTGGTTCAGCAGTCTTGCTTTTCCGTCGTCAAGGTGCGGTCAAGCCGTTTCTCCTCGCTGAGTTTGTGGGAGAGGGCAAGTTTGAAGGCGTGCTCAACGCAGGCCTTACAGGGGTAGTAGCGCAGGGTTTTAGTCTGGCCGTGGCGCAGAGAGCTGACAAGGCCGGGGCTGGAGATGTAGTGCTAATCAAAGGAGGGCACGGAGTTGGCGAGTGAGCGTTAGTTGAGGCCGAACAGCCGGCCCGGCAAGCCCATTGCCGACAGAATCGACCACCTCGCACTCCCCATCTTTGACCGCACTGCCGACGAGGCGCCTTTTTGCCCATAACTGCTGTGATCCGACGGCGGCGAGGAGACTGGAGGTGGAATTTGGGCGGCTCGTGCAAGCACATGGAGGAGGGTTGGAAGGATTCAGCCCGACATGGTGTTCGGACCAGCCCCACTTGGTGGTCTCCCGGAGCTGGGCATGGGTGGAGGGGAAGAAAGTGTGTATGATGGTGATCACCAAGCCAGCAAAAAGGCGGAGGGGGTGTATCATCAGAGGCAACAAATACAGCCAGATTGAACTCGCGGGTATGTGCAAGGGTGAAAGCGCTGCGCTTCAAAAAGCGCAGCGCAGCGTGAAGCGCAGCGGTTTTGGTGGCCGCTGCGCTGCGCTGAAAGTAGCGGCCCCGCCCGCTGCGCTGAAAGTAGCGGCCCCGCCCGCTGCGCTACCACTTTTTGGGTCTGGCAAGAAGCGGGGACCCGCTACTTTCAGTGGTAGCGCAGCGGAACCATCGCTGCGCTACAGCTTTTTGACCTGGCCGCGTAGCGCTCTCCCGCTGCCAGCCAAAAAAGCGCAGCGCAGCGCAAAGCGCAGCTGTTTTGGTGGCCGCTGCGCGGCGCTGAAAGGAGCGGCCCCGTTGAGGAACTCTGTCCGGTGCTAGGCCGGCAGCAGTTTGGGGAGGGGAATGAAAAAAGAAAAGGAAACTAGTAAGTATGCCCTCCGGGGTGATTGGCCAATAAAGAGCGCGGTGTGTCGTGTAGCGTTGGGGGGGGGATTGATTTTACGACGGCTGGAATTGCGCGTCGGCGGTGTTTGAGTTTGAGATGGAGCCGGGGATACTGCCGGCGGGGTTGTGATCAAAACCAGAAGCTGGGAGAGATTGGTGTTGCGGAGTAAAACAAACTTAGAAGCTGTGAGATTCTGAGAAGTACGGGCGGAAGGCGCCAAGAAAAATAAACTTTTGAACTTTGATGGATGACTGAAAATTACGGTTCAGAGTAGGTCCATGCCGCTCCAAAGCCGGAGTTTGAACTGAACTCAAACTCTGGAGCTTGTGACATCTAACAGACAGCTCATCACAACCTAGCGCGCACACGCGCGCTACAACAAGACAAGAAACAGAAACAAAACAAAAAGAACACAAAACAAACAACAAAAACCAACCCTTCTCATCCAAAACCCTAACCAACGCGCGCAGAATGAAAAAGAAAAATAACAACACTTGATGAAAAGAAAATTAACAGGAAAACCAAACCACTAGCACAGAAACAAAGAAAAGAAAGGAGGAAAGAGAAGAAAAACCTGAAACGCCTTGAGGATGCGCGCCACGCCGCGTCACTGAATCTTGAGGAATCCTTGAGGGCTGGGAACTTGATGCCTTGATGTCTTGAATCCTGACTTCCTCCGGCCGCGCCATGCGCGGCAAAAAGCTTCCACGTGTACCAGATTGTCCACCACATCCACCCACGACTTGCAGTCTGTCCCTAGACTGCTCGTCCCATACCGTGCCTAAAAGAAATCCAAGCCCTGAAAAGGAAAGAGAAAGAACCAGGCGCGCCCGCGGTGCTCACAAGCGTGGCAAGAAGTAGAGTTTCGAAAAGTTGTGGTAGTAACTACCCAGGAGATGCATACTTGGAGGGGAACTTACTTCTGGTCAAGAATGTCCCCGCGGGAAAAGAACCGCTTCACTTGGTCCGCGGCAAAGCGCCGCTTGAGCTCCGTCCCGTCCAGCTCCGCCAAAACATAGGACCCGCCCTCAACCTGCTTCACGACGCGGTAGGGGCCGTTCCATCAATGCGCAAATAACTGCCCCCAATGCGTCTCGAGCGACCAATTGTAAGCGAGGACCCGGTCTCCAGGCTTGAGAGGTTCGCGCAACCGCCCAGAATGCTTCTCTTTCCAATAGCGCACCGAATCCGCGCGCGATTCCATCATCTTTTGATACGCGATGCCGCGCGTCTCCTCGCTGCGCTCCAGCTGCCGGGAACGCGCGACAAGAAGGTCGGTGGTGCTCGTGACCTTGTCCCAATCGACGCCGAGATATGACTCAATCTCCAGCTCCAGAGGAAGGACGGCCCGCTGGCCGAAAACTAGCTCGTAGGGGGAATACCCTGTAGTGCGCTTGGTCGAGATGCAGTCGGCGAAGAGAACCAAAGGGAGAAACTTCCTGCAATTCTTGCCGCTTTCCCCAGCTAGCTTCACCAGCGCGGCTTTGAGAGGACCGTGCCCGCGCTCGACCATGCCCTGTCCCTCTGGGTAGTAAGGTGTAGAGACTCTATGCTTCCCTGGCAAGGCTCGCAGCATCTCTGCTAGTGCGCCACCGAATTCGGAACCTCCGTCAGTCGAATATGCCTGCGCCAATCCGTAGCGCATCGTCCAATGCTCCTGAAGGAAGGCGGCGACCCCCTCCGAAGTGAGATTGTTGATGATTTTCGCCTCAACCCAGCCCGAGAAATCATCTCAAGCGACAATCAAATACTTGGCGCCACTCCCCTTCAGGTGAACCGCATCCATGGATACTCGCCCAAAAACCGTCGCCTCGCCCGTTGGGTAGCGTATTTCCTGAGGGTGTCGCAAATCCTTCTTCTGACACGCTTCGCAAGTTTGACACCACTTGACCACCGCTTCCTTCAGCAAAGGCCACCAAAAACGCTCGGCCACCCGCCGGTACGTTTCTGTGGAGCCCCTATCAACACTGGGTCGCTACGCTACGCTACGCTATTTCAGCGCTACGCGTTAGCGTAGCGGCAAAAAGCGCCCATCTATTTTGCATAGCGTTAGCGCGCTGTTAGCGCCGCTACGCTGCGCTAATTTTCAGCGGCGCTAACAGCGCGCCAATTCTTTGTTAGCGTTAGCGCGCCGCTATAGTCGCTACGCTACGCTGCGCTGCGCTACAGCGCTTTTAGCGGAAAAAAGCCCTTTTTTCCCGCTAGAGGCGCTGTAGCGCAGCGTAGCGCGCGCTCTTTTGCGCCCTGCATGTGTAGTGTTAGCGCAATTGCGCGCATCTGCGCTAACGCTACGCTATCAGCTAAAATAGCTGCGCACCGCGTGCGCGTAGCGTTAGCGCATATGCGTGCAATTGCGCTAACGCTACGCTAAAAAATAGCGCATTTGCGCTGCGCTACGCTACGCTAACCGCTATGGTTAGCGTAGCGACCCAGTGTTGCCCCTATGGCCCAAATCCTCATGAAGCTTCATCAGTATTTCGTGCTGCTTTGACAGGATGGTCACCACAATTCTAGGCAGGGGACTTCCCCTCTTCATCAGACGTCCGGCTTGTAGAAAGAAATCCGCAGACCGCCGCTTCAGTGCCCTAAATTCTTTGGGACCCATTCCCTCTGGCTTGAGCAAGGTGCCCAGAAAGCGTTCGAGATCGCGCCAATACCCTTGCTGGTATCCCTCGTAGCGACCCTCCTTTTCCAGCGCAGAGTATGAATGCCTTGCCCGGATATTGGGGGCCTCCTCGTCGAAATCCGATGGCGGGTCTGAGTCGCCATCCTCCCACGGACCGCGCGAGAGTCCATCTGGCCTAGTGAATGATTTTACCGGTTTGTGGACGATATCGAAGGAAAAGAGCTGAATAAAGGCTACCCAACGAGTCATGGGGGCGTTGGGAAGACTAGGAGCATTGATCATTTCAATCAGTGAATGGGCATCCACCTGTAGTTCGAAGCACTGCCCCCATAAGATTGTCTGAAGCTTCTTGAGCACCCGGGCGACGCCGCACAGCTCGAGCTTGGGCTGAGAATAGCGGGATTCCACATCCGAAAAGAGCAAAGATTCGTAAAGGGCGGGCCTGTCTAAGCCGTTCTCATCTTCTTGGGTAAGTACTGCACCTGCCGTGTGAAAACTCGAGTCCACGGCCAGCTTGATCTTGCCTGCCTCAGGCCCGTATTGAATCTTAATCAAAACTATATCACGGCCTACCGTGACCTTAAGCTTCTGAAACGCTGCTTCGCACTCCGCCGTCCAGTCCCAATCAGTGTCCTTGCGCGTCAAACGTCGTAATGGCAGGCAAATCTCAGATAGAGACGGGATAAAAATTCGCACGTAGACTACGACTCCCAAGAAGCCCCGCACCTCTGTCGCGTTTACTGGGGTTGGCCAGGAGAGAATCTTGTTAATCTTCGCTTTCGCCATTCGTCTCCCTTCCTTGCATACTACATGCCCCACAATGTCCAATGCTGGCACACATGCGGCCAGTTTCGACGCCGAGACCGTCAACCCAGACTCTTCGATACGAAAGAGGACCCGCTCCAGTGTTGTTGCGTACTCCCATATAAAACGCCGAATTCCCGGGTGCCAAGGGAGCCGCTCGTTATCATAGTCAGACGGTGGGCCCTTGATGCCCCCATCGTCTATGAAGATTCCCGCATGATCTGGAATCTCCTCCTGGAGGATCCACACCATCTGTGCCTGGTAGATGGCTACAGAGTTGGTGGCTCCTTGAGGTAGACGCGTGAGCTGGAATCATCCGAGTGGTGTATCAAAAGTCGTGAGCGGTTGAGAAATCGGGTCCAAGGCGCGCTCGTCGTAGCCGCCCATCATGTCCCCCAAACCGTAGCAGGACCTTCCAGCAAACAACTCCACAAATTCCTCCGTGGCGGGTGGCACACCCGCGTCTTTGATAGTCACTTTATTAAGGGCTTGGAGGTCGTGTACTACTCGAATTTTGCCGTTGCTCTTCAGGACACAAAAGACCGGACTTGTGTAGCTTGATGTGGATTGCTCGTACAATCCAGTCTCGACGCGTTCCCGGATGACCCTAATGTACTCTTCCAGTTTTGCGGCCGGTATTGGAATGCGCTTCTTCTGCCAGGGTAAGTGCTCTACTACGGGGATGATGTAGGGTAACCCATAAGAGTCCTTTAACAACCCCCGCTCTCGTTCCGTGAATGCTATAGCGCGGTTCCTCTTGGCTAAGACGTTAAGCTTGTCGGGGTATAACCACCCATTGGGTCCAAAGTTCACGACCCGCAGACGCTCCTCGGTTACGCGTCCCTTAGGAACAAAAGCTCCCGCCATTGATCTCGGCAATTTGCGGTACGGGTCCCGGGACAGTGGCGGCCTACGGAGCGGCGGGTTAATTTCCTGGGGCATCGGTTGGTTGACAGGCCGGACCTTGCGAGCTACCGGTTTATATTTGGCCGCAAACACCAGGAATTCTCCCGCCCTCCATGAGTCCAGCAACGCCAACTGCTCCTGATAGCGCAGTCCGCTCTCCATCAACGCCCAAGTTCGATGCTCCCTCCAATCTTCAAACGGCGATTTATCTGAATAGAAAAAGCCGGAATTTTGGGGACCGCTCACGACTGTGGCACGTGATAGTGTCTCGAAAGCTTTGGTAGCAAGTACCCTCGGAGGTGCATATTGGTAAGAACTTACTTCTATTCCAATATCTCCCCACGGCAACCCAAACTCCAACCTTCCTCTGTCACAATCCAAGACTAAGGGCAATAGTTTACCCTCTTTGCGGAGAAAGTCCTTGACCGCCAAGCCGGGCTCCGCATCTGCAGGGGGTACATGGCAAAAGCGTCCAAGGCTCACATGTGTGGCGACGTAATGTTTTTGACTTGGTGTAGAAGGACCCTCGGAGGTGCATAACTGGGAGGAACTTACTTCTAGTTCTCCCAACCTCTGCACCACTACTCTTCCCTCCTCCGTTGTTCCATAATTTGCTAGTTTCACCTCATTGCGGAGGATCTTTAGTTTTCCCTCGTTGCAGAGGCTCGGGAGTTTAGACTCATCGCGCAGTATAACTAGATTAATCTCATTGCAGAGGACGTCATAGGACGTATATAGTTTATTCTTGTTACGGTGTGGTGTTCTGTGCCTGTTGCAATGCCAAGAGCATGTATACAGAGGTATTGTAACAGTACAGTTACATATATGTGAAACCCATTAAAAGAGGAGGAGATAATCTTACACAACAGTTACAACATTTACATACATACACTCTTTGGTAGCCACAGCGGATTGGACGGAAGAATACACGACGTGGATACAAGGACAAGGGAGGAGGAAGGAAGGAGGAACAGAAAGAGGCTTTGACCCCCAAATCCTGGAAAGGAGGAGTATTCTAGTTGGGTGCAGAGTGCATGGAAGGTGGCTTGGTTACATAGCAACACATTCTGAAGGATATGGAAGGTGGCTTGGGTACATAGCAATGCATGAAATCAGGCAGTGCAATATATGCAGGCAGATAAGGTGTACAAATAGTGTCACTGCAGCATAATTCCCTCATTGTTTGTGTGGCTGTGCAGTACAGGTGTACATATGCTGTGCAACTGAGATTCCCTGCAGCTAAATTCCCTCAAACACATTCCCCTGGAGCTAAAATCCCTCACTCTTCAATATAAAAGAAGCTCTTCTCCCCCCCATAATTTCTCTTTTCACCATCAGCCTACAGAGGTTTGGTCACAGTAGTAGTTTAGTAGTAGTAGTTTGGCAGTAGTAGTATTGAGTAGCGTAGAGTCAGTCAGTCAGTAGAGTGTTAGTGCAGTAGTAGAACCAACAATCAACAACCAACCAACCAACCAACCAACCAACAACCCATTCTCCTTATTAGCATATTAGTAGTAGTAGTAGTAGTAGAAGTAGTAGTACAAATTATAACATCAACAACAGTAGAGGAACTTCACCATAACAAACCACGTTATCCTTAGTTATAACCGGTCTAAAAACACATTGAATTAGATATTTAGGTCTGATAGAGATTACTATATAAAAGTAAGAGCTATCTTGGAATCTGCCACATTTTCTTAAATATTGATTACAAGACTCTTGGTTATTTGCATAGTACTATTAGAGGGGCAGGTCTTTCAAACCACCCGTAGATTGTAATAGCCTTTCAACCTATCATACAATTTATTTCCCCCTCAAAGGAACTTCGATTACCCATCCATCCCTGGAGTCCTACAACGGAGCCGTGAAAGAACTGAATCCGACAATAGTTTTCCCTCATTCCGGAGGCGTGAGGTAGCGGCTAGTTTATTCTCGCCGCGGAGACGTGTCGACTGAATGGCCGAGCCATCTAGAAGCAAAAAGCGCGAAGGAAAACCGGTGGGGCTCACAACTGTGGCGCATGGTAGAGTTTTTGACGAGGATGTGGCATCTTGCCCGGAGGTGCACAACTGGGAGGAACTTACTTCTAGTTCTCCCTGCCTCCGTGGGCATCCATCCTCCTCCCTTTTTCCCTTCACCATTGGAGCGGCGCCCAAACCACCGGAAACTTGAATAGACTTGAGGGAAACTTGAGGTAACTTGAGAGAGTCGGTTGAAAGAGCTGAATCGGCCGCAGGAAATATTTTTGCTGAGTTTTGAGTAATTTTCAAATGTTTTTTGAATTTTCCGGATTGGTTTTCTTGTTGAGCATGGGAAGACAAAGAGAAATAGGGCCTGTGAGTTCCTTGAGAGGAAGTTGATCCAGCGGCAAGATTTCGGAACTTTAGATTAGATCTGCCGCCTCCCGGATCAACCGTATCTACAAAAAATGACGGCCCTCCGAAGGGTCGTCGCGAGCCTTTCCTTTATGGGAAAGAACCGCCTTGCGTCCGTGGCCAGGAAATTCGCGCTCCCAGCGTCCGGAGTCCACCGAGCATAAAGAGACTTCGATCTTGTGGCCCATCGAATCCGGCAAAAGGATCCGCTTGCCCGTTTGGTTGTCAAAATTCAAGGTTGCATTGAAATCCATGAGAAACGGTCGACCGAAAATGAGGGGCCCATCCATACGTGTGATCCAGAAATGACACGAGCCAACAATTGTCTTTCCCACTTGGATTGGGACATCTTCCGCGACCCCAACGAGTTCACACGCCTGGTTTCCGATCCCGTACCCTGCAGAACTGAAATTCACGCGAGGACTAATGTTAAATTTATTAGCCATGGCGTCCGAAATCAAATTTAACTGGGAACCCGAGTCGATTAACAGAAGGGTGTTACTCTCCTCGTCGCCGACCAAACACGGCATATAACCTAGTGGACAGGAATAAAGCCTCATCCCGTCGATCCGCCCTTCGCCTTCCGAGTCCTCTGCCAGCGTTCCAGACGACACCCTCATCTCATCCGCCCCGACCTCGACGCGCCGTCGCGAAACCCACTTCTTCATACCTTCGGCTACTGACGGAGCCACGGCCAACAACTCGGATACAGTGACGTTTGGCACGTTGACGTCAAACATCTTCTTGAGTATCACGTCCGCCGCATTGGGGTGATCCTTGGAGATGCCACACTCAAAGCGCACCTTGGGGGGCGGCGGGATCATCTTGGACGCTTCCGGAGCGGCTGGGCTGTCCTTCGGCGTATCTTCAGTGGGAGGAGCCGCAGGCACCCGCTCAAACAACTCGGATTCAGCATCCATTCCATCCGTATCTGACCCTGATTTCGGGGCTGGAACCTTACGCATCGGTCGCTGCGCCGCAGAGGGAGGGACCGCTGGAGCCTTGAAATGCTTGGGAGCCTCGTGCTTCTTCTTTGCGGGATCAGACTGATACGTTCCCAAGAACGACTGAGAGGAAATTGAAGGTGGTTGCCATGGGTCCAGAGAACCGCACGCCGCTCGAAACTCCTGGTCTGGGGCGCTAGCCGTTGCTGCCTTTGGGTTGTACGAGGCTACCACATGACGGATCGGGCGCGATGAATCGACGGGAATAAGCGCGCCATTGGGGAGGAAGAAACTGCCCCCCCTCTGCTCCACCAATTTTTCTTCCTTGTCCTTCTGTAGTTTGACACAACGGCCAAGACCGTGGCCCTCCCTATGACAATAATAACAGACTATAGGGCCGCGGGGCGTCGAAGGTCTTGCCTGAGCTGCAAACTTTTGCTCCAACCGCTGTTCAAAGGACTGGAGCATACGTTTGATCTCGTCCACCGTAGCGGGTGCCCTTACTTGACCCGGGGCCTCCTTAGGACGTCGATCAGACTCCATCTTCTGCATTACATCGTTCGCTTGCTTGAAGGAGCCGACTAGAACGGGAACTTCAGCACGCGAGCCTTTGAACGTAAGCGCCGTCTGAGTCTTCATCACCTCCTCGACGGCTTCCTTCAAGATCTCGAAGGTTGGTAACTTGAATCTGTTATCCTGAGTCGTGATCATGGTCTTGTCCTTGATTAGCTGATCGCGAATCCTCTCCTGAACACCGGCCAAAAACGATTGATAGTAGAGACGTTTAATTTCTTCTACCGAGTCAATAGGGTCCTTGCGCAGTAGATATGACTGGATTGGCTGCCAGGTTTTGCGAAATCCCTGAAAGTCCACAACTGACGCGACTCCGCCCTTGGCCTTCCATCCCTGAACCAACTCCTCCAGATCCTGCGTCGTGAAGCGGGCCGTATTGATCCTGCCCCAGTGCGACAACATGGCCGCCTTCAGCAGTGTCCAGTTTGGCGGCTCAAAGCCATCAAGAGTCTCGACGATGTCCTTGACCTCAGCTCCTCAAATAAAGAAACGCACTTGTTGCGCCATGTCGAGCTCAGAAGCGCCGTCGAGCCTAGCCGCTAGCTGATAGTCGGCCAAGAAACGTTCTACGTTGGTACCATCAAATCCCAGAGTTTTATCCTGGGGTTTGATCTTGATCATCCTAGAATCTTCGGCCATCGAGGGAATCCTAAAGAGAAGGTGGAATTTTCTGGCTCACAGGTGTGGCGGCGTAATGTTGCGACTTGTAGTAGTGAGAACCCGGGAGGTGCACAATTGGAGGGACTTACTTCTAGTCTTCTTGCCCTCGCCAAAGAACCCTAAAAAAAAGAAAAAGAAAAGAAACCAAAAATTGAAAACAAAGACTGCCAAGCGTCTTGAAAACCGTCCAGATTGGCGACTGTAAATCTTGAGGTCGCTGGTTCGATCCCGGCTCGGGGGACCAAATGAGGAACTCTGTCCGGTGCTAGGCCGGCAGCAGTTTGGGGAGGGGAATGAAAAAAGAAAAGGAAACTAGTAAGTATGCCCTCCGGGGTGATTGGCCGATAAAGAGCGCGGTGTGTCGTGTAGCGTTGGGGGGGGGGATTGATTTTACGACGGCTGGAATTGCGCGTCGGCGGTGTTTGAGTTTGAGATGGAGCCGGGGATACTGCCGGCGGGGTTGTGATCAAAACCAGAAGCTGGGAGAGATTGGTGTTGCGGAGTAAAACAAACTTAGAAGCTGTGAGATTCTGAGAAGTACGGGCGGAAGGCGCCAAGAAAAATAAACTTTTGAACTTTGATGGATGACTGAAAATTACGGTTCAGAGTAGGTCCATGCCGCTCCAAAGCCGGAGTTTGAACTGAACTCAAACTCTGGAGCTTGTGACATCTAACAGACAGCTCATCACAACCTAGCGCGCACACGCGCACTACAATAAGACAAGAAACAGAAACAAAACAAAAAGAAC
The DNA here is from genome assembly GCF_026914185.1 of Puccinia triticina. Taxonomy (NCBI): domain Eukaryota; kingdom Fungi; phylum Basidiomycota; class Pucciniomycetes; order Pucciniales; family Pucciniaceae; genus Puccinia; species Puccinia triticina. The sequence continues at coordinate 6,465,336 of NC_070564.1, read as the reverse complement.
ACAAAACAAACAACAAAAACCAACCCTTCTCATCCAAAACCCTAACCAACGCGCGCAGAATGGAAAACAAAAATTACAACACTTGATGAAAAGAAAATTAACAGGAAAACCAAACCACTAGCACAGAAACAAAGAAAAGAAAGGAGGAAAGAGAAGAAAAACCTGAAACGCCTTGAGGATGCGCGCCACGCCGCGTCACTGAATCTTGAGGAAGCCTTGAGGGCTGGGAACTTGATGCCTTGATGTCTTGAATCCTGACTTCCTCCGGCCGCGCCATGCGCGGCAAAAAGCTTGATTCCTCCACGTGTACCAGATTGTCCACCACACCGTCCGCTGCGCTACCGCTTTTTGGGTCGGGGAAAAAGCAGCCCCCCGCTATTTTCAGCGGTAGCGCAGCGGGACTGGCGTCGCGCTACCGCTTTTTGGGCTTACCGCGCAGCGGTTCCCCGCTGCGCTGCGCTAAAAGACCGCTTTTTTGTAGCGCAGCGCAGCGTTTCAGCCTTGGTATGTGGCTGTCCTTGGCGTGGGGTTTCTTGCGGGCTGAAACGGAGGGGTTGATGGATGTGGCTGGTGGGCAGGGTGATGTGTTGTGTGCTTGGCAACAGTGAGTATGGTCGAGTTGTGAGGGGGGACCTGAGAAGGCTATATAACACGGCCACAAAGCAGTGGCAAATGTCCTTCAGGGCATCCCCCGTTGCACTTGCGCGGGTTGATGGCCTCACAGCCCCGACTTTTGCTTCTCACACTTGTGCCAGGCTGAGCGGGTTAACTCCGGTCTCTTTTCACCTGTGGCATGTCACAGGCTGGGAGTTCGTTAAATCTTTGGGACTTCTTGTAAATACTTTCTTTTATAATTTGTATTTTTTGTTTGTTTATAGCTTGTATCTTTTTTTTTTTGTTATTGCATGTCTATAGGGGAAACCCTTGATTTTTTTCTTGGTGAAACTGTGGTTTTAATAAACTTAGATTTCCCTGACTCTGTCACATGACATGTTTATAACCAATTGTCATGTGAAAGAGCTTCAGTAGAAGTCTACATAATACTTTCACGGAGTATTTTTACACAAGTAATATTACTCTTTAATGTACAACAGTTTATTTTTATGTACTTTGTTTATTTTACTAATTTTTTGTATGTAATACTATTTTTGGGCGCTTTCTGGGGCCAATTCTTATTAGGGGGGTTCACAATAGGATAAAAATAAAACTTTAGAGCTAATTTTAAGGCCTTTATGAACAATGTTTTAAAAAATGAAGAAGTTGCTCTGATTCTCAGGGGACACCCAGTCCTGCAGATCTTGCCAGATTTTTGGAAATTTGTTTATAAAGGCCTTAAAATTGACTCTAAAATTTTATTTTTATCCTATTGTGAACCCCCCTATTTATACAATGTCTCACATGCATTTCCACCCGTGCTACAGACAAGTGGGAATTCCATCAACCTGTGCTCATATAAACCATCACACCAAGTACAGGTTGTGGACTGTACCACGCATCCCAAAGTCTTGTAACCTGGCGCTCCGGGTATGGGTTCCAGCACTGGTGGGGGAGAGAAATGAATCACCGTGATGCATGCAATGCTGTGCTCTAAGAACTAAGGACTGATGCCTTGGTTGGATGTGACAGCCTTATGGAATGGGCTCCATTTGAATTTGGTAAGACACATCTGTCTGTCTATGGATGGAGCAGTGGCATAGAAGTGTGCCAGAGGATATGAAGTTGAGCCAAAGATTTTGGCAAGTTAAGAGCACGTGACATGACTATCAACGGTGAAACAGTACAGTACATGTATTGGTATTTTTTTTGAGTCCAATACACTGTATTGGTATTGGATCAAGTCACCATGGTATTGCATTGCCCATACATTCTGATACAATACAATACAAGTGTATTGCTGGGAGGGGCCATTGGATTGAGCACCAATTTCCCAGAAAAGGTGTTGTTTTTTTAGATACAATACCATATCCTATCTTTTTTTCAATACAATACATGTATGGTGTTCAAAGTTGGTTTGCATAATTTTATGCATGCATAAATCATAAAATCATAAAAATATTTTGGTGAGGAAATTTTGTATTACATAATCAGACAGTCATATCCCCTGCAAAAAAGATTTTATGATTTTATGATTTATGCATGCATAAAATTATGCAAACCAACTTTGAACACCATAATGGTATTGAATTCTGATCTATCAAAAAAAACAATACTATATGCAGTATTGGCCAATGCCAATCCTGTATTGTATTGGTTCACCTTTGTGACTATAGATGAGCCAGCGTAGCTAATTTTCATTCTTCCTGATGTTAAAGCTCACCCATTTGCAATGCCATGTCTGATTTTTCTCCAGGCTCCAGAGTGGGTGTATGATACCATTGACCCCAGTTTTCTAAATACACAGGCCAAGTTTGTGTATACAAAGCTGTTTGTTACCATCATAAGGGACCACCAAGGCATTCACAGCAGATTAAGTATGAGGACATTCTTGGTCACATTGCTTTTTCTTTCCCAGGGCGCAGAAGCTATATTTCATCTGATCAATGAGATTAAAACGCTGTGGAATGTGGACCATTTAGTCCTTCACTTCTTGGTGGCCCTTTCATTATTCAGATAGAATTTGTCCCATCTGAGCTCCAAACATGACAAGAACTGCCCTCTGGATGAGGAAGCTTACACCCAACTTTGCCCAACCTCAATTGTCTCTGCAGCATTTGCAAAATATAGCTGAACCTGCTGTGAAAATAGTACTAACAAAACATGGTTTGGGGCGTTGCTGTGCATTGCCCCTTCTGGGCAAGAATGAAAAGGAGTTGGCCGCCGTTTGTAAAACATCATCAAAAATAGGGGGTTTCAAAGTTGGCCAGATACAACTTGCATACACTTTTGCAAGTTGGTGTTCAAAATTGCATAAGATTTTTTTACATAAAATCATAAACTGCAATTTTGGCTGGGAGATGTAAGAGTCCGCTATAGAGGGGCGGAGCTCTTCACTGGGACAGGGACTCAGGGGCACAGAGGCAGGGCCTCAAGCGGTTTCTAGAACCGCGGTGGGGTGAATTGCTGGCTCGGGAGAGATGGGAAGGCAATCTCTCGTCAGACTATTTACAATGAGGTGAGGAAAAGGAAGGGAAAAGAAGAAATTGGGATGAGAGCTTACCTGGCTCGGGAGAGATGGGAAGGCAATCTCTACCGAGCCAGAAGGGGCGGGGGCGTGACTGAGTTAAGTAGGGGATCCTTTGGGATCCTGTGATCCTGCTTGTGACACCTCCAAGGGGAGGGGTTACAATCTCCTCCACTATGAAAAAAAAGGGAACAACGGTTTAGAGGGGCGTTGTGGAACTACTCAAAGGGGAGAATAGAGCTTGGAAGGGAAATGGATAGCAACAATAGTACTAATGTAAGCTATGCAAGGGTGCTGATGAGGCTGCCTTCCTGACTAATGCTGAGGGGATGAGAGTAACACTAAGAAAAAGAAGAAAAGGTGTGGCTGATTTCTACTTGATCTTAGGAGCTAGTACTATGAGCTTAACTACTGACTACTGAGGGTAAGAGAGTTGGAGGAGTGATGAGAGAGGGGAATGCAATGGCAAGATTCAATAGCAATGGGTTCAGGAGCAACTGCACTGATATCAATGGGTGATGAGTAATTTCTAACTTATAATTTCTGTATATAGAATTCTGCATAAGGTACAAGTGAGGGGGGGGGAAAGACAGTTCTTATATGAAGGAAGGATGAGCACAGACAATGAAGAGTTCTGGCTATGGGAAGAAAGGTTGTACAAATAGGGAAGAGTGATGTGAACATAGTAACAACTTGTAATGATGAGCACTACTGGAAAGGGTAAGCACAGATCCAAATGAGGTAATGTATACAATAGCCATAGTACATAATGAGAAATGTATGTAAAGGGTTTAGTATGTGAAATTAATTATGTAAAAGGAATTTACTGTAATGATTCAAGTAAGTTACTAATGAATTGAGTATTGTAACTAATGAAGACTGTAGGTTATCTGTAAGTCTTATATCCTCTATAACTACTGAACCATTGAAGATAAGGGGGTACTATGTAGGAGTGAATATATGTGAAATTTGATGTAGAACCTGAATATGTAATAATAATGAGGTATTTGTGAAGGGTGAAGGGGAGATGGGATATGTAATGATGAATATATGTAAAAAGAAGCAATAAAATACTACTTATGGTTTGGAATGGAGCACCACAGCGTTCTTGGGCGATACTGATGAGCAGGGGTGGTCGAGGGCATTATTTCCCAGTGAGGTCCGCGGATGAGGGAGTCTGTGTTTTGCTCCTGTTGTCGATATCTTGTTAACATGCGAAGCTGGTGAGTCCAATTTCTGGCAATTATTGGGTCGCGGTACATGTTTGAGTGGGGTGGAGGCGCATAGGAGGAAGGAGGGGAGTGTCAAGTGCACGGGAATGAGAAAAACGTGATTTGCGGGCAATTTTTGTTGATGTAGAGTTTGGCTAAGCTGTGGTTGCTGGTCCTGAGGTCGTCTTGCTTGTGCCTGAGGAACTCGCACTGTGTGTATGCGACCCCGTAAGCACCTGCCTCTGTGGAAAGAATGGAGTCGGCCTGCAGTTGAGAGTGAGGGTTGTACGTACAGCTCATCCGACGGGGGGCCTAGGATGGCTGCTATACGGGCTTCAAGAGCCGGGTCGACGAAGGGCGCGGAGTTTGTGAATTCTTGTACTGCGGCCGCTTTGGTCTCCTCAGTGATCAGGGCCTCAGTCTTGTCGGCGGTGTACGGAATGTGCGCATCGATGTCTTGCAGCGCTGCGGCGGAGGTTAGATCTAGATGCGGTGTAAGACTCAAAAGTGGTAATGAAACCCTTTTGCTGAATGGTGAAGGGTATGGTGGAGTTGCAAGCTCTGCCCTTCTGTTATCAGTCAACAAGACCCACCAAGCTCAGCTTGGCAAGTTTTATTAAGTGATAGGTCTGGTCTGTTCCAGATGAAATCTGTTTGACTGGCAACGTGTAAGTGTTTCAATTACTTTGTTATAAGGGTTGAATTGTTGTTAAAAGGGTTGATTTATTGTTATAAGGGTTTTAGGATTTGAGTGTGGATGAGTGTTGGGTGACTTGTGAGTTCTGGGTGAGGAACTGGGGAGCAGACCACTGGGGGTGGAGAGAGCTCCTTTTATAGACAAAAGTGGAGCCCCAAAGGGGCTTGTGGGTTAGGGTTTCAGCTAATCTAGACAACAGGGTGAGAGATTTTAGCTGGTGGGAGTAGATACAAATGATGTCATAACCCCTCAGGGGCGCATGAATGGTGTCAGAATATACAACAGAACATTCTAAACATGCCAGGGGTGCATACATGATGTCAGAATATACAACAGAACATTCTAACGCATGCATAAGGTGACAGTAGACTGCATGAGCTGTCATACAGGGGGAATTAGTGTATACACAAAGTCTGAGGCTGCAGAAACAGTGTAAATGATGTCATACTATGTATATAAACGAGTGTATTTAGCTAATATGTAATGAGTGTAGCCTGACAGGGAGATGTATGTTTGTATCCTGTGATATGTATAAGTGTACTACTGTGAAACTTGGTCCGGGCAGGTGACAGCTGGGTTACTGGGGCTGGCCATGTGATAGGTGTTTGGTGGGGTCCACAGAGGTGTAACTTCTTATCCAGTGGGGTTGTAATGACCGTTCCAGTGGTGACTAGGGGTGAAATTGGCCGTAGAATCCATTTCTGGGGTCCATTTGATGGTATCCTGAGGCCTAGTATGAGTAATTATGTAGCATAGAAAAAACTTTTTATTTTTCCACTTTTCCGTCTACCACAGCGGGAATAAGTGTCAGAATACAGAGGCTGATGCTCTAGGCGCCAAAAGGCGCAGGGGAAAAACAGACTCTGATTCAACGCATCGTAAGCCCCGAGTTTCATCCCTTCAGACTTAAGCCACAGAAGCTAACCCTGCTGTCTTGTCATCCCTACAAACAGATGAAACGAGCAGCAACTCCCCGAGGGCGCAAGGCACAGACAGACAACGTAGCAACATCAGGGCAGCTCCGAGTTCCAAATCTTTGATCTTGTGAGTATTTAAGAGGCAGCTCCCAAGCTTCAGTCGAGACATCAGACTAACACTCACTTGATCTCATAGCTCACTGTCACACAGAATATCCACCAGCCCCACAGACCTAGCATCTCGAATAAGTCCTTCGACTAACGAGTAAGCATAGCAGCGTTGAACTAAAACAGCAGTAAAGCAAATCGCTGATAAATAGATGTTGTCTCATAACAGCCGCAACAGGACCAACCCAACATATCGCCAAGACGCTCAACACTGCTGAAGCAAGCGTGCGGAACACAAGAGGTACTTGTCCTCGTGCAGCATTAGAACATATCAAGGCATAAAGCTAACGCAATGCATACGCCATTGCAGTTACCCATTCTCATTGTTCCTAGCCGATCCCTTCTTCATTTGCCCTCTCAAAGACTTCGTGTCCAACCTTTCACATCACTTTTCTCACTTCATCTTAATAACTCAGTAGCGCAGCAATCTTGCCTGCTCTTAGGTGAATAGCCTTTTCACTTCTTCATCAGTCAAGACTCTAAGACCAATGCACTTTTCATTGTATATAATTCTGGATATAAATTTTCTAATCTGAAATCAATCTTAGTTGTCACAAATTTTACAGATTTACAGTCTCGAACGCTCAAAGCAACCTCACCGATAATATCAGCAACTAGGAGCAGGAACGAACGATGCCGTCTGCCACTCGACAAGGATCTCTCCCACCAGTCTCCACCTCAAACACTGGAACGGCAATCACCGCCGCAAAGAAGGAGGAAAAGGAGATTATTGTCATACCGACGTTCAACGGGAGCAATTACGCGAACTGGCAGAACACCATTAGTGCGTATCTTGAATTCAAGAAATTATGGCCTGTCGTCAAGAAAGACACCAAAGGCTCAACCAATGAGAAAGTCAAGGAACAGAAGCTCAAAGCCTGGCTCATCCTTAACTCGAAAATTGTCCCAGAAATCCTCACAAGCTTAACCAGTACCTGTGGCCGCGATCCACACAAAATATGGACGAGATTGAAAACCAACTATGCCACCGCAACAATCTACGGAATCTACCGAGTCTGGTTGCAATATCTTCGAATCTCTTACAATGACGACTTACTGAACTATGTCATCAAGGTTGAAGCCGCTCTTGCCGAAATTAGCACGATTGGTCTTAACGTCATGAACGAGCTCATCAGTGTCAGCATAATTGAAACCATCACTGAAAAGCGCCCTATAGTTATGGAAAGAATTTTAGGCGACATGGAAACGCTCGCCAACCCATTTCTCCTCTTGGATAAACTCAGACTCATTGCTAATCACGAACAAGTCACCAGATTGAAAACCATCACCGCTTCGCCATCAGGAAATCCAGAAGGAAACCCGCCTTCAGGGACCGCGTTGGCCACCACCGCCGGTAGAAAACGCCAGTACATAGCGTGCAAGAACGGGAGACACAACCCCAATGCGTACCACGAAGAGCACCAGTGTTGGACACTGCACCCTGAATTGAGACCAGCCAAGAAGCAAAGAGCCACTAACCTCGCCACCACCACGGGAGGATCATCCGAGCAACCTAGCGCGTCTCAAAGCTATGCCTACCAAACCTCGGCGCAGCAAGTCAGAAAGAACGCAGTCATTCTTGACTCGGGCGCTAGTCAGCACATGTTCAACTTGCTCAAATATTTCACCGACTCAACTGAAACTAGCGTCTTCATTGTGACCAGATCGGGTAAAGAGACGTCTGAAATGGTGGCAACTCGTCAAGGCACTGTCAAGCTTGAATTCGACAATGGCCCATCAATAATTCTTCGAAATGCGCTCTTTGTTCCTAACCTTTCCACGAATCTCGTGTCGTTTGCTCAACTAATTAAAGAAAAGGCCGAGATAACAAATCACAAAGGAAAGATGGTCGTGCGGCTGAACGGAGAACACAGTCTGAGGATCAACACCAAACAAAATCTCTTCCAGATCAAAGGTGTCAAGCGCGTTGAAGAAACTTCATTGAGCACCACGGTTACAGCGAACTCACTCATGACCTGGCATTGTCGGCTCGGACATGCAAGCGCTGCACGCATCAAAGCAGTCATTGGCACTGAAGAATTATCCAGAGAAAAAGTCGCATGCTCCCCCTGTATGCAGGGCAAGATGGTAAAATTACCATTCAAAGGGCACTTCACACCAACAGAGGTGGCACTTGAAGTTATCCACGGCGACCTGGTCGGACCCATTTGACCTGCAACAAACAGCGGCTTCAGATATTTTCTCACGATCGTGGACCAACACACCGGATTCATTCACATCAGCCTCCTCAAAGAAAAATCCGATGCCTCCGCATTCATACTCGAGTTCAAGACAAAATTTGAGAAACAGACCGGACAGACTATCAAGAAGATTGTTACCGATGGAGGCGGCGAGTTCTGCAACAACTCACTAAGTGAAATCCTGTTGCAAGAAGGTATACAACACAATATCTCACCCCCTTACACGCCACAGCACAACGGGATTGCGGAGCGTGCAAACAGGACGATAATTGAAATGACCAGATGTATCCTTCTCCAATCCAACCTTGCCGCCAAATGGTGGGGAGAGGCAGTGATGACCGCAGCGGCAATCACCAATTCTCTTCCATCTCTTTCCAAGTCTCGCACTCCGCCCATCACCCTTCTTTTGAAAACTCGTCCCAATATGAACTTCTTCAAGCCATTCGGATGCAGGGCATGGATCCTAAAAGACAAAGTCAAGAGGGATCAGAAATTTGATGCGATTGCCTGGGAAGGAACTTTGATTGGATACACCAACGACTTCTCCGCCTACCGTGTTCTCAGGCATGAAGACAAAGCAATCATCGTGTCTCGACATGTTTGCTTTGAAGAAAATGTATTTCCAACGTGTGCGGCAATCAACAAGGGCCTGAACAACGCCTTGGATGCTGAGACGGCAATTCCCATCTTCAAATCCGAACCTATTCTTCCTTTTGATGAAACCTCTGATCTGAATCAGGAAGAACCCGCAGCGCTCGAAGAAGTAGACGAAGACCTCTCCTCGTCTCCAGTTGACACGCATCCCATCAGTCCAGAAACAGGCAAGCGTTGGGTCTACGTCAAGAACTTTGAACCTTCCGACAACATTGACAGCACCATCTCCGCTGACAACATTGTCACTGGCAAGCAAACAAGAAAACCGGTCTGCTACATTGCAACTTCAACCGATCCGAAGTCTCATCATCATGCAATGAAGAGCCACGACTCGCAGCACTGGATAGAAGCTGAACTCAAAGAAATCAACAACATGCGCAAGTACAAGGTATGGACCGAGCGCAAGCAAAGAGCTTCTGACAACCCCATTGCGTCAACCTGGGCCTACAGAAAAAAGCTTGGTCCCAACAACCAAGTAATCGAGTACAAGGCAAGGATCTGCGCCCAAGGCTTTCGCCAAACATTTGGCGTCAATTTCGAGCTCAAATATGCGCCTGCTGGGAAAGCAGCGTCGCTACGGCTTCTTCTTTCTTTTGCAGTCAACTGCGGTCTCCAAATCCATCAACTTGATGTTCGAAGTGCTTTCCTCACCTGTCCACTCGAGGACACAGTGACTCTTCTACCGCCTCAAGGTTACAATTGCCCCACGGGAACGGTCTTTGAGCTAAAAAAGGCTATCTATGGCCTCAAACAGGCCTCGCTCGTTTGGTACAAGCGCCTCAGTCAGTACCTTCAGAAGATCGGATTCAGCATCTCCGTGTCCGATCCTTGTGTATTCTTTTGGCTGTTGACCCCGGCAACATAGTTATACTGCCATGTAGATGACATTGTGATTGTCAGCAGTGACCTGTCCGTCTTCAAAACTGAAATGGAAATCGAGTTTGAAATCAAGTACCTTGGAGCAGCCGCCTTCCTTCTCGGCATGAACATCGATCGATCCGACAACTACCTCCATATTCATCAAACTCAGTACATCGAGAGAAAGCTGCTTGAATTTGGGCTTGACACGGCGACACCAGCGTCGTGCCCAATGAATCCAAAATCACACCTCAAGGCTGCAACAATCACGGAAATCGAGGAATTCTCAAAACTGGATGTGAACTACCGAGCGCTCATAGGTTCACTCAACTGTCTCAGCGTCCTAACCCGGCCCGACATCTCATACGCCGTCAGCGTACTCTCGCAGCACCTTGAAAAGCCCGGAATTCAGCACTTTCGTGCTGCTCAACAGGTGTTTCGTTACCTGCTTGGCACGAAACATGTGGGCCTTGTATTCACTAAGTCACCCAGCCTAGAGATCCGAGCGCATGTCGACTCCGACTGGGGCGACTGCCCGGACACGAGAAGATCAGCAACTGGTTATGCGGTATTAACCCGATCTCAGCTTCTCTCATGGAAAGCATGCCAACAATCGACTGTTTCCCTTTCATCGACTGAAGCCGAATATAAAGCACTCTCGGACCTTGGCAGAGAACTGGCCTGGCTGAGCAGTCTCATCAAGGAGATAAACTTGGACTACATTCCTCATCAGATCTTTGTTGGTGTCGACAATCAAGGAGCTATCGACTTGGCAAAAAGCGAGATATCTCAGAACGGATTTCGAACAAAGCACATGGATATACGACTCCATTTCGTTAGGGAACTAGTCATCTCCAAACTCATAGCCTTACAATACATTCGGACTATCAAAAACTTTGCAGATTTTCTGACCAAACCAACTGGAAGATGCGGCATCAGAAGATCCCTTCAAGCAATCGGAGTAACCACTGCTCCTTCCTCTGCCTCGAGCCTAGCGGCTCAAGGCAACCCAGCCTGTCAGAATACAGAGGCTGATGCTCTAGGCGCCAAAAGGCGCAGGGGAAAAACAGACTCTGATGCAACGCATTGTAAGCCCCGAGTTTCATCCCTTCAGACTTAAGCCACAGAAGCTAACCCTGCTGTCTTGTCATCCCTACAAACAGATGAAACGAGCAGCAACTCCCCAAGGGCGCAAGGCACAGACAGACAACGTAGCAACATCAGGGCAGCTCCGAGTTCCAAATCTTTGATCTTGTGAGTATTTAAGAGGCAGCTCCCAAGCTTGAGTTGAGACATCAGACTAACACTCACTTGATCTCATAGCTCACTGTCACACAGAATATCCACCAGCCCCACAGACCTAGCATCTCGAATAAGTCCTTCGACTAACGAGTAAGCATAGCAGCGTTGAACTAAAACAGCAGTAAAGCAAATCGCTGATAAATAGATGTTGTCTCATAACAGCCGTAACAGGACCAACCCGACATATTGCCAAGACGCTCAACACTGCTGAAGCAAGCATGCGGAACACAAGAGGTACTTGTCCTTGTGCAGCATTAGAACATATCAAGGCATAAAGCTAACGCAATGCATACGCCATTGCAGTTACCCATTCTCATTGTTCCTAGCCGATCCCTTCTTCATTTGCCCTCTCAAAGACTTCGTGTCCAACCTTTCACATCACTTTTCTCACTTCATCTTAATAACTCAGTAGTGCGGCAATCTCGCCTGCTCTTAGGTGAATAGCCTTTTCACTTCTTCATCAGTCAAGACTCTAAGACCAATGCACTTTTCATTGTATATAATTCTGGATATAAATTTTCTAATCTGAAATCAATCTTAGTTGTCACAAATTTTACAATAAGTCGTCATCGTCTTCCTCCCAGCCGTCTTCCTCCGCTACTCCCGCCACGCCTGCCGGGCCTCCTGTGGGTCGTTCTGGTCCGGTGTTGGTCCGCGCTCCTTGGGCGGGTCCTTGGGGGCCGCTCCACGCCTTAGGTCTCGTGTAAGCGGTGGGTTTTGGTGGGGGTTTGAAGTTGGTAGGGACATTGACGCGTGCGCGATCCATCGGCCCGGGGCAGTTGCCCGGCGCTGTGCCGCAGTGGCGCTTGCAGAAATGAAAGAGTCCCACGGAGTCGAGGTACGCATGGATTCTCCAGAGGTACTCCTCTCTGGATACTCCATTGTATCTGCTTTCCGTGGTCCCGGGGGTGTCTGTGTTTGCAAGATGTGCGGCTGTTGTGGTCCGTCGAGGCATGGCATCGTAGATTGTGCGAGTCCGCCGGGCGAAGTGGTCGTAGTCGAAGGGGTCTGCCTCGAGGAGTTTGAACATGTGCACTTGTCCTCTCAAGTTGGCCGGGAGTCCTTGGACGATCCAGTCCGCTAGCTCCTCATCCGTCATGACGGGGGGGTCGACGCCGAAATTGACCATCCGTTGGAGTGTGCGTCCCCAGGACTCGAACTGAACGAAGGTCTTGTTCTCTGCCATCCGTAGTCCTCTGATCTGGCTTTTTATTTCCCTGCGCCAACGAAGGGGCAGCGCCGCAGGGAAGAGAGCCGATTTAAAGGCTACCCAGGAGCGGGAAAGGTAGCTGGCGGCCTGGTTTGAGTAGAAGGATAGCAAATTTGCTTCCTTGATCAGTGTTCCGGCGATGCGGATCTTGTCAGAGTCCAGCGTGACCGCCTTGGTCTCGAAGAAGACCTCGAGGCCGTAGATCCAGGTTAAGAAGACTTCGATGTCTTGGAATGGTCCCGTGAATGTGGGGCCGTCTGACGTCCGGAAGCGTTGTAGGTCGATCCTCCCGTCGCAAGGGGGAGCTATTGGTGAGGGGTTCCCAGTTGGCGTGTTAGTCAGAGCGTGGGTGACTGCCTCTTCCAGCCGTCGCAAACGGTTACGGTCCGCGGCTTGTCGGGCATCGAGGTTGGCCTGTTGCATTTGTAGGGTCATCCTCTGCATTTCCATGAAGATCCCCAAGATGGATCTGTCGGTAACTGTCCCCGGAAGGATAGGAACTGCGCTGTTTGTTGGGTGGCCGGCCGTTGGTTCGGGGGGGTGTGTTCCTCGAGGTTGGTTTGGGTGGTTGCGGGATCGGCATGTGTAAAAAATGGTAGAAAGTTACTTTGTTGAAACAGTTAATTACAAAGAACTCAATAAAAGTAAATACACTTTAAGAATATAAAGACAATAGTTAGAGCTCGTTATCGGTTTGATTGTTTAACAAAGATAGAAAAAATACCTGAAAGAAAAACCCAGATCGAAAAACAAATCTTGAACAAGGTCAACAGACGACGATAACAAACACGAGGAATTATCACAACGAGCTAGCCTAGAGTAACAGTTAAAATAAGATGTCAATACATGTGATCTATTAACAATTTTTAGATAGAATTATAAATTAACTACCTGCCCAGAGACTAGTTCTAGCTCCTCCTGAGTGTTTGAGATTGACGATGGTTGAGATTGATCTTTGATCTGATCAAAAGGGTCCGAAGGAGACTGTCTTCGAGTAGTTTTAGTGGTTGATGATTTGGTGAATGTGATTGACCAGTTGAGTAGTGATGAGATGGAAAAGATACGGAAGGGGGAAGGAAGGGGAAAGAAGGTTATCGGCGAGTTGAATGTTGATGATCAGAGTTTTTCAGGAGCGGAGCTTGATCGATTGTCATAGCGCATGCACATCGGTTACATATGCATAACTGCATGCATGGACAATTATACTCAATTGTACGAGTTTAAAACTCGACACTCCTCCTAAACACGCACATTGAGCAGATGTAATTGTTTGTATACCGCTTGAAGTTTGATTTTTCCGAGTGGTTTTGTTAAAACATCCGCAATCATGTCATGCGTTGATACTTGCTCAATTTGCAGAACCTTCATGATCATGAGCTGCCGGACATATTGAAATCGAATTTCGATATGTTTTGTGTTTGGATTGAGCTGTGCCTCTTTGCTTATAGTCACTGCACCAGAGTTATTGTTGCATATAGTCGGAAGATCAACGCTTATGCTCAGCGAAGTGCACAAATTCGACATCCAGCGTAGCTGTTTTGAGCATTTGTTGATAGAAATGAACTCGGCCTCAGTCGTAGATTGCGCTACGACAGATTGCTTTTTTGTTGTCCAAGAGATCGGATTGCCGAAAAAGGTAATAACATAACCGGACATAGATTTTTTTGTTACCAAAGAAATTCTGTAGTCAGCGTTGGCCCATCCACACAAAGCATTCGAATGTTCCCCTTTCATGAAATGAATCCCGAGTTCTGTTGATCCTTGAAGATAACGCAAAAGATGCTTGATCAAGGACCAATGCGCAAGAGTGGGAGAAGACGCAAACTGTGCCAAAACGTTTACAGTGAATGCTATGTCTGGGCGAGTGTGGAGAGCAAGGTAATTTAGCATTCCAATAGCCTTTTGCATGGTCTTCACATCAAATGGAGGCGATTTGGAGGATACAATTCGATGGAAATTCAATGGAGATGGAGCTTTCACGGCCGTTGAGTTGGCCATGCCGAATTCATTGATGATCTTGTGCTCAAAATCCGATTGATGAATTATCAACGATCCATCAGTTCGCCAGTCGAATGTGTATCCGAGATGCTGATTTGGGTGTTCCTTTATCTTCAAGACATATGACTTCTTTAAGTCACCGAGAAATGCCAAAATCTTGTCTCGAGATTGACCAACAATCAATCCGTCATCAACATGCATGTGTAGAAGAATTGAGTTATTGGCGTTGTGGAACAGAGCATCGTCCAAAAGCAATGGTTCAAAACCAATGGACCCTAGCGTAGAAACGAGATGAGCCTTCCACATCCTTGGGGCTTGTTTTGTGCCATATAGGGACTTGTTCAGCTTCCAAACCCAACCTTTCTTGACCGGATTGGGATCTTCAAAACCAAGCACCTGAGAGACGTAAATTGAAGCATCGATGTCGCCGTATAAAAATGCAGTTTCAACATTGAATTGAAACACAGACATTCGCTTGTTGACAGCAAGAGACAGAATCATTTTTAGTGACTCGTTCCGCGCCACCAAAGAGTAAGTTTCAAAGTAGTGCAACATATGTTCTTGGTGATTGCCAAAAACGACCCAACGAGCCTTGTAACGCACAACCTCGTTGAATTCGTTGAGTTTTTTGGTGAGCAACCACATCCCGCCAATGGTCTTGTCGTCAGATGGAGGTGGAGCAAGGGTTCCGGTGTTTTTAGACTGAAGAGAATTGAACTCCGATGACAGCGCTTCTTCCCAGTGTGGCAAGGCGCCCTTGTCATTCATGGCCTCGTTTATGCTTACTGCCTGATTTAAACTGAGCTCTGGAAATTCAGAAAGTACAATCAATAGATCCGGCAAGTTCGGGTCACGTTGCCTTGAGCCTTCCACAATATTTGAGGGATCAATTGTCGAGGTGATTTTTTTCGGAGCAAGATGATCTTTTGATTGCCACTCATAAGTGAACCGCTTGGTTGGAAGCTGTTTCGAGGTTGAAGAAGATGAGTCAGTCTGAGCAGTTGGTACATTCAAAGCGGGAGAGGAAGGAATGGGCGGAAGAATCGGTGGAGAGGAAGGAACAGGCGAAAGGATCGGTGGTAAAGATGACGGTGATGGTGAAGACGGAACAGAGAGTGAAAGCGGACAAGGTATGGCTAGATTCAAAGAATGTTTTTTCTGTTGATTTCCATACATATTGATGGCAACATGTTCGTCTTTGGGAACCAAATTTGTACATGATGTGGGCAAAGTTGAAGGTAACTTCATCATGGCAGATTTGGATTTATAAGGAAAGGAGAGTATGGAAGGTGTAAAATCCCGACTAATTATTGTTTTGCGAGATACAGGATCGAAAAAACGCATTGCATCTGATCTGGGTTCATAGCCGAGAAATAGCAACGGTTTCGAGGGAGGAAGAACTTTGGAAGAGGGGGACTGGGTGTGTACGTAGACCTTAAGACCGAATGGCAATAGCGTATGAACATGTCTTACCTGTTCAATTTCAGCTTGCGCATCAACTAAGACTGAGTTCAGAGAACACCAATCAAGTGCAGACGTCGGAAGCATATTGATTAAGGATGAGGCGAATTTAGCGGCTTTGTCCCAATAGTTTAAAGGAACAGCGCACTGAGCAAGCATACATCTCATTTTCATGAGGAGTGTCTGATTGAAACGTTCAGCTAGACCGTTTGTTTGAGGAGAGTTTGCTGGTCCTTGCTCCAGGCATATGCCACGTTGGGATAGGAAGGCTTTGAAGATGGTTGAACTAAATTCTCTGCCGCAATCAGTATGAAGGATTGCTGGTGTCACGTTGAGTTGATTTTTGATCTCGTTTATGAAAGACATAATTTTCGATTTGGACTCCAATTTCTTCTGCATTAAATAAATGCAATTGAACCAAGAGAAATCGTTGATTAACACCAGTATGTAAAGAAAAAATCCTCGAGAGTTTGGAGAAATCTGTAACACGTCCATATGAATCATTTTGAATGGAGAAGCAGCTGATGGAAGAGGATTGCTATGTGAAGAACGCTTAAGTTTAGCCATTCTACACACCTCACAATTTATCAAAGATACAGATTTTTTGTTTGGCGCAATCTTCATTAAAGCAAAAAACTTTTTTAGATAAACGTCCGATGGATGACCAAGAATAATATGCCAGTCTTTCAGCGCGTTGCTTTCGTTGATCAAAAAAAGCGTTCTAGAAGTAATCACGCTCGATCCAGAAGAAATGTACAGATCTCCAGTGCGTGGAAAACGCTCGATAATTGTCATTCCCATATAGACCAAGAACAATTTGTTCTTGTGAACGCATCAAAACCCGTGATCTTCTAGTTGAGACACTGATATCAGGTTACACTTTCCTGATGGTGCAAGGTAAACCGGAAAGATATTGTATTTTCCGAATTGCATTGAACCAATATGAGTGATATCAACTGATCCAGAATAAGTTTGCATTGACTTGGTTATTGGTTGGAGATTTGACAACAATTGAATGTCGGATACGGTTGACTTTGAAGCACCGGTATCAAGGACTAAACAAATTTTCTCATTATCGATTGGGCCCACGTGAAACGTATGTTTGTCTTCAACAAAAAATCCAGTATCTTCAGCTTCTGCATTTGAGATCTCGGAGACAGCCTTGGCAACGTCTTCATCATCCGATTCCTCAATTGAATTTAAACGCTGAGTTCGAAGCTTTGTTAAGGATTGAATTAACTGATCAATCTCTTGATTGGTCATGTTGACTTTAGAACTCGAATTGCTTGATGAATTTGAACGGTTTTTTTTTCGGTACAACATTCCTAAACTTTTTGTCGATAGCCTTGAATTTGTCGTTATTAGGACAAACAAAAGGTTTGGAGGACAACGCATTGATTGACGCAGCAGAACCAGTTTGTTCAATTCAACTATGTTCAAGACTCATTCGTGTAGCAAGTTTTTCAAATGTAAATGGATCGATATTGTAGAGATTTTGAATCAGACCATTTAACAATTTGTCAAATCAAAAACTTTTGAGGAAGAAAATTCCAGCCATCGCCGTGTTGATTTGCGTATTTGGTGTAGATATTTGCGCAGATTTTAACGAAGTGTACATAGATTGAAATTTACCAATGTGATCCGCAATTGAGGAACGGGGAACAAAATCGAGATGAATGAGTGCATAAAGCTTATCACCGAGCTTAATTAATGATTTTTCGCCACAGGCATCAGCTAGATTCACCATTGCTTGAGAGAATGTATTGACTGCTTGTACGACGGGGTATAAATTGGGAGAAACACATAGCTCAAGTAGAGTATATGCGTTCGAGGTCTTCTTGCGGAATTTCTTTTTGGTCTTGTGCGCTTTGCACCAAATCGGATTAAAAACCTCTTCATCACCACAACCAGTGACAAGATGATTGAATGATTTCTTCCACTCCGGCCAGTTGTCGCGGCGAAGCTTAGTTATTTGAATTTTGTCACTTCGATGATTGTTATCACTTGACAATGAGTCATCGACCTTAGGGACTACCGGAAGGTTTTCCATCTCATTCGTATTTATCTAGAGTGATTTCTTATTTTGAGCTCTTTATAACTGTCAAGTAATGACTCTTGCTACCATGTAAAAAATGGTAGAAAGTTACTTTGTTGAAACAGTTAATTACAAAGAACTCAATAAAAGTAAATACACTTTAAGAATATAAAGACAATAGTTAGAGCTTGTTATCGGTTTGATTGTTTAACAAAGATAGAAAAAATACCTGAAAGAAAAACCCAGATTGAAAAACAAATCTTGAACAAGGTCAACAGACAACGATAACAAACACGAGGAATTATCACAACAAGCTAGCCTAGAGTAACAGTTAAAATAAGATGTCAATACATGTGATCTATTAACAATTTTTAGATAGAATTATAAATTAACTACCTGCCCGGAGACTAGTTCTAGCTCCTCCTGAGTGTTTGAGATTGATCTTT
The DNA here is from genome assembly GCF_026914185.1 of Puccinia triticina. Lineage (NCBI taxonomy): Eukaryota > Fungi > Basidiomycota > Pucciniomycetes > Pucciniales > Pucciniaceae > Puccinia > Puccinia triticina. The sequence goes on along the minus strand of NC_070564.1, from coordinate 6,447,057 downwards.
GATCTGATCAAAAGGGTCCGAAGGAGACTGTCTTCAAGTAGTTTTAGTGGTTAATGATTTGGTGAATGTGATTGACCAGTTGAGTAGTGATGAGATGGAAAAGATACGGAAGGGGGAAGGAAGGGGAAAGAAGGTTATCGGCAAGTTGAATGTTGATGATCAGAGTTTTTCAGGAGCGGAGCTCGATCGATTGTCATAGCGCATGCACATTGGTTACATATGCATAACTGCATGCATGGACAATTATACTCAATTGTACGAGTTTAAAACTTGACAGCATGTGTCGGCGTGTCTGATTGCGAGTCTGTCGGTGGTGGCGGCTCAATCAGATGTGGCGCCGGTCCCCGGGGGGCATTTGAGGTGTCCATTTCCTTCTGGGAAGTCAGCGGTTTGTTGGGGGGCGGTAGCGCGATGGGGGGTGAGATCAAGGGGTATAAGGGTTCTTTCGGGGGAGGGGGTGGTCGAATCTCGTGCGGAGGAATGATTCCCCAGGCTCAGACAGTTGAAGGGTCCGGAGGGGTGGAGGAAAACAGAGATGATTTCGGAGGGGCTCGAAATCCAATTGCTGGAGGGAGCACAAAGGAAGACGCAAGCGACGCAGGGCAAGAGTTTGTCTCTCTAGGCTTGGTTGGTGTGGCTGATGCGCCCGAGGTCGTGGCGATAGCGGTAGGGGCTGGCTGAGTGTTCTTTGCCGCGAGACGCTTTGCTTTGTTTGCAGCTCGGATGAGGGCCTCGGTGTCAGTGAGCGCAAGCAGTTTGTCCAATGAGACAGTGCGCCTCGTGGACATAGGAGTGCAGGGTTCAGGTTCAGATTTGGTTCAGGGCAGGGTTCAGGCTTGTTGGTTCAGGGCAGGATTCAGGCTCAGGTCAGGGGCAGGCTTAGGTTGTTGGGTCAGGGCAGGGTTCAGGTTCAGATCAGAGGATGTAGTCGAGCGTTAGGTGTATGCGGTCCAATCCGTATCGGTGTGGGAGGTTCTAGAAAAAAAAAGTGTAAGAGTCCGCTACAGAGGGGCGGAGCTCTTCACTGGGACAGGGACTCAGGGGCACAGAGGCAGGGCCTCGAGCGGTTTCTAGAACCGCGGTGGGGTGAATTGCTGGCTCGGGAGAGATGGGAAAGCGATCTCTTGTCAGACTATTTACAATGAGGTGAGGAAAAGAAAGGGAAAAGAGGAAATCGGGATGAGAGCTTACCTGGCTCGGGAGAGATGGGATGGCAATCTCTACCGAGCCAGAAGGGGCGGGGGCGTGACTGAGTTAAGTAGGGGATCCTTTGGGATCCTGTATCCTGCTTGTGACACCTCCAAGGGGAGGGGTTACAGATGTCACTTTAAGTTTTATGCACGCTGACATCTCCCAGCCAAAATTAGCTTTATGATTTTATGTAAACCGTGACGTATGCAATTTTGAACACCATAAAAGAACTTGAACACCAAGTTGCAAAAGTGCATGCAAGCCACACTGTCCTAAGCCTGCTTGAATGTTTTTTTGAAATTTGGCAAGTTGTGCATGGCCAACTTTGAATCCCCCTTCATGGCTGTATGAGTAGAGCTGCAGCCTTGGACACATAATATTGAAACAAGGGAAGAAAGGACAGTTGTCTCCTCCAGCTGTTGCATTGATGCAATACATGCAACACGTACCGCTCATGACTGGGGCTATGGGAGGTTGGTCTCGACTCTCGACGGCTGGAGGGACTCTCATCCTCCGGGAGACCAAAGCAAGCCATTATTGGAGACGGCGAAATCGTACGAAGATCTTGCGGAATTCGGCCTTCTCCATCCGACGTTTTCTCGTAGTTGGAGTAGGTGGAACTTGGCGTGACTCAAATCTCATCTTCAGATCGGATCGCCATATTTATATTGACCTCGGTCCTCTAGCACTGCGCCACCAGATACAGGCACATAATTTGTGCTCTTGTGCTCCTTTGTGCTGAGATTCGGTACACATCCGATAGGTTTCATGACTCAAGTCCCACTCCGGCTTCCCAGCCGCGGAAGGGTCGTTTTCGGAGATAGGCATGAGGCTCGAGCCTGTCTACGACCAATCATGAAGAATACATATAACGTCACGCGTAGACGGTAAAAAATCTTTTCCTTATGTATCTGATTCTTGGTCAGCCCGAGTTTTATCCGCATACCTCCCAGCTGGGTAATGTTATACACGCTACATGCGGAAATGTCGATCTTGCGTGTTAGGCTTTTGCAATGCGGCATTGGCTGGTAGTTTTTCACTTTCTCAGAATATGTACTCACAGGCGTGTGCTAGCCTGCCAGGAGAGGCCAGGAGTGAACATTTATGTATCACTTGAGTCTACAAAGGGAGACACGGGTTGGCCAACCGCTAGGGTAGAAGCTAAAATCCCCCCTTCATCGGAACAGCTTCGGCGAATTCGCCAACTCGGTGCAAGCTGAAGCCGACGGCAGACTAATTTAGCGCTGAAGCCGACGGGAAACTATAATCTATTAGCCTGTGTGGTACTGGTAATCCTGGAATGTGAAAATTCAAGATTGACATGTTTGTAAGCTTTGGCGCTTCTCTGCCGATCGGGTGCCTCGAATACCTTCCCATTATCACTTCTGCCGGTAGCTTCGATGGCCTAAATTTTATATAAAACAACATTCTACAACCAGCGATGGTTTGATGGAGCGAGCGGGGTCGGAGCGTGTAAATTTTCCTCTTGTAACTGTTGGCCCGCCCAAGTTTGCGAGCCAAATAAGCTTCGTCGGCTGACTCGGGCGCATCGCCTGTGTTGTTTTTCTAGTCTTGTTTTCTGCAGTTCCTGCTCTACTCCAGCCACAGAGCGAAAAAGAATATGCTTAGTATTATGTATCGCTTTCGCGGCGGCAGAATGATGCATGGAAAGCCTTAGCGTAACTCGTCAAACCTTCCGGTTGTCAATTCTCACTCTTCTGTATGAGATAGGGGCCAAAATCTATGCACTTGGAGCACTGAGAGATTGCCATCTTGGTCTGACGCTGCCTGCCAGCTCAGGAGGGAATCTTCACTACCACTGATGTTCGATCTTATTCCTCTTGAGCGAACCGTGTATGTATACAAACCAGACCCCTTCGCGATGGACGGCTCCCTGCTCAGTCAGGCAGTTTCCCCACGTCGTCGCCCCTTCAGTTTTCAACTTTTCGCTGCGTCTTTAACTTTCCCAATGAAACTTAGATGCGAGTAATCTTTATCGTAAATACTTCCAAGTGAAATATCCTATACTCCTTGTCACCCGGAGACCGACGGGTGCTTCCCGGCATTCTCTCCGTAACACCCACTGATCCCCCATCGTATTTCGCATCCTTTCACTCCGCGACCAAGGGCTGGTAACGTGGTAAATAGATTGAAGTATGAATTTTGGTTCCATTGCTTGGCCCAATGTTCAAGAAATGATAATCTTGTCGCTGACTTAGCTTCCTCCTCCCGCCAGCTCTTTGCAAGTATCCAGTAGTGTTATTACTGATAACATCCTTGTGCTTGGTCACTCGATCTGTTTCAACATCGTCTATATTCTTGAAATAAATTCTTCCACGGCCGTATCGGCAACTTCAACTTCACCACCATCCCCACTTCCATTCGGCCGCGCGCTTAACGCAAAATGGCAGAGCTTCAGATACATCTGACTGAACCCTGTCTAATCTTACCCGGTAAGGCTATTTTCTTGCTGTCTCTCTCTCACAACCTCCACGATATGTATGAGGGTCCGCTGTGTGCTACCGTCACTAAATCAGTCAATTGTACTTCGCACAAGGTGCCTCTCCCAATGAGGCAGTTGCAGAGCCTCGAAATGATGTCGACAGCATACGGACATCGTCTGGTACTGGTACTGCTGGTTCAAATCTGATCAACCTGATAAAACAGCGACCAAGATTGAGCAGTTCCACCAGTCAGTTTTCTAATCTGTGCCCTGCCGACGTGCCCGTTCAGCTTCCCGGGGAAGGCGAAGAAAGCTTTCCACCTATGGTCGAGTTGAGCTCAGGAAAGACTTCAATGATCCGTGGCTTTGTGGTACTTCATGTCTCACAGGCCATCAATCTCAGCCGGCTTTCAATTAAATTTTCGGGCAGCACTCACACCACCGGGCCAGATTCCGCTGCCTTGGCTCCGTCCGGCAACAGCACAATCCTTATCGCCGAAGAATATACCATCACGGATGCAAGTCTGATCTCAGCCGAAACATATCCCCGGGCTCCCCCTTACAAATCGGATTCCAGCGCTTCATTGAACCCCAGCTCGAGTCGTGGTCACTCACTATTTTCAGTTCACCTGAGCCAAACAGAAAACAATGAACTGGATTATGGCCGAGGAACTGGGACCCCAAACCGTATGGATCAAGCTTTATCCGGTACATCTATTAGCCATTGCAATGCAAAAATATCTGCCCTCACATTTGAGAATTCAGTACAGCCACTAGAACTGGAGCGCGGAAGGCGACCGCGCAGTGCCAGTAACCCGAGAAGCTCGTTATTACTAAGCGCGAGCGTTTCGCACTATTTTCATCGTCGAAGTCGTAGCGCCAGCTCGTTGGACAAACGCACAACGATTCCTTTAGAGGCAGATACGCAGACAGGCAGTCCCACTGAGCGCAGTAGTTTCGTCATGGTCAACAAAATTCAAGAGCCTGAAGATTTGTACCCAATGTATCAAGACTCAGTTTTTCACGACATGTTGGCCAACCAGTACAACTTATTGTCGGAGGAGGGCTTCATCTCCAACGAGCAATCGAAATCGCCCTCTTATGAAGCCCATTATCACGCCCCACTCTCACCAGAAGCCGTTGGAAAAGACTCTCCGGGGGCTGCTGATTTGAGTATCAAACCCCCGTCCAAGAATAGGCTCCAAAGCAACGAGCGGAGTCGAAACTCAACGTCCTTCAAGAATAGCATCGCTCAATTCATGGGTGCTTTCAAATTGAAGAGATCCTCTTCGCTCTCCAACTCGCTCAATCTCCGAAAGACTACTACTTCCATCGCCTCCAGAAAAAGTGGCATTCCCTCTGGCGAATCTGCCCGACCTTGCCGACCGCATTCGACCATAGGTCAACCATCAAAAGAGGTGTATAAGTACAATGGCGATGCTAAGACTGGGTCAGATTTGGCGCGCTCAAACTCAAATTCATTTGGATTACAAAGATTTGGATGGGGTCGATCGAGTTCCAGGAGGCGTAGCTCCCCATCAAGCAAGGTCAACAACACCTTGAAGAAAGCGGATCCTAAGAAAAACAAGAGCGAGGCCAAGGAAGCATGCTCTTTTCCGATTGCCGCTTCCGATGAACAAACGAGCGCCAAAAGGGATTCGTTCGTAAGCGAAGACCCCTTTGGAGTTTCTCACTCTTCGAGTATCATAAATGTTCCCGATTTACCGAAAGCGACTTTCTTGAAGCCCGGAGTTTATAAGTATCCTGTTGTCGTCCCAGTTCCCAACCATCTCCCTCCCAGCATGACTTGTAAACATGGATCTATTTCTTACTCTTTGGAAGCACGACTGGCGTACCAAGACGTACAAGATTCAACTTTGCTTGCCACTCATCAGCAAATCCCAATCGATCTGGTAGACCCATTGGCCGGCAGTCCGAGTTTGAACCCTTCCTACCGAGCTCAACTTTCCGGAGAAGAAGATGCGGTCAACGAAGTCTATAGTAGCTATAGTGGTGTCAACATTGAACGAACATGGGAGGACCAGCTTTACTATCAAATTCGAATGGATAGCAGGAAATTCTTGGTCGGCGGAAAGATTGGATTCGAAATCCAATTCAATCCTCTCTCGCGCATGAAAATTTACAAGTTCCAAGCGGACATTGAAGAGAAGGTGCGTGTTTTTGCTTTTCTTTATCTTCTGTGATGCATTTATGTGGCAAATCCACTCATCCAACTTATTCAAACAGACCCAATACTTTATGGATCACGAGAAACAGTACTTGAGGCATTGCGATAGCCAATCTTTCAACCTCGTCAAACTAGAGCAAACTTCGCCGATAGTCATCATCAAAAAAGAAGCCGAGGATAAATTTGCTGCTTCAAAATTACGGGCGAGCGATGTTCCATTGCTGCCAATAATCTCAGCGGACGATTTGTTTGTCAGCAAATCGCCGCTGCTTCCGTACATCCAAGCGAACCCGACGACTCGGAGACCGAATGGAAATGGATCATCAAACACACCGAAAGCCGATGCGATTTCAGAACTGTCGAGCTGGTCCGACCAATCCGGTCCGTGGAATCTTAGATTTGATCTGAGGCTTCCGCGATGTCATTCCTCCTCCAAAACTCCAGACGGAGATAAGAGCCTAGAAAAGCATCCAAAAGGGTTGAACTTCACTTGTCAACATTCTAGAAGTCCGATCGTAGTCAAACACTATCTGAGACTTCGTATGAGGGTCGAGCGCGGGGACGATCTAGCATTGGATAAACGAGGTCGTCGTAAGAAATATGACATTATCCTATCTGTGAGCATTTTATTTCAGATTATTAGACCCTTTGCGTCTGTCTTCCATTTGCTTGTAGTTCTACTATTAGGACTGACCCCAACTCGTTTTCTTTTGGCAAAATGAATGCAGAGCCCGATACAAATTCTGAGCTGCCAATGTAAACCATATAGTTTACCAGCATATGCGTCGTCTGACCCCACAGACATGACGGAAATACTCAACATCTTCAAGGAAATTAATGCCGCCAAGGAAAGCTCAACGCCTTCGCTTCAATGTAATTGCATTGCAAGGGTTGAATAGGATATCCAATTCGAAAATTGGCCATTGACCACCTGCTCGTAAAATTAGTCTTGTCCACCACTCGTAATTCCAATGTAGTTATATCGAAACCCGTATATTCTCATTTTTTCCATCCATCCATTTTGTTAATATGTGTACCAGTTAACATAGTATAGTGACATTCGATGTATTATGATATGCTAAATTATCTAATTTATTTTAATAAGTACAGATTTAATCCCTTTTGGCATTTCATGCATCAGTTAATTTGTTTTTAATCTTCAGACATCCAACGTGGTTAATATTAGCCTTCCCGACTTGACACAGTTCTCCCGCTGCGGCGGGTGCACCAGCAAGCAAAGACTACTTACACGTCCAAGCACAACTTCCATCGACATTAGCCCGACAAATTCTGATAGTTTTCCCTCTCATTCCTTAGCTTGGTTTCTGTTTGACACACGCCTAGGTGTTCTACTAGATGGAAAGTGGCCTTTCATCTGCTGTTCCAGTGCAACATCCAAACATTTTTCCTCTAGCAGGGCGGAAGGTAACATCAAAAATTCACCAGTCAGATCAACTTTGGAAATATGTATGTGAAGATACTCAACCTGTAAGCGAGGTTGACTTGGGGTTAGAAGGACAGTAAAACAGTAGGATCTCTCAAACAGATAGCTCGGGATCCAAGGAAAAGGACGATGGGGTGCATACATGGGCCGAGAAAGCTATCTGGCTAGAGATAGGATGAGGGGGAGATAAGGAAAGAGTGGAATGGAGAACCAGGTGGGAGGGTGTAAGTTGGCTCCGCTTGAACTCACAACAAGAGTCGTGGCTACTGGAATCCACTTGCAATCTGGACCGGAGCGGACTTCCCCGCCCGTCACATCTGGGAACCTTGCAGTGGTGGATATGGAGGACTTCCCATCAATCTGGAAATCCAGATCTGAACCAGATTTCAGATTTCACAGTGAAATCTTGGTCCCCAAAACTCCCCAAAGTGATCCAGAGTTCAAGATTCCAGATTCCCCTGCAAAATGTATCTATTCAAATATGGTGTTCAAAGTTGGTTTGCATAATTTTATGCATGCATAAGAGCATCCACCACCGTCTCTGTAAACCCGCTCGGTAAGGCATATTTACCAAGTATGTAAGCAATTTTCTACCCCCGTGCCCTCTTTAGGGCTCTTTAGCTAAATAGTTGTTTGGTAAATCTTTAAGGCTTGCTAGATTTACCAACGGCTACAGAGCCTCTGTAAGGAAAAAATTGATGAGCCTCCCAATGCTAAACACAAGTACATACCGCGTGTACAAAACATATATAGTACCAACCCCTCTCTACCCCCCACCCCCCACCAACAAAAACATAAGCAATAATAAAAAAATTTGATTGACCGGTCCTTGATCAACCGGTCAATGATAGGATGGCGGGACATCAATAGACCGGTCATTGTTCAACAGGTTAATGATAGGATTGCTGGACATTGATAGACTGGTCATCAATGGGATGGGTCATTGATCAATTGGTCAATGATGGGATGGCCGGACATTGATAGACCGGTCATCAATGGGATGTCTGGACATCAATAGACCGGTCATCAATGGGATGTCTGGACATCAATGGACCGGTCATTGGATAGGACGACCGGACATCAATATGATGACGTGTCTATAAGATGATCAATAGGATGACCAGTCATCCAATAGCACAACCGGTCATTGGGTTGTCCTATTTCCGAATATGTGGGCTGTGTTGTGTTGCTTAAATACATACATACATATTTAAGTAGACACAAGGGTGGCGGCGGTGTCTTTATCTAAATCTGTGGAGGCTTAGCCTACCAAGCGGCTACCTAGCAATGAGGGTGGGTTTTTTCTTTAGCTAAGCAACCAAGCCTCGCAGGACTTGCTGGCTACCTAAAGATTTACCGCAACAAGGGTGGATGCTCTAAATCATAAAATCATGAAATCTTTTTTGCAGGAGATATGACTGTCTGATTATGTAATACAAAATTTCCTCACCAAAATATTCTTATGATTTTATGATTTATGCATGCATAAAATTATGCAAACCAACTTTGAACACCATAAAAGTCAACAGGAAGTCCTTCATGACCCAAAAAGTCTAGATTTCCACAGGGAAAACTAGCTTTTGGGGCTCTGAGTCCAGATCACTTCTGGGAGGCCCTCAGATCTTGACAAGAAGTCACCCAGTCTGGTAGCCTCCCAGATCTCAATTCACACACCCAAACTGGAGGACTTCCCGTTGAGTCTGGGAACCTCCCAGATCTCAATTTACATAACCAAACTCTTAATTTCCAGGATAAAGGAAGATGTTTTCCTAAGCCTGTAGCAACAATGGGCCTTTACTTTACAGTTATTGGTAAAGTAAAGATATAGTAGATGTTTTTGGCTCAATACTATAACAGATAGCTCTCCAATCAGTAAGGAATTTTTCTTTACTATAACACATATTTGATTTTTTAATTTTTTTATACAGGTACAGTATCAGTTAAAGTGATTTGTTTTGTTTTGTTGATGGAAGCTTACAAAATGCTTATTATAACCACAAAAATGACATTTGCACCTAGTTTTGCCCCTTTGTATTTCAATAAGCAGGGGTAAAAGTACATTTAAACCTGCTTTTACTCCTGGTTATTGAAATAACTAGGGTTGAAACATGTTTAATAGGGCTCTCTACTACATCAGCCCATTGGAAAAAATTCCTTTACTATAACCAGTCAAGTAACAGAGATGATAAAAACATCTATACTCTACTGGAAGGGCCTGGTTATAGTACAGTATAGTAAAGGCCCACTGTTGCCTGTAGTTTTTTGCTCCATGTGTGGAATTAGAGGGGCATCTAGAGCTCTCTAAATGCCAAAGGGAAGTCCTCCATTTGTAATTTTCAGCAAAAAAAGGACAGTATTTTCATAAGCCTGTGGTTCATTGTGTTCATTGTGGTTTTGGCAGGTGTTGTAATTTGGGAGTTGAAAAATCGACTCCCAAGAGTTAATAAATCGACTCCCAAAAGTCGTTTACGTTGCGCGGACCGTCTGAGGACGTCCCCCCTGGGTCCTCGGGACCTCGCGCGGCCCCAAAAGCATTTTGGGAGTCGATTAATTAATTCCCCTCTCGAGAATGGGAGTTGATATATTAATTTAACAAAAAATGACGGAATATACAAAAAAATTTATATCTTGTCACTGTTGTACCCAAACACCCTAAAAATTTTACAGAAATCTAAATAAACTCTTTAGAGGATATTGTGAGCTTCACAGCATTATTAATCCTCAGGGATAACCTGTGTAGCCGGGGGCGGATTTGGCGGATTTCCTACTAAGGCAAACCGCCAAAACCTTATCTACAGTGCTCCAAACAGCCCTAAATTTTTTCTGCTATAAGAATAAACTCTTTGAAACATATGGTAATCTTCACGGCATTAGCCCTCCACAGGGAGACCCTGTGTAGCCGGGAGGCGGATTTGGCGGATTTCCTACTAGGGCAAACCGCCGAAACCTTATCTACGGTGCTCCAAATGGCCCCAAATTTTTTCTGCTAAAAGAATAAACTCTTTAAGACATATGTTAAGCTTCACGGCATTAGAAATCCTCAGGGAGACCCTGTGTAGCCGGGGGGCGTATTTGGCGGATTTCCTACTAAGGCAAACCCCCGAAACCTTATCTATGGTGCTCCAAACAGCCCCAAATTTTTTATGCTATAAAAATACACTCTCTAGAAAACATTATAGGCTCCAAGGAGGTATTACACATCAGGCACACCTTCTATCAACCGTGGTGTAGCATAGCGCAGCGCAAACACACTATTTTTTAGCGTAGCGTTAGTGCAATCACGCGCATCTGCGCTAAAGCTACGCGCACATGGTGCAAAGCTATTTCAGCTTTTAGTTTAGTTTTAGCGCAGATACACGCATTTGCACTAATGCTACGCTAAAAAATAGCACATTTGCGCTGCGCTACGCTACACCACGGTTGATAGAAGGTGTGCCTGATGTGTAATACCTCATTGGATCTTATCATGTTTTCTAGGGAGTGTATTCTTATAGCAGAAAAAATTTGGGGCTGTTTGGAGCACCACAGATAAGGTTTTGGGGGTTTGCCTTAGTAGGAAATCCGCCAAATACGCCCCCCGGCTACACAGGGTCTCCCTGAGGATTTCTAATGCCGTGAAGCTTAACATATGTCTTGAAGAGTTTATTCTTATAGAAGAAAAAACTTGGGGCCGTTTGGAGCACCATAGATAAGGTTTTGGGGGTTTGCCTTAGTAGGAAATCCGCCAAATCCGCCTCCCGGCTACACAGGGTCTCCCTGTGGAGGGCTAATGCCGTGAAGATTACCATATGTTTCAAAGAGTTTATTCTTATAGCAGAAAGAATTTGGGGCTGTTTGGAGCACCGTAGATAAGGTTTTGGGGGTTTGCCTTAGTAGGAAATCCGCCCAATCCGCCCCCGGCTACACAGGTTATCCCTGAGGAGTAATAATGCCGTGAAGCTCACAATATTCTCTAAAGAGTGTATTTAGATTGCTGTAAAAGTTTTAGGGTGTTTGGGTACAACAGTGACAAGATATAATTTTTTTTGTATATTCCATCATTTTTTGTTAAATTAATATATCGACTCCCATTCTCAAGAGGGGAATTAATTAATCGACTCCCACAATGCTTTTGGGGCCGCGCGAGGTCCCGAGGACCCAGGTGGGACGTCCCCAGACGGTCCGCGCGACGTGGACGACTTTTGGGAGTCGATTTATTAATTCTTGGGAGTTGATTTTTCAACTCCCTATAATTTAGGATTTAAAGGGGCATCTAGAGCTCTCTTAATGCCAACAGGGAAAGTCATCCAACAAATGTATCACCAACACCCAAACCTCTCTGTGACTGTCCCTGGTGTACAACATGCCCTCCTTGATTGGCCAACTGGAGGACTTTCCTTTGGTTTAGAAGACCAGCTCAATGCTATTTTTTTTTTTTTTTTAGAATAGAAACCACTTTTGCTCCTCTTTGAAAATATAAAATAGAAAACAGCATTTAGCTGGTCTTCTGAACCAAAGGGAAGTCCTCCAGTGTTTAGAAGAGTTGATGTTTGTTTTGATGCAGCTCTATAGTTTCATGGCAGTTGCACATATCGCCTCAGCCAATCATCAGCATTTGCTGGATGTGTATGAAGCCAGACACTGATCGGCTCACGTTATCGTTGGAATGCCCGAGGCATACTCCCCTCCCTCTCTCTATGCATAATTTGTATATTCTATATTAATATCTACTAAGAGAACAAGCAAACACAAAGAACAAAAAGGCCGAAAAAAAATGCAATGCTCAGGGGAAGAACAGGACACGGTGCCGGGAAAGTTTGTTTGAGACTGGTCACTACATAGACATCGAGTGGGCAAGTGTTTTTGTTTTTGTTGCTGCTGTTGTTGTTGTTTTTGTGGAGATACGCCGATCAAGAAAGGGGAGAGAGGAGGATTCTAGATGTTACCGATAGCCTGACCGACGCGAACGGGCTCTCCTTTCTTCACGGAGAACTGGAACTGTTCGGGGGCCTCGAAGACGAGGACGATGGTGCTTCCGAGGGAGAACGCGCCGACCTCAGCGCCCTTGGCCAGGATCTGTCCGTCGAGGAGGCCGGTGGCCGCATAGACCACTTCCTCGTGGCAGCGCCGGTCCACTCGGTTCGTCCGCAGCTCGCGGTCGAAGTTGATGAGGATAGAGCCCACGTTGGTTGCGCCGACCGGGGTCATCGAAAAGAAGCCGTGCCGCCACCTGCCCAGCAAGGCTACCCGCTCATTCAACACGAACAGATCCGCGAGCTTGCCCGCCATCCAGGGCGAGACGGAAAAGAGCTCTCCTGTTGGGACATATGCCACCAGTGGGAAGTGATGGCTGTTAGAATCAAAGTGAGGAGGGGAAGGAGTGTTGTTTCGGGCTGACCAGCAAAGTGACGCCGACGCTCGACCTTCCAGTCGGCGGGGGAATGGAAGCGATGGTAGTCCCCGGGGGCGAGATAGACGACGAAGAAGAACATGCGGTTGCCTGAGCTAGGCAGGTTTTCGAGCTGCCCGCGGACGATATCGGCGTGGACCTTGACGGCGGAAGCGAGCCCGGGGCCAGCGCCGACGGGCGGGGAGGAGGCCACCTGGTCTTCCTCCTGCGCCTTCTCCGAGCTGCCCATCAGCTCATCCACCGAGTACGAAATGTCGTTGATGTTCGCAAAGCGCACGTCCGAGACTTGGCTTTCTTCTGACGACCGCTCCTTCCCTGCGATACCGTCAGTTATCTGCTTCCGCTCGTTCTGCCCGAGCAACAATGCATCAACGGAATACTACGCTTTGTATAATAATAATAATAATAATAATAAAAGTGGCGGCATTGGGGACCCCATCAATCACAGATTGGAGAATGACGAGAAAAAGAAAAGGGGGGGGGGGAACTGATTGAGCTAGAATGTGCCATATGTCCAGGACAGAAAGGAGGAAAATAGCTTGCCGATAGGCCTTTGACCGAGCCGACTCGTCTGCCTTCGATCGTCCCGAAGTTGATGATTTTGCCGTCGGAGGGAGAGGTGAGGATGGCATGAGGGTCGATCGGGCGACAGTCGGCCTTCAACTTGCGCATGAAAAAGTCGTTCAGTGATTTGTATTCCTTCAAGTCCTCAACCTCGGCTTCCTCGAGATTGACGCCGAATATCCTGGATCACGGCGCACAGTGAGTGCTGGATGGTGCTGATAGCAGGGAGGGAGTAAAGTCCGAGGGAAGGGAGGCCACAGACAGACAAACCAAGAATAGAGTTTGTAGCCCGGGACGCGGAACCAGATGGGCAGGGTGTAGCTATTGATGAGGCCGTAGAGTCTGGAGATGGTTCTGAGGGGGAGGGCGCCGAGGACATGGACCTGCCATGGCCCTTCGATCTTGACGGGCGCTGGGGGTGGGCGGCTGGCGACGGCTTGCTGGTGCTGGTCCTGGCCGGAGTGTTTCTTGAGGAGGGCGAGGACTCCGAGGAGGGATGCGCCGATCCAGAGCGGGATGGGCTTCCAGTTCGTCTTGGTGTTCTTTAGCCTGGCCCGCAGCCGATCTGTGTGAGCCGGGGAGCGGAGTCCGTCAGCGCTTTCTTGTGAGTTCTTTATGTGGTTGTGAGAGAGGGGCGTGCGTACTCAGGGCGTGCTGCTGGTCCGAGTAGGCTCGGCTGGTGAGGCTGGTGTGCTGGGCGGGGCGGATCGCTGGCCGTGGTGGGGTGCGGCTGAGCTGGAGCAGGCGAGGGTGGTTCATCGTGGCCTGGTCTGCCGGCGGAGGGCGGCGGAGGGGGGGAGATGGAGGGGCACCTCCCCCGGGGCAGCTGCGGGGACCCGTTGGGGGGAAGCCCTCCCGGAGGGTCGGGGGCCCGACCCCGCCACCCGAAATCCAAAGGGAGTCGGGTCAGCTGCACCACTTCCCACTTAACACTTTCCACTTTCCTCAGACGATGGTCAACAGCAGCACCCAGCATCCCGCCAACCTCCCGCTGAGCCAGGCAGTCGCCGCCACCCAGCCAACACACTGGACGTACATCGCCGAAGGGGCCGCCAACCTGATCCTGGCGTACCGGCCGGCACCGGGCAGCCCGGCCGAGGAAAGCCTGCGCGGGAAGTGTCTGCGTCTGGCCAAGCGCATCCAGGCCCACCCGCCCGCCATCGCCACTGATCAGCATCCCACCCAGGTCTCCTTCTTCGACTTCCACCACCACATCCTCCGCGCATTGCTCCCCCAGGAACAGCTGCTCCGCTTCGACCTCGTCACTCTCGCCGTCCCTCAGCCCTGGCTCGACCAGCTCGCCGCCGCCGTCGAGCCCCGCCGCCCCCCCTCCAAGCGGGGCCAGTCCCGCATCGACTGCGCAGCCCCGCTGGCCGTCCTCATGGACAACCTGGCACGCGAGAGCGACGGCGATCAGCAGCACACCATCGCGGTCGAGATCAAGGTATAGAGGAAACACCCATCCCCCATCTGGCGCCGTCCCGAACACTAAACACCACCCTCCCTGCCTCCTCGTCACAACGATAAGCCCAAGTGGGCCTGGCTGCCCCACTCCCCCATCCTCCTCGACCCAACGACCCGAGAGACGAAGAGCCAGTTCTGTCGGACATGCGTCTTCCGCGCCGTCCGCGCCCTCGGCCCAGACACCGCGCCGCTGGATCCCTACTACCTCTCCCCCGCCCGCTTCTGTGCCCTCCAGCTCTTCAGCACCCAACACCCTGCTCACTTGCGAAGCGCACTCGACCGCCTCCGCGCCGAGTGGCAACACCAGATACCCTCCGCTTCTCTTCCAACACCCCCCCCTGACGCTGCAACCGGCCCACCCAAATCCACGAGCAGCCAGTCCCACAATAACTTCAAGATCTTCCGCCACGGCCTCCTGCTCGATCCTTCATCCGTCGAGGTAAGTGAAGAAGATCAAGAAAACCTCCCGGTGATCGTCACCGTGCCATCCAGCTAACGATTTATCCCCACCAAACCAAACCCGCCGCGGTCCAGGTAGATCCCCAGTTGATTGAAGTCTTGGCCGCCACCCTCGAGCGATCGGGCGTGTTAGGACGCCTAGCCGACCTCCAACGCCGGCTGGACATGTTCGACATCGAGGGGGTGTTCGGGGAGGTGACAGGAAGCGACCCGGCGGGGCTAGGGACGCTAGAGGCGCCGATCACGCTTGCCGAGCTGGTGGCGCTAGTCCCGCTGCTCTCCGAGCCTCTGTCGCCGACGGCTATGGCCGAGCGTGTCGCCCGGCTGTTGCCGCGGACCAAGGCGGTGATGTATGCGCTGTCGATGACCTTCAAGGACTGCTCCATCTTCGTCCGTCTCCCCGTACACCACTTCCCCGAGAACCCGGCCCGCCTCTCCCCCCTCCCTCTCGCCCCCACTCCTCCCTCATCCGACGATCTCGTCAAGATCATCGACTTGGACCTCAAGCCTATCGCCCGCTTGCATAAGTACTTCAAGGCCGACCGCGCTTCGTTTTCCGGCTTCATCAACCTCTTACGCTCCGCTCATTCCCCTCCTACAACGTGTCTCGAGCTCTGCAACAACTCTGCCTCTGCGTAGTAGACCACCTACCCACCACACTAAACTAAATGATCTTGTATCATATTCGAATTACTCAAGACATACCACAGCACAAAATCACTCTCCCCCCTTCTTGGGCTTAGTAGCCGTTGATGGTCATTGCTGGGCATGGCTAACAACCCAGTTTTATCCATTCTTTCTCATCCACGCTCATGTCATCCATTGTAGCTCTAGACCAGGAAGTCATGGAATCATCTGCCCCACCAGCGCTTGGGCGTCATATGTCACTAGGGTCGATCCAGACTCTGCATCATGTACCTTCATGTGGTCGATTGATACCTGTTCCACTGTGATGCATCTGAGAAGAGAAGGCGAAGAATGCGGAATATTCAAAAAGGAAATACGCAGTACAATTTCAGCACGCCTTGATGTTCAATTTCCGAACCAGCCAACAAGCTGAGGGAAATATATGAAAGAGCGTCTTGTTTTTCATTTTAAGTATCTCGTTCATATATAACTCAACAACAAAAAACGATATAGAATGACCAAGATTGTTATAATAGAATAAAACGAGTGAACATGAGAGATGAGAGAAAGATAAGCCTAATTTTACCGACGTGATAACGGCTTGTCGAAGATCTAGAACAAAACAAAGTCAGAAAGGGAATGCTATCAAAGGGAAACAAGGAGCGAGTTCATCTGTAAAATTTATAGAAAAAAAAGGAGGAGAGAGGGGGTCATAAGAGGGCAGAAAAGGAAGGGTCGGCAGTCGCTTCGTCGAGGCTGAACACATTCATAGCTTGAGGATTCGGAAAGCCTTCGTTCTACGTGCAAAGAAAATAAGTAAGTCCTGAGCAAGTACTTATTTTTGGAGAAGGAGACAGGAGACGAACAAGACGGTCCAAGTCGGCTGAGAACCTAACAGAGGCGCGCAAGTCGACCGGGATGATAGACGGGAAGAAGAGACAATGGACGGCGAGGCGGCGGCGGTGGTGGTGGCTTGACGGCGGCGAGGGGCCGTGAAAGAGGGGGGGCAGGGAGGAGACGGCGAGCGAGTGGGCGAGGCGCAGCGCGTTCCGGGTGTCGGCGGCCCGGGATGGCGAGGTGTTGCTGGATGGGGAGGAAGGGACAAGGACGAAGAGTTCGAGCCCGGTCCAGATCACCGACACGGATGTCCCTGAGACCCGGGCGAGGCTGGTGCCCTGGCTGTCGAGGACCATGCCGGACATCGGGACCAGCTCTTTGTATCGCCAATGCTACACATCCATCATCGCGGTCAGTCATCAGCTGCTTCCCATCACATTTGAGAGAGATGAGAGACGCACGTATGAGCGGGCAATGGTGGCGGCTCCTAGCATCGATAGGAACCTCTCCGACTCGTTTCCTTCTTCAACCATCTCGACATCCGTCTATAGAAACAAGTGAACAGGGCCATTAAGCGACGTTGAGTAAAGAGGAGGAGGAGGAGGCTCCTCACCTTTGAGGCCCCGAATTCGGTGCGGACTTGGGCGGCCAAGAGCTTGCATTCGTCGACCTCGACGGGATCGGAGGCGCGGCCTTTCCACAGAAACAGACTGAGTTTAGGGGGCTGTTGGGAGCAGATCTTGACCAGGGAAGGGTAGCCGGTGCACAGGACGGTAGAAACAGTAGGATGGTTGAGGAAGAGTTCCTCGATGACGACGACCCGATGAGGAGAGTGAGAGTGTGGAGTGGGAAGCGGGAAGCTCTTGCAGGTGAGGACGGCGTCGAGGCCGCGCTGGTAGACGGAGTCGAACCGGTCGCCGGTCCTGAGCAAGAGTCTGCCGCCCAAGGCCTGGACGAGCTCCGGGGGCTCGTAGCCCTGGTGGACGATCACCAGCCGGGCCTGGCCATCGATTCCGTACTTCTTCAACAGCCGCCCAATCCGGCCCTCCGTCTCCCCATCGTCTTCTTCCGTCCCCACATCCCGCCCCCGCCACACCATCAACACCATCCGCGAGCCCTTCATCGTGCAGATGATCAACAGACTCTCTTGGCTGTAGAACGTCCCGTACTCGTCCGTGTCGAGCATCGTCGTACTCAACTCGTCCGTCTGGTTCCGGTTCAGTTGGAATATCTCCAGTTGGACGACTTTCCCCGCCTGGCCCAGAGCCGCCAAACTCTGCTGCCTTTCGGCGTACGAAGCCCATATCTTGGACGCATCAATCTGGGAAGGCGCTGTGTACATTGGAAAAGACGATCTACGCTCAGATTCATCGAAGCGGAGGGAGAGAGGATAAGCACATCTGAACTTACGAGCTACCTGCTTGTCTTGGGCAGGTTTTGGAAGAGTAGTGGGTTCGGCTTTGAGTTGAGGGGTAGGCAGTGGCCGAGTTCTGGCGCGAGGTTCGGGACTCAGAGGGGTGGTGGCGGGGGCAACAGCCGAGGGAGGGACGGGCAAGGGGCGACTGTCGGTTGTGGTTGCGGTTTTAGGACGACCAGGGGTAATGGGAGCTCGGGGAGGAGGAGGGGTGGGCAGGGGTCTGTGAGAATTCAAAGGACTTGCCAGAGGCGGGGAAGGTTTCTTGGGAATGGAGTCGGGCTCAATAACTTTCTTGGTCGGGTTGGCGAGCTGGGTGCCCCACACCGCGGCCAGCTCGCTGGTGCCCTTCTTCATCAGGGGCGAGAAAGATGGGAGTGAGGGCAGTTGGCGGCTTGCCAGTGCACCGCCGGGCGAAGAACAGAGCTTGGTCGCCTCGGCACGCCACTTGGTCGGTGACGAGCCGGAGGGCCGGCGTGGGGTTCGAGCGCGACTCTTGTGAGACAAGCGCAAGGGGGAAGTCACGCCGGGCTGGACATCAGCAGCAACAGCAGCAGTTCGAGTGACATGGCCCTCATTCTCTTTCTTGTCCGGGGATGAGCCTCTGAGCTGGCCAATATTCTTCTTGTTTCGCTTGTTGATCCCGAATCGCTGGTCATCGTCCTCGTCGGATCGGGTGCTCTTGTTGTATTGATTGAGCTGCTTCTTAATGCAGCCTGGTTCGGTTTGCTTGGGGCCAGTATTTTCTCTGTGAACGGAATGCAGGCGTGTTTGTGATGAGCTGCGAGAGGCCGGTTCGGTCGGGGTGTCGTTCGAGTTTTTGGAATGCTCTGAGAGTACAGGGTTTTGGTTGATCGATTGGGAAGGCAAGACCGGTGAGGGGATTTGTGAGTTGAGAGCTGAGGAAGTGCTGATAGGAGACGCCTCGAGGAGCGGGCTGCCGAACTCATCCATCGTACCAAGCTGCTCTTTCTGCTTGGACCACTCCAAACGTTGTGCAACGATATTGGATCCAGCCAGCCGGGACAGGGAGGCGGTAAGTGCCTTATTGGGGACACCCAGAGTAGCCCCAGCGCCCTCTGTGGATATGTGAGGTGCATGAGGGAGAGCTGACTGGGGCCGAGTGTTCCTTTTGTAAGAAGGGCCAGTGGTGGGCTGAGATAGATCATTAGGACGGACGCTGCGCACGGGCTCCTTGGGTGGGTGGATCTGAGGTGATGGAGTAATTCTGGGTTGAGGGTTAGGGGTTGGTGGTAGCGCGCGTGGAGTGGGGTTGATGTGCAGACTGAGTGGACGCTGTTGCTGTTTGCCATCAGGCTTCTCCTCAGATGAGTTTTGCAGAGGGGTCGTGTTGAAGGTTGGGCTGCTAGCCTTGGTGATCCGGTTGAATTTCTTGGTCAGGTCACTTTGGCCGAGCTCATGGGCTTCTGGTAGTTGTTGCTTGGGCTGATCGATCGGGAACTTGTCTGCCCTTGGCGAGGAAGCAGCCAGATAGGAAGGAGTGGTGATATTGCTGGTCTTGATTGTCTGGACATCGTTTGAGACGCCGAGCTGTGCCAAGCGATCGGCCAGCGACTTTGGCTTGAGATATGAGGCGGCGTGTGAGGTGGCAGCCTGAGAGGAAAGGTTTTTGGGCTGATCGTGGTTGGATTTCGAGGAGACGGAGTGCTTGATGGTGTCTCGTTGTTGCTGTTGTTGCTGCTTTCCGTGTTGACTGTTGCTATTGATCCGATCCTGTGGTACCATCCCGGGCAGGGCGCGCTTGGCGAGGTTCCCGGCATGGCTGGATATCGCTGTATTCGATCGGCTGGCACCAGGGCCGGCGAGGAGGCTGGCGAGTGAGCTGAGGCCGGGGTTGGACTGGGCCTGCTGGAACCTCTTCTCGGCGGATTCCCATCCGTCCGGCCTGATCTCCTTCTCGTCGACGCGTTGTTTGGTGAGCACGGGTCCGTTGAGGTCCCGACGAGCGCCCATGAAGTGCGCCAGAGGGACTGGCTTGGAGGGGTCAGCTGCAGTGAATCTGGAGGAGTACTGGATGGTGTTGTGCTGGTTGGGCCTGTTCTCGGCTGGGTTGCTGATGTTGTTGTCCATGGTGGCAGTCGTCGTCGATTGGGAAAGTGGATGGTTCGTAGCAAGATAGCCGAGCAGGAGCTTGCTGACCCTCGGGGTGGCTCAAGCCGAGCACGTGACAGGGGGTGTGACAGTCACAGCCAGCCTCAACCCCGCCTACACAATCCTAATCCATTCAGTGAGAAAAAAGAAAAAAAAAACATTATTATTTCTAATTCAATCATGATAAATATATACAAGAAAAACAAAAACATCTTTACATCTATCAATGAGTGTCTATATGAGGGGAGGTATTGCACCAGGGCTGAAAGTCCCATGGATGCTGACAAAAGGACAGACTATCAAACAATGCGATAATTACAATCCGATGGAAGGGTATATAAGCAAGAATATGCTGAGTTTTACCATGAAGGCTCTGCCAACAGACCGGCGATTAGTATTACAGATTTGGGAATTCCGAAGGGTACGCGGACTGGTTATATACGTTTGGGTTATACGAGCCTCCAGTGCTGTATTGGGAGTCTGGGTAAGTAGGCAGAAGATTACCATCAAGTCCAAAGGCATTACTGGCGGTGCTGTACGACTGGCTTGAAAGGGTGCTATCCCAATTGGTGCCGAGGGAGAAATCTGAGTTGGGATCGACGGGAAGGAGCCCAGCGGGAAGAGAGCCATCCACTGGGTTAAGAGCGGGAAAGTCATTCATTTGCAGCTGCTGCTGCGGCTGCATGTTAATGTTAGCTAGTTGTTGCATGCCGGATAAGGGCGGCAAGTCAGACAAGGGCTGGAAGCCAGTCGATAGGCTCAAGTCAGGTATGAATGGTTCGTAGCCCGTCGATGGCTGCACTAAGTCAGGGTACGACAGCAAACCAGTCGGTGGCTGTGTCATGTCCGGGACTGATTGGAAGCCCGTCGATGGTTGGTAGCCTGATTGGTAGCCAGCCAAGGGCTGGAAGCCAAGGTCAGTAAACTGGGACAGATCATGCTGGGAGTAGATGCCGGCGTTGTTCTGCAAAGTGATCTCATCGTTTACGGCCTGAACAGCTGACAAGAATTTCAGATCCGCCGAGTTCTGGCTATCGGCCAAGTTGGGCAACTGGTAGTTGAAGGCGGAATTCCCCTGAGGCTGGGCGGATGGTGGGAAGAGCATATCTTGAAGGGCGCTGTAGCTCTGGCTCGGAACTTGCTCGGGGAGAGGTTCTTCCGGGATTGTGGGAAAAGTGGATGGTCCGGGTGCAGGCTTGGACTTGACATCAGATGAGACGGAGCTCTTTGATTTTCGGCTGGACCTCCTCACTCCGGACCTTCTGGCGATCGCTTCGCCGCCCTTGACTTCGTTCAAAGACTTGGCCGGCCCATGGAGAGTGATGCCCTTGAGCGCATACATGTCGACCTCCACGCCCGCCAGCTTGTACTCCTTCTTCGAAGGCCGGCCTCGTTTGATCTTACCGTTGGCTCCAGGCAGTTGACGGAAGCCGGTCCGGTGCTGTTTCCGGGGGCCTTTGGGGGGCAAGAAACGCGGCTTGGACGAGGTGGTGGACGACTCTGGCTTGGCCGGGGCAGCAGCCTGCGTGGGCGCGGGATCAAGGGACTCGGATAAGCTGTTGAACACGGCTAGGTTGTTCTGGCTGAGTCCAGTACTTTGAGAGCCCGTAGTGGTACCGGGCTGGTAATCTACTTGAAGTCCTGGCAGAGTGGTCATGGGATCCAGAGAAGCAGTGAAGAAAGACTGCGTATGGTCGTTGGAAATGGACCCCCAAAAGTCCAGGTCAAATGAAGGGGAAGCATAGTCCGGGAGGGTGTTGGACGCCACGCTTGAATTCTCGACTGTTGGCGGCGGAATGCCTCTAAAGTTCGGAAAAAAAAGATCAGTGCTTCAGACTCGGCGGGGATGCATAGCCAAGGATATAATTGATAGCTCTGTAAAAAGGAAAAGAAGACAAGTACTTACAACAAGTGGTCAAACTCGGCCAAGAAATTGCTACCACTGTCCATGCTTGAATCGAATTATGTGGATGATGTTTTGAAGAAAAATTTCTAATAAGGAAAGTTGGGTGTATGCACAGCAGTTGGTTTAATGAATGACTTGTGCCACTGGTAAAGAACCTGGTGGGTAAGATAACGATAGGATGTGTGCGAGATGATAATAAGAAAGAAGAAAGTGGGCACAGGTTTTCTGCGTCTTTGCTTATTATACTCCACTCTCTGGTCCCTTGCGAAGCGAGCAACTGGCTCTGCCGTCGCGAACAAAAGCTTTCTTTTGTGTTCACTCTTGCCAGAGGTTTTTTTGTTGTGCTCACTGTTCCCATCGTTCTTTTGCCTCCGTGAGCATTTCGGCACAGAAATGTAGATCAGCTTTTAACGGAAACAAAAGAGACTTGGGCCGATCAATTCAACCCGTGCCGATGCTACATATTGTTGCCATCGCAAAAGGAAACTCTCAACATCAACGCCCACACGTAAGGTCAAACTGAACACCAGTCCCCCGAAGCGCGAAGCCCAGGAGGGACTTGGGTAGTGAAGTTCGATGTCGGGCCCTACAGATCCCAAAACTCACCGCGCACTTGTGATTCTTGCCGTGCGTTTTGCACCATTGCAATCACCAACTTGCACAGGACTGCACTTCTTTTTGGAGTGCACGTGGTAATTATTGGTAGTGCGTAAATCCTGCCCCGTATCATATCCTCATAGATTTGAGCTGCAACCGGCCGAGTGGTTCATCCTTTCCGCCCAGAAAATCTTAACTTGTAATTCACACTGCCAAGGGGTCTGCCAGCAAGAGGTTTGTCAATGGGAGACGGAACGAGGTCATGCGAGTACTGGCCGCAATGGCTTAGAGCCACTCAATCAGACGATTCACACGACCAATGGTTTTTTGGCCAGACACCGACTTGGCACTTTCCTGGTCAATTTGGGACATCACTGCGGGCAAGGCTCAAAAACCTGTGAATCCAATAATCAAGGGAAAAGAAGAAGAAATAAATAGAAAACAAATCCATGAGTATATGTACATGTGTAGGGATGTGACGTAAGGAGGTTGTGGATTGGGATAGAATTCCGGAGCTGAAAAAAACAAGGCGCAAGATACTATTCCTTCAAGAATTCCTTAAGCGAGATGTAG
Source organism: Puccinia triticina (assembly GCF_026914185.1). Lineage (NCBI taxonomy): Eukaryota > Fungi > Basidiomycota > Pucciniomycetes > Pucciniales > Pucciniaceae > Puccinia > Puccinia triticina. Next base: position 6,423,849 of record NC_070564.1, on the reverse strand, counting down.
CAGACAAGATAGTTAAGAGCAGAAGATGACTCGCTTCCAGGATGAGGTGTTTTGATAATAAAAGTTGAACCAAATCAATAGAGCATGAGACCCGTCCGCTTCAAAAAGCAAGAAGGATGAATTGTCATCATTGTAAGACAGGGAATCATCTCGCAGGCAATCTCAGGGATAGCAATGGATCGGAAGGCCGTTTCGATGGTATCGTCATCTCGGACTCAACTCGCTGGCACTTTGCGCCAAACGAGCCTAGACGAAAAGAGGCATGCAGCACAGTTTCAGTTAGAGCACATTCATAAAAAGATTGCTTGCTCTCACCTCCATGTTTCTAAGGCTTTCTTCTCTCGCCAAGAGTTCTTGGCGTTTCTCGCTGATTTCACGTTGGACGCGGAGCTCGATCTCTTTCAACTTTTCTTCTTCTTTCCTGAGCTGTTCTTCTTTGAGCTTAAAGGACCGATTGACGATATCATCGGGTGGGATGGACTCGTCTGCTGGATTAGCAGTCCCTCGGCTCAAAGCCTTTTCTCGGTAGTTCTCGTACAAGAACTGAAAGCCATGAGATTGTGATCAGCAAGCTGATCCTTCAGGCGAGCATACCACGGAGTAGAGAAACGAGCGAGCTCACATCAACGGTGATTTCTTTGAGATCAGTCAGATGAGTCGATAGCAGAGTGTTCCTCAATTTCAGGAAGTCCGTGTGAGCCGGGTTGTCGATTTCAACGATCCCCCACGGGTACCTCCTCGCTCGGATCATTTCGCCACCCACTTCGACTTCCTCCTCTGAGCCTACCAGTGCAAACGGTAGAGAGGCCTGAACAACGATAGTGGAATTAGATCCTCAGGTTCATCACACTCCTCAGTAGTGCGACAATTGGGGATCAAGACCCACCCTCAGCTCCGAGTTTTCTGCGATCACATCGTCATCATCCTCTTCTGGGTCGAAGGGAAAGTTGTAGATCGGGATTTCATAATGTTCAATATCTTGCATAATCTGGGTTACACGTTTCCAAAGAGAGGTCAAAATCAGTAGCTGCAACGACGGAAAGCGATTTTTCTCTTTTTTTGAAAGAAAAGCTGGAGACCCAGAAAGTCACAAACTCGTTCTTTGAAGCCTTTCAGTTCACTGAGAGTGAGGCTGTCAGCCTTCCCAATGACCGGAATGACGTTAACCAGTGGGGACAGGCGCTTCATCAACTCAATGTCCATCTCTCTCAAGCTGGGGTACGAGTTACATAAGTTGTTAAGACACACACAGCGTATGGTACGAGAAAGAGCAGGCAGTCTCACCTATGCCCCGTGGGGGGGATAAAGTAAAGCAAAGCGTGGACCCGGTTATCCTCAAGCCTAGCATTTCGTTTGATTCGCGACTCCTCGCCCAAGATGTCGTGGCATTGTTTTTCCAAGTAATCAGAGATCGTCGAAAAGGCCATTTCGTTATCGATGTTATCGCCAAATCCAGGGGTATCACAGACCGTTAAGCGCACAGGGATACCATCCTGCTCCAATTCGATGGTCTGTTTGTGGACTTTGATGAAAGGCCGTGGCTCTTGAAGGTGGGGGTGGGTTATATTTGTGAAGGTTTAATACAAGTCAAGTTTGCTCAGGTGATGAGTGATTATCGACTAACCGTGGGCTGTGGCGGGGTCACTGGGTTCGGAATGATTCAACCATCCTTTTTGCTCTACCAGGGTATTAACAAAGGTGGTGCGACCGGAACCTGAGGCGCCGACGACCTACAGACACACAAGGTTGGTTATAATGAGGGTTAACTATCTACGGATCTGCGAGCTGAGAAACGTTCCGAGTATATGCTGATAAGCTACATACCATTAAGGTCTGGAGATAAGCGAGACAAGAATGGAAGGTGTGAATGAGTGTGCAGATCGACAGTCATAAACGTTATGGAAAGAGAGAGCAAGTTCCGAAGACTAACGAATTGGATGCCCTTCTTGACCGATTTCTGACGCCTGTGAGGTGGTGGAGGCATTTCGATGATGTCTTGTGGGGGGAGGGGGTATGGTTTGACTGTTCTGAGGAGGAAAGTCAAAGGCGACGGCAGGTGGCGGCGGTCGGCTGTTGGCTGCGCAACCTCGGGCCCGGGACAAAGACCGGCGGCCGGGCGCGCGCTGCCGACAGATGAGCAGCCACTTTGCGGACTGTGCCGGGTCAAAGACTTGTACAGAACCACACGATAATTTGGAATATGCTCCAGTCCGCAATTTTGTCACAAGTGAACACATTCATCACCCACTTCTACCAAACCACTGATGACCACCTTCTATGTGAACAGCAATATCAGTCCTCCAGATGTTTGAGGGTCTAGCGATTACAACATACTTGCCAGAGATACTAGAGAAGATTTCAAGCAGAAAGAAGAGCTGATGCGGGGAAAATTGGGCGAGAGAGCACAGCTGCTTGATAAAATGCCACTCAGCCTTCTACCACAATTCAAAAGCAACACTGGCCCAGTGGTAGTTGAACGTTCAAATCGGCCACGGTCTAAACGGCCTACTATTTTCGTAAATGAGACAAAGCCAGTTTTATTTAACAGCTTCCACAATATCAATTGATTCATCCAATCCTTTTGTGGTCGAGATCACCATACAAACAATAAACAGTCACAGAATAAGTACAGGAAAAACGAGCTAAACGAGAAAGTATTCTTACACTGGTAGTTGATAACGAGATAAACTAAGCAACGGCTAACTACTACAAAACAAGATACGATTTTTTCAAGCATTCCAAAAATTGTTCCATGATGACAAGCCCAAAAATATAGACAAAAGAGAAGAAAGCGGTCAAGAAAGAAGGACGAGTGTGTGAGGGTGGGGCTATGTCAAAAACTTATGCGGGACATGTAAGAACATGAAAGAAATTGAGAGAAAAAATTGTCTGCAAGATGCGGAGAAGGCGACAAGATAATCCATAGCCCTACGTATTTTTTTCAATTCGATCGTCTTGGACTCTCGCTTAGACCTTGTGCCAGGCGAGCCTGTACGAAGCGACGAAGAGAAGCAAAAAGAAGATCAGACGAAGGCGATTGATCGAGAAGGTGGGAGTTTTGCGGCGGAGAAACTGACCTCCATGTTTCGCAGACTCTCTTCTTTAGCGATCAGTTCTTGGCGCTTCTCGCTCATCTCACGTTGCACACGGATCTCGATCTCCTTCAACTTCTCGGCCTCCTTCCTGAGCTGTTCTTCCTTGACTTTGAACGCCCGATTTGCCAGGTCGGCCGACGGAGTCGGCTCATCAATCGCGTGAGGCGCCCCGCGACTCAACGCTTGTTCTCGGTAATTCTCATACAGGAACTGCATCATGAATGATAATCATCAACACCACACTTCTGGTCAGCGGAATGAGGGCGTTGGATGGAACGTACATCATGGGTAATTTCCTTGAGGTCCGTCAGATGTGTCGCTAAGAGGGCGTCCCTGAGCTTCGCAAAGTCGGTATGGGCCGGGTTGTCGATTTCAACGATCCCCCACGGGTACTTTCGCGCTCGGATCATTCTCCCTCCGACTTCGACTTCATCCTCTGATCCCACAATGGCAAAAGGTAACAGGGCCTGGAAAACACGCACAGTTAAATTATCTGAACTGGAAGAGCGCTTGTTCCAGCTAATTGAGAAATGGTAATTACCCTCAATTCCGAGTTTTGAGTGATTACTTCATCATCATCTTCTTCCGGGTCGAACGGGAAATTATAGATTGGGATTTGGTAATGCTCGATGTCCTGCATGACCTACGTTAGATGCGGCGAAAAAAACAAAGTAAAATTAGATGGAGTCGGTAGCAAGAGAGAGAAAAAGAATATTCAGAACCGGTGCCACCAACCCGCTCTTTGAAGCCCTTCAATTCGCTACAGGTGAAGCTGTCCGCCTTGCCGATGATTGGGATGACGTTGACCCGAGGAGAGAGTCGCCTCATCAACTCGATATCCAGTTCCCTCAAGCTGTAAATCGAAAGAGGTCAATAAAACTGTGCTTGCATTCGCTGGGACCATATAGGAGGAAGGGCTCACCTATGGCCGGTGGGGGTGATGAAGTAGAGCAAAGCGTGCACTCGACTATCCTCGAGCCTGGCGTTTCGCTTGATGCGTGATTCTTCGGCCAAGAGATCGTCGTATTGTTTTTCGAGATAGTCTGAAATCACCGCAAAGGACGCTTCGTTGTCCATGTTGTCGCCAAATCCAGGGGTATCACAGACTGTCAATCGCACGGGAATACTACCTTGCTCTAATTCGACAGAGTGTTTCTGAACTTGGATGAATGGGCGTGGTTCTTCAGGAATTCGCGGGAAAAGAAATAACCATTCGTTTGCATATTAGTGATTTTTGAGATGAAGGTGGGGGACGTGAGGCAGAGTGGATGGATGAACTGACGATGTGCAGCGGAGGGATCGCTGGGGTCGGGATGTTGTAACCACGCCTTTTGCTCAACAAGGGTGTTGACGAAGGTTGTGCGACCAGAACCTGAGGCACCTACGACCTGGACGCCAGATTTGCGATGAAATAGTCAGTGGTGCTACCCATACCCCGATGTTCGCCAGATGAAGATTCTGATTGATTAAAAGACCTACCATCAGGTTCTAGGGGCGGCAAGCAAACATAAACAAGTAGTCAGTCAGTGCGCACTAGATAGTCAAGGGTCTCAAGAGATATTGTTTAGGCATGAAACGGTTTGCGACGAACGAATTGGATGCCCTTCTTGACAGCCTTGGTACGCCTTTGAGGTGTTGGTGGCATTTTGGAAGTGGTATGAGAGGCTCGAATTGTGTTTCTTTCAGGCGGGCGAAGGATGGAGAGGTGGAGTGGAGCCGAGGGGGGGTGTGGTTGATGGATTTTTATAGGACAGCCGACATGAGGTGTTGTTGACAGGCGGATGGTGAAGCTTGACAGGGGTCGTCAAGGTCGAGCCGAGACTCCCAGCCGAGACCGCGGCCATCGAGCCATGCCCCACTCCCGACGATTGCAGATGAAACTTCCCTGATCACCATCTCATGAGCAAGCCGGACTTGCCTTATCCCCGGAAAGACCCAGCAAGAGCCGAATTGAGAGATCGCTCGGGAGCAAAATCCTTGCTGGCTGGGTTGACCAGCCAGAGCACCCTCTATACGTCCCGAGCTCGAAATTGGTTAGCAAGATATCCACTCATCTTTCCTTGGGAGGTAGCAAGGTTTGGTATATGAAGACCACATCATCACTCCACAACCATCCACTGAAGCCTTAACTGACTATGCAAACCGGCCAAGTGTGAGGGGAGCTGTGGCTAGGTACTTTAACCTACCAGGATCTACACAGATGGCAAGTTACCACAAAGCTCCCGAATCTCTGTAACTCCTTGGGTCGAGTCGCACCCCTTTACTGGGAAGGTTGTTGCTGCTGACCGCTTTATCCTCTGGACTGTCAACTCTCGATCGAAGAAACCAACATCTTGTGTCCTTCTGATCGCGACCCCATCAATTCACTTCCAAGCTCATCCTTGAGAGAAAGATGCCTCCGGGACCTGCAAGACGCAAAAAGTCGGTCAAGAAGGGACTCGGATTCGTGAGTGCATACATACACCCTTCACTCCTATCCTTCATCTCCTCTTATATGGACCTGCAGTAGGCATCTGTGTAAGGAAAGCCACTGAGTAGGGTCGTTGACTTACTTTTCTGCGATCACAGACCTTGATGGTACGTAAACATGATGTTTTTATTTGGCAGTCTGCTTTGCACTGCGATCGTACGCCCAACTCAAGAGCGAATGATTTCTTTGTGTAGGTGGTCGGTGCTTCTGGTACAGGTCGCACAACGTTTGTCAACACATTGGTCGACCAAAAGGGATGGTTACCACATGCTGATTCGAGTGACCCGATCGCCGCTGCTGGTAAGCTTCACATCCGTTAGAGACAGCTGATGGCCAACGTCCGTCAAAACTAACTTAACCTGTTTTCTTTTAACTCCCAGAAGGCACCTCGCACATCAAAGTGGAGAAGAAGACGATCGAATTAGACGAAGATGGGGTCACCATCCGTCTCACGGTATGTGATGCGCCCGGGTTCGGCGACAACATCGACAATGAATCGGCGTTCTCTACAATCATCGGCTATCTCGAGAAGCAGTACGATGATATCCTTGCCGAGGAATCGCGAATCAAGCGTAACCCCAGGTTTGAAGACCAGCGCATCCACGCCTTGCTCTACTTCATTCCTCCCACCGGTCACAGGTAAGCTCCATCACTCTTCCTCCCCCGCCCTTCAGCATCGTTTTGCTGATCTGCTACATGGGTTCATATGTCAAACATCATCATATTTCACTTAGTTTGAGGGAGATGGATATCGAATTGATGAGGCGATTGTCTCCTCGAGTCAACGTCATCCCAGTCATCGGTAAAGCGGACACGCTCACTCCGAGCGAATTAAAGGGTTTCAAGGACAGAGTCAGCAGCAAATCTCGATTCATTTCCTACCCTCACAGGTAACTCATCATATCTTCGAACATTTTGCATAGATCATGCAAGATATTGAACACTACGAAATACCAATCTACAACTTTCCGTTTGATGCCGAAGAGGACGACGATGAAGTGGTTGCCGAAAACTCTGAATTAAGGGTATCACCCGAACCCATCGCATCTGAGTTTTTATTCACTGCATTCTGATCTCCAATCTTTTTCTAACAGGCGCTATTACCGTTTGCGATCGTGGGATCTGAGAATGAAATCGAGGTCGGAGGCGAACTGGTTCGAGCTAGAGAGTATCCGTGGGGGGTTGTTGAGGTCGACAACCCCGCTCACAGTGATTTTCTGCGGTTAAGAACCGCCTTATTATCGAGCCATCTAACGGATCTCAAAGAAATCACTCACGATGTGCGTATATTCCGCGATCCATTGGTGTTTTTTCTTTGTCGACCTTGACCGCCTGATCGTGATTTATGTGGTGTTTTATTTGGGTGGAATGATGGGCACAGTTCTTGTACGAGAACTACAGAACTCAAACGTTGAGCCGAGGCGACGCGGACCAATTGGACCAATCGATCCAACCAGAAGATATGGCGAACCAATCCTTCAGATTAAAGGAAGAGCAATTGAAGAAGGAAGAAGAAAAATTGAAGGAGATCGAGTTGCGTGTGCAACGTGAGATCAGCGAGAAGCGCCAAGAACTCTTGGCTAAAGAGGAAAGTCTACGAAACATGGAGGTACGTCTGCTCTCCAGCTCCACTCAACACGTTTTTTCTCTCAGAATTCACAGTTCTTTTGTTTTGTTGTTCTGTCTAGGCCCGTTTGGCGCATGCTTCGAGCGGCCCCTTGGATGGATAGCAGCCGAAAATCCCAGTCAGTTTTGTGTGAGGGCGAAGGTACAGGGAGGACAGTTTTCTCTACAGCTTAAATTATTATTATTATTTTATTATTATTATTGAACAAATTCTAAATATGAGCACAACTTTTTGTTCAGGCCAAATGCTCAACTTTTTACTGTTCTGCACCAGTCGGATGCCTCTTTCCTGAACAGTTAGGACGTTTTGACCCTTTGTCCATTGCGTTTCCATTAAATCCACTCCGAGCCAGTGTGAGCAAAACCCTTATGATTTCTCAGACTCCACAGGTTTTTCTTTTCGCCTACAAACTTGTTTATTGTTGAGTTAGGTTGTGTAGGTGAGTCTTGCAGCATGCACATCGCCAGGTCAGAACACACCTTTGATGGACTCATGGATATCCACTATTTGTCACTACCTCTCTGAAATATGTGCCCTTGTGCCAATCTTTTGAAAAGAAACATCAAATCGAGGGGCACAAGAACTAGTGTGCATCTACATGTCAAGAAAATTGGTCCAAAATGCTGCCAAGGAGAGGTGAAGGCATATTGTACACTTCCGGAAGATTAGCTTGATTGGGAAGAACATTTTATCTTAGGTTGAACCCTCTACATTGGACACAAGTGTCAATTTGATTCACACGGAGAGCAATTGACAAGAAAGCAGTAACACAAATGCAAGCTGACGTTGCGATTCAATACTTTTTGACCCAGGTACAACTTGAGTAGAGTAGAAAAACCAAGAGATGTTCCGCAGTAGTAAGGATTTATTGGCACTGATTTGGGTGTTTTTTTCATCTCATTTTTCCAAAGAGTTTGAGGTGCATTGACTCAGAGGCAAGAATAGGGTTTTGTAAGAGGGTCAGGAATCAATTTTGCAGATCGATTATAAAGAATGATTCAGATGTCATATGGAAAACTTCAGGAAGTCAGAAGCACAAGAATGATCATGAAAACCAATATCTGTTGCCTGAATCGGAGAATACGCCACCAGCCATGAGCTATCTTATGAATGATAAGAATTTTAACCAACGGGGAGCCCAAAATGATTTAGAAAACTACGCCAATAAATTTAATGAAATCATGCGCGTCGAGGTGGCTAGTCCAAGAACAACAAAGAGAATCAACAGGTGTCGGGGAGAGCAAGCGTCATCAGAATCGTCAGGCCATCAATTGAAATTGTCTCCGGATATTTTCCTGAGTAAGGTCAAGTCAGCGTTATCGGATCGTTGGAAACAAGGCAGCGATCTCAAAGGGAAAGAGAAGGCGATCGGTTACCTTGTTATGGACTTCTCCCAGCGTTTATCAACAGCAAAACCTTTTACTGCAATATTCACATCGGGGTTCATCGCGAGGTGGTTCAGGTTCGAAGGGCTTTGGGTGGCGAGCAGGGGCGGGAACGGGTGTTGGGGAACCGAGGGTAGCTTGCAAGAGGATTAATAATCCAACAGGGATCACTAGAAAGTTTTGCATCCTCGAGAATCTGACTCCTATATTGAGGAAAAAGCAGATACTGTTTCATGTGAGTCAGGGCAAGTGCCAGAGGGCTTTGCACACCAAACTTACTACGAATCTAGAGAAAAATAACACGATATGAGTCAAGGGAAGTACAAAAGGACGCGGAGTGGAACACACCTGGGCAAGCACGTTGGAGATCAAGAACTTGAAGCAGCAGTGGATACGATTGAGGGATTGATGGGTGCAATGATGATGGATGTGGTAGCTTTTGAAGGGTTGTAGGTTGGAAGCTTGTCACGGAGAATCGTTGAAATCAGCAACAAGCTGCTTCAGACCGGGCACTAAGTTGTACAGCCCGCCTCTCCGACGTGCTCGCCTGTCATTTTTCTGGCGCATGGGTTCTGTTCTTTCACCGCGCCGGCGTCACCTATGACCCGGAATGGCAGGGACCACTCCCTATACTAGAGTACAGCCAAGTCTTAGAGCATCTGCAACGGTGCGAGGGGCGGTTGGCCTAGCGGCTTGAAGGTGGGTGACCCTTGAATTCCTTTTTTGTGACTGACAGTGGACACATGTGTTCTGCTTCATCCCGTATTACACATCTTGCACTGCACAGAATTCAAAATCAATGATGTCACAACAGTGATCAAAGCTCAACAAAAGGGGATTTCAGGGTGAGAAAAGATAGTGGAAAGATGAGGGCAGCTTGGGCCATCCCAGAAATGAAAACTAGAGCAAAAGTGGTGAAGATAATCACAGGTGATATATTGATTTTAAAAAAATCCCCGCAACAAGGGTTAATTCTCTTTTCCTGCCAGACAGAAATAGCTGCAAGTCCTTTCTTCAGAAAGTCCCTGGTGGACGGTGTCCCCCCTCTGACTAGGGATGTGGTACCTATACCCGCAAGAGTGCTGTGATATACCCTGCGACCCAGGTCACAGACTTTTGAAGCTGCAACTGTGATCTGCTGCAAAGCTGACTACAATCCCCTACCATAGAGGCTCAGTCAAGCATCATTGTCAGCATCACCATCCTAGTTACCACTTGCCAGGTGGTGTTTCCCAAACCTCACAGTCTCCACAAAACACTCTAGGTGACTACAGCACTGGGAATTCTCTGATGCCAGGGTCTGAGGCTTGTATGTACATATCTGACTGACATGATTTGGAAAAATGTACCAATAAGTTATGTAATTGCGTGTTCGTGTTGGCGATGTGAGGTGTCAAGTTCAAGAACAGATGAGATGAATCGGCAGAATCAGGACTGATCTGGTGGAGAAAGACGTGTTGAGCAAGCAAGATGTGAATAATCAGGCTGGCCGTTGAATCGGTTCCGGATGTGTCTGAGAAGGGTCAAGGCGGGGTTGTCAGATAGGCGTTGGGAAAATAGCAGTGATCTTAAGGGGAAAGAGAATGTGACTGTTTACCTTTTCATGAGCTCTTCTCAACGTGTATAACAGCATCCCTCACGGCAGCATGGACATTTGTCTCTGGGATTTTCAACATAAGGGTTTGGGAATGGTTTCCCTGCTCCGGGGATAGGTGTTGGGCAGCCGAGGGTGGCTTGCAAGAGGATCGACAAGCCAACAAGGATCGCTAGGAAGCGTTGCATTCTGGAGAAGCTGGCTGCGTAGGGAGCGGAAGCTGAGGTCAAGTCAGGGCGAGGCATTTGTACGATGGGCAAAGCAATCACGTCATGACGAACCTGGAGAGCAATGAGGGATCGATGGGTGGAGTGATCGTCGATTGGGTAGGCAATTGTGAACTTTGAAGGATTCTAGTGGCGGCTTTTCCTGGCACCGCTGTTTCCTGGAGGGTTCACTGAGGAAAGCCCTTCTATAGCCTTCTATACTTCGCCCTACTTCGCCCCCTCGTTTATAGGAAAGTGCAATGGAAAGCGGGGCTGTCCATGGCGCACAGAACATTCGATTCGCGGCGGAAGAGGCGCCGACATGATTTCTACAGAAAATCATACTGTGTGGCGAAGCCACAGCAGTAGTACAGCCGGCATCGGCGCGGTGGCCGATCCTGGGATTCTACTGTGCCGGTCTCACTGCTTTCCCGCCGAAGCTTTCTGCATCTCGCCTTCCAAGAGAGACACACCAACACACCCGGTGCGGGGGGCTATGTAGTAGCCACTGCTGTTATCCCGGAGACGGCTGCGTGCGCCCTCCGACCGGCTTCTCGCTCCGATAGGCACCCGGCCCTAAGGTCCCCCACCCACGATCGGAGTGAAAGTTGGAAAACGGATAATGTCTGTACCTTCTTTTTCTTTCTCAAGAACAAAAAAGGTGGAGAGGTCATGGAACAGATACAATGTAGTAATCACTAATCGGGACAGAGTATAGAGTTATAGGAGTGTCTAGTTGAAGTTTAGAAAGTATTTTCTATTGATTCTTCTGAGCTTGATTGGACGGATAAGATACTAATTTGACTTTCGTTAGTATCTGCTTTAAAAACACACATGCAGATTTGTTCACAGCTATCGTGATGATGAAGAGGAGAGAAAAAGAGGTTTTTTTCTTTTTCTTTTTCTTTTTCCCTTTCAGGAGACCATTTGACCGGTGACGCCGACTTTACTAGCGAGCCATCTGGCGAGCTCGCCGTTCAACCAATTGAGCCGACTGGCCATGACGAGGGGAAGGACGTGGGAGAGGGGCCAGATGACGCCGGCCTGTTCGGCATCGACGGCGTGTTTGATCCTCTGGGCCATCTGGTTGGCGTCGGCGAGGCCGAAGCTGGGCATCGATGAGCCCGCGGCCAGCATGTCCCCCGTCATGCCCGACTCGATAAAGCCCGGACAGATCACGCTGACTCGGACGCCGTAGGGGGTCGACAGGGCTCGGAGGGACTGGGCGAACGATAAGAGGTTCGCCTTGGTGGCTGCATAGACCGCAAATTGCGGGGGCCCTTGGAAGGCTACCGATGATGAGATGATGCAGATCTGACATCGATATTTGTCATCAGGCTCTCAACTTCGTCTTGGATGTTGGTGATGATCAGTATGTAGCTTACGTTTCCAGATCGTTGCTTCTTCATGATTTCCCACGCAGTCATGATGAACGAATAGGTGGAAGTGACGTTGATTTTGGTCAACCTTTTAACGGTCTGTTTTTATTTATTTATATATATATATATATGTATTAGCCAGACAAGAAATCAGCAACTGTTAGAGGGGGGACGCACGTTTTCGCCCCATTGTTCTGGTCCGCGGGGATCGTCATCGGTGAAGGTGACTGTGCCGGCGACGCTCAAGACGAGGTCGATGGATCCGTACTTCTGGTGAGCAGACTGGATGACCTGTTTGATTGAGGTTTCGGCGCCCTCGTGGGCGTAGTCGATCGAGTGGGTCTCTACGGCCCTGCAGCCGGCGTTCCTGGCCACCTTGGCGATCTGGTTGAGTCTCGCCGGGTTCCTGGCGAGGAGGACGAGGATGGTGTTCGGGCCGGCATAGGTCTGGACCAAGCTGGCGCCGATGCCCGAGCTGGCGCCCGAGAGGATGACGACTCTGGGTTGTTGTTGTTGCTCGGCCTGGGCGGGGGCGAGCAGTCTGAGGAGGGGCTGGATGATGTTCTGGGAGAGGCTGCGGATGAGGCCGAGGGGGATCCAGAGGTAGAGGGTCAGGATGCAGTCAGCCAGCGCGGTGAGGAGGGTGGCGATGGAGATGATCAGGTTTTCGAGCACATAGCTGAGCTCGGGGAGGGCGGAGAGGGTCTTGAAGGGGAACTGGGGTGGCTCGAGGCTGTTGATGGCGATCGTGCTCGTCGATGGGGGGTGGGATGCCTTGGGCAGCTCTTCCCGGTTGTTTGTGCGCATTGCGTGGCGGGAAGTGGTGGCTACTGCTACTGGTTGGGCAGGTGGGCGGAAGGGAGTCGAGCAGGCACGATGCCTTTTCATCCACCCCAGCCCCTCCAGCCTCGGCCAGCCGCTGCTGATAACTGTGTGGATCCAAGCCGAGGGATTTCCACCAGCAAGCAACACCACATGAAAGAAATCGGGAGATGCGCGGATCCCAGTGTGAACTGAAATCAGGTGTGGTCGCCCAGCTTGCAAGGGGGGCCCGATCAGACCGTCACCGGTTAATTACTGCAAGCACTGTGGCGCTGTCCGATGTCCGATGTTCGGTGTCCGATGTCCGGTGTCCGGTGTCCGGGAGAGCTCTCTCAGTGTCGCCGTGTGCTCGTCGGCAGTGCTCATCCATCTCCAAGTGTTTACTTCCGGATTGGTTTTCTGGGAGTGGCGACTCAGACTGTGCGCCGGCCACCTCTTTATTCTGCAAGTGATTCTTCAATATCCGCACCCCCCCGGCCACTAGACAGCCGCCTCACCAACATGCCCACCGCCCCCAGCCCAGCGTACTACCTCACAACACCCAGCCCCAGCCGCCCGGCCCCCGCCGCACCCCCTGCATTCCAATATTCAACCCTCGCCCGCCGCCACCCCTCCCAGATACTCACCCGCCCACTCACACCCCTCCTCACCCTCGCCGCATACGGCTCGCTCATCATCTCCGCCTTCTCCGCACTCATCGCCCTCATCCTCGCCAGCTACGGCCTCTCCGCCTGGGACGACGCCAAGCACAAGCTCATCGGCGTCCGCGCGCTCATCGGCAAAGGCCTCGATGTCGGAAAGGAGATCGTCGGCGCCGTCGTCAGTCCCCCCCTCCCCCCCTCTCTCTCTTTGCTGCAACTCAACCTGTTGACGAGAACATCCCTCTGTTCAGACCTCAACGGCCTTCCACCAGCCTCTTGAACCCAATGGCAGCAGCAGGGCGACGACGATGCCAAGACGCGCACCTGACCATGCCGATCGGCCAGCACCCACCAGCGCCGCCTCCGATCGATTGAGTGCTTGTTCACCCAAACAGTCCCGTCCAACCACAGGATACGATGTGCCCTCGATGGACGACGACGAGCAACCAGAAGCGGAGCACCATCCGACCAGGAGTGGAAGGAGCGCGGATTGGTCCAAGAAACGTTACAACAACACTCCACCACCACCACCACCACCACCACCACAGTCAAGACTGCCCCCTCGCCCCCCGCTCTCGGTCCTCATCGCCAGCCTCTTCCTCACCCTCATCGTCCTCTCCGCTCGCCTGATGGTCGTCTGGTGGATGGGCCAACAGGCACAGAAAAACCCCACCAACGCTTTCCGGAACGCCCAGCGTGCTTACAACCAGGCCGCCCATCAAGAACAGCAGCAGCGGCAGCATCATCATCCCCACTCGACCTTCTCCTCTCCCCCGCTTCAGAGACCTAGCATCCTCCGAAAGAGCTCTTCTTATGCGGCCCATCCGTACTCTTCGCCCACTCGTTGAATCTCCTTTCCCCCACCACCACTCAAACCTCAAAACCTTGCTCATCCCCCACTCAAGAAAACACCAAATGCTTGGCTACATAGCCATCCAGACATCCAACCCTGTCCACTCAGTCCTTATCCCGCCGTGTTTTTTTTTTTGTCTCTTGACGCCCGGCATACGACCGCCGATCCCCACTCGCCCCCGTTCTCAGTTTTGTTTGTTGTGCTATCACAGCACTTTTTATTATCGTCTTTGTGTCCGAAAACCTTCCCTGTAGACATCCTACCGCTATCCTCCCCCACCACACACTAAAAAAAGAAACCGCCGTATCCATACAGAGAATTCCCCGCTGTTTGTTGTCCTCCTTCTGCTCTCCATGCTCGGTCTCATGACCTCTATACGTACACGCACACCAACATATATTATTAATGACTTCCTGTACAAACTCTTTGCCGTTCTGCGTCCTCTTTCCCCGAGGGGAAGTGGATCCCGGCATTATCCAGGGGTGGGACACTGTGTGGCCTCTGTTTCAACACTGTAATGCATTATCCAGAGGTAATTCTCATTACATTATCTTGTTTTGGAAGCATAAAACACTCTGTCACCATTATGGTACTGGTGCTGGAAAAAGCATGACATTACAGCAGTAAGAAAGTGGTATGGAAAATGATACACTATGCTATTGAGATAGTCCAGATAACGCAGCATGACATAATTACCCGCTGTTGGTGTGTGGACCCAAAACCTGCAAGACAGCTTTTCACAAGTTTGGTGGGGACTCAAAACCTGCAAGGCAGTTTTGTGCAAGTTTTGTGCGGAACTCAAACCTGCAAGAAAGCTTTTTGCAAGTTTTATGTGGACCCAAAGCCTGCAAGACACCAGGGAGGAAAGTGTTAGAGTGCCAGGCTGTAACTTTGTGTGTGATTTGGTCCGATGTGAGTTCAATGTTAAATTGAACTCTTTGTTCACTTTCTTCCCAATGCAAGTGTAACTGTAGGCCAAGGTTTTGTGAAACAGTTGGTCACTCAATACCAACACACAAGCATCTCTCTGCTGAAGTTTTGTGTTTGTTTCATCATGATCACAATTGGAGGAGTGAGCTTGATTGCACACACACACTTTGCCAAGAATCAACATAGGGTAGTTACGTTACTATACGTTATCCGCCCTATTTGAGTAACGTAAATATCCCCGTTATCCACTGCGGCCCGTTACGCTATTAGTAACGGGCCTTTTTCTTATCACCTGGGTAGCGTAACGGGTTCTGTTTTGGTTTTTCCCCTAAGATGTGATAAAGTAACTGGAAAAATGGCTTGTAACGCGGATAACACGTCGGAAGGTGTGTTTCATCCCTTGCCTTTGCAAGGATAGACCGAAAAAAAAAAAAATCTCCCTGTGTGGCGCCTTGGTGGCTTGCCTGACCCGTCAGGCACCCCTGTCCAATACATTTTCCCTTCTTCCCACCTGAAATCAACCTCATCCATCAATCACCATGGATCTGAGTCCAACCAGTCAACTGCAAGCGGACGAAGCTGACGGCAATGGTGAGCAACCTGACAAATCCCTGCTGCGTCGCTCTAGACGTGCCTCCTTGGCATCCATCAGGCCAGATATGATCCCCACGCCGTCAGACTCTCGAGCACGAGCCACCAAGCCACAATCTCAAAAAAGGCCTCCAGCTCCTTCGTCGGAATCTGGAGAATCAATTGTGACTGGTAAAACCCCTCGGAAAACCAAAGCAAAAGCGGCAAAGAAGCCTCGACAAGTTGTATCTTCTGGCGCTGCTGGCGCCACCGAGAAGGGGGATCTGGCTGCTAAGAAGACCCCAAAGAGAAAGACCAACAATACTGTTCCCGATAAAACCGTGAGCCCCTTGAATGTTAATGTTATGTGCAACATTGCTGGTTCTAGAATTGACACATGTGTTTTTAATTTTGGTTTGTACGTTTAGAAGGAAGCTACAGCGCAGGTTCCTGATACTGTCAATTACGCCGATGAAGCTTATGACTACGACCAAGTTTTGGACGACGGCTCAGTCAAAATTCAATCGGGAAAAACAAAAGAGAAGAAGGAAATAAAGGAAAAGTTTGCCAATGTGGCTGATTATTTCCATGAGCCTTATTTTAAGGACGGCGAGCGCGAAAAGGGGGACGTCCCTGTGAATTACAAATGTAAATGGTGCCATAAGACCTACCGTGGTCATGGCTCGACAGACGGAAATCTAACGATGCATCGCGATGGATCGAATCAAGCTGGAAGGAACGCGAAGGGCTGTCCCAACCGCAACGAAGCCAAGGCCGCTGGCGTGAAGCTACCGCCTTCTATTGCCGAGAAGAGACTAATCGACGCAAAACAAGCTCCAATGAGCTCATTCCTTCAGCCCAAGCCTGTTTTTGTCAATCGTGTGCTAAACCAGATCATCATGATCTGGCAAATAAGACACGCATTACCGTGGTACTGGATTGAAGACTGTTATCTGCGTGCTGCGTTTCTATATGCGAACCCAAAGGCGCTCCTCTACGGCAAACAATGGTCGGCCGACGAGTCCAAGAAGCTCTATTTAGGGCTCAAGGCAACTGTCTTTGATGATTTGAAGGTGAAATTGATTAGTTTCGTTGTTGGGCTGCGGTAAATGTGCTCATGTCGAATTCTTCCTTGTCATTGAATAGAAACTCAACACAAAATTTACCCTCATCCACGATGTTTGGACGACAAAGGGTAATAGGTTCGCCTTTATTGGTGCGGCAGTGGCGTACATTGACTCAGACTGGAACTATGTTGTCCGTCATCTGGCCCTCAAAATGATACCTTGGAAGCACCAAGGCAATCTACTAGCCCGTCCGATTGCTGCTCTCCTCAAGAAGCACAATCTCTACAAGAAGATGTTGGCTCAGACCACAGATTCTGGCTCAAATAACAACACCATGGCCAGTACCATGTATCAACTCCTCAAGAATAGTGACGCCGCTAACCAATCCGAACACGCATGGGACCCAGCGAGCATGCACATTCGGTGCTTCTGCCATAAGCTAGCGTTGATTGTAAATTCCGGTTTGAATGCGCTTTCTCTGAAGACTTTGCCTCCTGGGAAGGCAAAGGAATCCGTTCTTGGGTTCTTCCCTGTGCTTGGAAAGGTCCTTGAAGAAGACGAGGCAGAATTGTTTGAGGTCGCCCCGGAAGTTGAACTAGCCCCCGCTCCAAGCACGAAGACAAACTCAGTTGAGCCTGATCCTGAACAAGCTGATGATGACAAAGATTGGCAAAGCGACTACGGTAACGCCGACAAGCTTTCAGATGATGAGGCAGCTGCTGCTGCAAATGAGAAGCAGTCCGATTACGCGGCCGAAAGCGCAGACGACTCAGCTAGTCAATCCCAACACACAAAGGCTGTAAAACTCAAAGAGCTTCTCACTAAACTCGATGTTGTCATCAAGCAGATTACTCGATCAGCAGCCCAGCGGGCAAATTTTGATCGAGTTGCAAAAGAATTGAATTTGAAAGTGGCCCCGTTGATTGCCGGCTATGGCATCCGGTGGAACATTAAGTACCAGAGCTACCGGAAGGCGATTGACGCGAGGGAGGTTATTGACCATTTGCTCAAGGAAGACCAGGGATCAAACCAGCCTGGGTACTTTGACGATGTCTTCTTCATACCTCGCGACTGGAATGAGATTGAGAAACTCGACCGTGAGCTTGAGGTGTGTACATATTTGCTCCAATCACATCAACATCACTAGTGGATCTAACTTGCTTTCTGTTTTTTTTTTTGCCAGGTTTTTGTTGATCTGACCTCGCAAATGGAAGGCAATCACTCAAGTGGTTCCCATGTCATTCCAAGGTACTTGGAACTTAAGGACCAGCTTTCTGAAAAGCTCCACCGCTCCAATCCCGAGGACGCCTTGTATCCGATGTTCTATGTGATGATTCCAAAGGTTGATAAATATTTGGATGAAGCAATGGCCTGCGAGACCCTAGTACTAGCCACGATTTTGCATCCCTGCTACCGGATGCTCATCTTTGAGCTTGGCTTTGGATCAGAGAGCAGTGAGGTCGCCAACTGCCTCGATCTTCTCAATCGACGCTTTGAAATATACAAAACGGAAAAAAATTCAAACACTCAGCCTTCCATACCCAAATCTGAAGTAGTCGAAATTAAAAGGCCACACACCGCTGAGCCTCAGTCACTCAGGGCACGTCTGGCGTTGAGGATGGCCAAGACACCAACCCCACATGAAGATGAGGTCGAAGCGTACTTGCAAGTTGAAGGCTGATTTGTCCTTCAAGAACAATGCCATCGACCGCAAATCAACACCATTGCAATGGTGGAAGATGAATGCCAACACACACCCAACCCTCTCGCAGATGGCCCGAGCGTACTTGGGGGCATCTGGAAGCTCGTGTGCTGTTGAGCGCCTCTTCTTGGCGGCAGCAGACGTATGCACTAGCAATCTGTTAGAATTCTCACCGAAGAGGGTAAGAGAAAAGGGAGAGAGGGTGTTTTTGGTGAACATTCTTGAGATCCTTGGAGGGGGCACAAGGTGGTCAACTCAGGAAAAGAGGAGAACTGTTGATGTGATTACTTGTAAAAATAAAGTAATATATACATGATTTTTGATAATGAATAAAAAATGTATGTATAATGAATAAAATAATAAGGAGACATGTTTTGAATAAGAAATAGTACTAGAGGCTATTCCTCAGGGTTCTAGACTACAAGAGGCTGCCATAAAGGCTAAGATCAGATCAAAAAACAGGCTACAATATTAAGTAAACATTAACATCGAATAAGGGATTTTTGGGGTAAGTAAAGAGAAGAAGCTGAAATTCCAACACAATCGAGGGCGCTTGCTCCCATCAACCATGTCACGCTGCGTAAGCAGCATGATGTGGTTGCGGGAGGAAGTGCCTCTCACCGGAGCTTTTGAGGAGGTGGGGAAGGCATTGAAGGCTTTGGTCCCCTCAAACCAAAATAAATAGTCTATCTATAGTACTAGTACATATCTCTTGTTGCTTGACTTGCGCGTTATTCGTAAAAAAATCCCATAGTTGTTGTGCGATAACGTAAAAAAAAAACATTGCCGCACATTGATAAAGTAAAGAACCACCCAAGCAAATAAGAACAAAAATGCGACACCGTAACTTGATTCCGTTACGCGTAACGCGTAGATAACTGATAAAATTTCGTTACGTTACCGTTACTTTAGCGTTATCCGTAGCGTAACTAACCTATGTTGCAAGAATGTATCTAACTTGATGCCCAAATATATCCTTAGCCAAAGGCCAGGGAACATTTTTGATTGCATATTTTTTTGTTCAAAACCCACATGACATCACATGATGGAACATCCTTGGAAGATATAGCAACTTCAGAGGATCAGCCAACTGGTGGAT
The DNA here is from genome assembly GCF_026914185.1 of Puccinia triticina. Taxonomy (NCBI): domain Eukaryota; kingdom Fungi; phylum Basidiomycota; class Pucciniomycetes; order Pucciniales; family Pucciniaceae; genus Puccinia; species Puccinia triticina. The sequence continues at coordinate 6,404,409 of NC_070564.1, read as the reverse complement.
GAATCCTTGTGGTGTGTTTCTGACATGCCAATTTCCACATCAAACTGGGAGGAAAGTGGGTTGACATAAGAGCATTTCCACTGTGGGCCGTAGTTGTAATTTTCAGGAATTCACCATCTCAACCCAACCCACTGGGGGCACTATTTGGGTCTGAAATTTATGGCTGACCCTAGATTTTGTGCTTGAGTCCTTACATGTAGGGACTCCAAAAGACTCACCACCAACTCCTCCATCCCCCCTCAACTCCTGCTGTGGAACTCCTGAAAAATCAGGAAAGAGTTGTGAGGGGAAATAGTCAACTACACTACTGATAATGTAGAAGAGGCTACAGGTGCTGGTGAGGCTGCCCTCTTTACTAATGCTGATGGAGAGAGGGTCACACTAATAAAAAGAAAAAGGTGTGGCTTATGATATATTTGACTCAGATGGCTTTAAAACTAATGGGTTTAAGGTGTGTATCAATCCTACTGGGTGAAAGAGGAAAAGTGAGATGGGGGGAAAAGGCAGAAGCCCTTGAGACACTGTGAGATGGTTCAAGGCTCTGAAGGTAAAAGGTAAAGATATATATGCTGGGAGATATATTTCAATGGGGTGAAAGAGTTATCTAAGTGAGGTGTGTAAAAGGGTAGCTACAGAGTGTATGTCAGGGGAAGGTGCATACAGAGTGTAGTGGGTGAAAGTGCATATAAGGGTGATGTAAAAAGGTGCTACAGAGGGGATGTAGTAGAAAGTGCATGATGGGGATACAACATCTAGAGGGGTGTTTATATATGTGAGAAGTACTACAGGGGGGGTAATATATGATAAGCACATAGTAACAAAATCTAAAGATGAGCAGTAATGATGAAGGTACAATAACCAAGGAGTATATATGAAATGTAACTATGTAGAAGATGAAATAATGATGAGCAGAAGTAACTGATATAAGGTCCAAAAAAAAGGTACATAATGAAGATGAGCATTTGGTAATAGCTACAAGAACTATGAAGGAATGTACTGCTGATATCATATGAGGGAAGAATTTGTAATGAAACTATGTATAATCTTTAGTCCTATGTAGCTATGATACTAATGAATGATTTTTGTAATAATGCTAAGGATATGTATGAAGAAAATACCTGCCAAAACTATGAATGCCAATAACTGCTGATCCATTTGTAAATCATAGGTAGAATGAGTGGGTGACTAGGGGTGAAATGGTGTAGAATTTGAATATGAAGTAATAATGGGATATTTTGGAGGGGTTTATGTGATATGAAAGTGATTTTATGAACAGGAACAGGGTTACCACACCGCTCATGTAACAAATGTCACATGAAACTACAGCTCATCCTGTTGGTCACACCCCCAAACACATATCCCTCACTTGATGGCCAAGGCAGGCCAGCAATCAAGAAGTACACACCTCTTGATGGCTAATCAATTAGTACTGGCCACATTTTCAATGGCTGGTCCATTGTAATCATTGAGGGGAGTACATATTCCCCTTAATGACCAGTTTGTTCCAGAAATTGAGAGAAGTAAGTCCTCCCCTCAATGACAAAAAACCAGTCATTGAGAGGAGTACATACTCCCCTCAATGGCCTGTTTGCTCCTGTCATTGAGAGGTGTACATACTCCCCTGGAAGGCTGGTTCCTTCCAGTCATTGAGAGGAGTAGTACTCCCCATGATTAAAGGAACGGACTGTCTTGTTCTAATCATAAGGGGGGGAAATAATCCCCTTGATGGCCAGTTGGCTCCAGTTATTGAGAGGAGCATATGCTCCCCACAATTACTGGAACAACCCGGCTTGTTCCAATCTAGAGATGGCACTTGGCACCCGCCGGCGGGTACCTGTCACACTTTAGCACATAATTCTATGTGCTTGCAGGCGCCCATGGCGGGTGCCAGGGGTTCCATTTTAGTAAGAATAAATACAGGGAGCTGCACACGCGCAATGGGTACACTACCTGCAAGTGCATATAATTATGTGCTGAAGTGTGGCAGGTGCCAAATGCCATCCCTATTCCAATCTTTGAGAGGAGTATATGCTCCCCTCAATGAAAAGGTTGACAGGGATGCCTTTCATGGATTTAGACTCACTTTGGAGGCTTGCACTGTATTCTGAAGCAGTTTGAGGCGGTAAAACCGGCTGCACAGTCCCAAAGTTCACATTTTGGCACCCCAAAACTAGGGCCCATGGTAGAAGTGCTCTGAAATTTCTATTCTTCAAGAATAAAACTTTGTCAAAGCTAAGAAAACCTGTGGAGCATGGAATTTTCCTCTGAGCAACATGAAATGTGAAAATACCTCATTCAGTTTCCCTTTCCATTTTGACCAAGGGATGAACCATTTTTTTCTTCTTCTTTTTTCATCAATAGCTTTTAATTTTGCAATATGTGTCTTGCTAAGTACATGACTGAAAATTGTATGATTTTGTAAATTTAACTAAAAATGACTGAAAAATGCAGTCAGGAATCCTACACAAAGCTTCTCAAGGGAAAGGGGGTAGACTTTTGGATATTATAAGGCACACCAATTTTCCCTTGCTCCTAGAACCAGATGGAAAAATAATTCAACTGCTGGTCCAAGAACTCCAAAGTGAACAGTGATTTTTGCAAGTTTTGTGTGGACCCAAAACCTTCAAGGAAGCTTTGTGCAAGTTCTGTGTGGACCCAAAAACTTTCAAGGCAGCTTTTCACAAGTTGTGTGTGGACCCAAAACCTGTGAGGAAGCTTTTTGCCAGTTTTTTGTGGACACAAAATCTGCAAGTTTTCTGTGGACCCCAAACCTAGTGAAAGGCAGATTTTGGCAAGGTTGTGTGGACACAAAACCCGCAAGGCAGCTTTTTGCAAGTTTTGACCCAAAGCCTGAAAGGCAGCTTTTTGCAAGTTTTGTGTGGACCCTAAACCTGCAAGGAGCTTTTTGAAAGTTTTATGCACTACAAGAAAAACTCTGGAAACTGCTAGCAGTTGAGATGCAGAAGCTCAAAGAAAGCTTGAGGTGATACTCAAGCCTTTCTCAAAGTTTATTTCAACCAAGGGTGAATGCAAAGTCACTGTGCAACGTGCACAGTGACTGTGCATGAAAGGGTATGATGTACTTACACTCCCCTCAATGACCAGTGCTGACCGCTGTCTGGGGGAAAAGCACTCCTCTTGATGAGCACCACTCATTGAGGGCTCATGGTGTGCTCTGGTTGACGGGTCAGATCAATGGCCAGTGCTGACCGGTCATCAAGGGGATCACTGTACATGGTCCCTCAACGGGGCTGGTCATTTGTGCCGGGCGTTGGAGGAGGTGCGGACCAGTCTGTGCTGGCCAGCCATCAAGGGAATCATGGACTCCTCTCAATGACCAGTAACACCTGGCTGTCAAGGGGAGTGTGTACTCCTTGCAATGACCAGTCGGTGCCAACTATCAAGGGGAGTGTTGTGTACTCCTCTTGATGACCACTAGGGATGAAAGTGGGTTGGGTTGACCCGGCGGGTACCCGGCCCGTGTCGGGTCTGGGGCCGGTTTTGGGTTGGCTTTTGTCTCAAAAACTGGTTTTTGACCCAACCCGCCCCAGACCCGCTATATTTTTGGGTTGGGTTTGGGCAGCCTATTTTCTAATCAGGTTGGCCTGCAACCCAACTAAGACGTCTACAACAGTAAATTTGGGGGTTTTTTGGCACCTAATAGGACCCAAGACCTGTTGGGTCAGAAACTGACCCAACCCAAAACAGTAAGACATTGGGTTGGGTTTGGGCAGCATATCTCAAAATCTGACCCAACCCGCACTAAATTCCGGGCCGGGTTCAGGCACTGTTTTCCGACCCAAACCCGACCCGGTTTCATCCCTAATGACCACTGGACCAGTCGCCATTGGTGCCAACCATCAAGGGGAGTGTGTACTCCTCTTGATAGTTGGTGCCAACCATTGAGGGGAGTGTGTACTCCTCTCAACAGTTGGTCCCAACCATTGAGGGGAGTGTGTACTACTCTCAATAGTTGGTGCCAACCATCAAGAGGAGTGTGCACTGTGTGACCTCTTGATGGCCCATTTGTACTGGCCATTGAGGGGTGAATACATACTATGTACATACATACTCCGCTCAATGTCTAGCCTGCAGCAGCCATTGGGGTGGTTTGTGGGCTTATGTAGTTGTTGCTTCAACTGACAAATGCACATCCTTATGCAGCGTTATGATGTTGCTGCAGCCCGCAGCAACATCAAGGTGCCCACTGTAGGACTCAAAAGTAGCTGTGAAACCCTTTTGCTGAAAGGAGAAAGGTATGATGGAGGTGCAAACTTTGCCCTTCTATACTATCAGTCAACAAGACCCACCAAGCTATGCTTGGAAAGTTTTAATCAAGTAACAGGGTAGGTTGGTTCAAGATGACTTTTGATTGATTGACAATGTATAGAGCTGATGATTTATATAAGGATTGGTTATGATTGGTAAGGGTGACTGTTGTGGTGACTGTGATTTGGTGAGTGATGAACTGGAGATCAGACCACTGGGGATGGAGAGAGCCCCTTTTATACGCCATACTGTGGTGATACATCATGGTAGCAGATTAACAGACAACTCAACAGGGGGCCCAAAGTCTTGAGGGACTTAGTTAAGTTTGTAGTATGTACCACTGGGTGTCAAAATATAACAAATTAATGACACCAGGGGAGATATGTTCCCACTCCCCAGGGAGTGCCTTACCGTAACCTTTTTCCATAACTGTGCTGGAGGCCTTTGGTAAAGAAATATTGGATAGGTATGAACAAGACTGGAAGTCAGCTTGAAATCAGTTGGAAATCATTCTGAAATAAACCATAACTTACCAAGGAATCATCCGGAACTCATCTGCAATTCATCCAGAACTCATCCAAAATATAGACCTTTCTTGGCTCCATGACCGGTGTGTCCTTTTCATGGGGATGTGAAAGGCGCAGTATGTCATATTGTCCCCCTCATGTACTCGCGTACATCAGGGGGACAATTGGTGTCTCAACACAAACTTTTTACTTTTCATGTGGCTGTGAAAGGCCCATCCTGTGATATTTCCACCTCAATGTACTCGCGGACATTAGGGTGACTATTAGCAAAGTGCAAAAAAGTTCACTTGCATGTGCACATGTGGATTTTGAAAAGCCAAAAAAAACAAAAAATCACACAATCATTTTTGTGAAGAGGCCAGGATATGTGGCCAAACTGGGGTGGCACTGCAATCCAACCTTGACTTACCTCAGACTTTCACCCCAATACAATAGTTTATCACCATTTTTTTAGCCAAATTCAAATTAATTACAGCATTTCCAAGAAAATGGGTTTCACTCATTTTACTGCAACATGACCACATTCTGAAATTCTAAACCCAATAATATCAAGTTGACTTTTACTTTAATTTTGTACATGAGGGCATACACTGTGAAAAAAACTCAAGAAACTGCTGACAGTTGAGATGCAATATTACAAAGGCGCCCAGTGATATAATGTGAATTACAAGAAAATAATTTGGTTTACAGGAATTACATTCAAGAATGGCAATTTTGCTTTCCTATCCTTTGACATCATCAAACAGGAGCAATTGATGAGTTGGACTGGGTGAAATATCATTTCATCATATTTTTTCCTCTAGTTGTACCTAGAAAACAAAAGAATTCTACACAACATTGTGTTGACTCCCAAATCAATTCTGACTGACTTTTGACTCACTTCTGCATCCACTTCAATTCATTTAGGGATGAGTTAATGATGCACATCAGGCTCACATCCAACCAAAACTCACATCAAATTCAGCTCTGGCACTCCCTGGGGAGTGGGAACATATCTCTCCTGGTGTGATGCACTTCTTGAGGAAAATAATAATATATGGTAATCAAATTCTGCCCCTTTTCTCATGTAGGAAACCATGATAAAAAGGCCCAATAGGGGGGTTCACAATTGAATCTTGCTAAACTTTGGAGCCAAATTTAAGGCCTTTATGAACAAAATTTTAAAATTTTGGGAAAATGCATAGCAGCAGTTGATGCTGATCTTTGTCAGACTTTCAAAACCTCAGGACCCGCCTGAGGTGGTCTTGACTGGAAGTAAAAAAAAATGCCATGAAACTGACGTGGTCTCCACGCGTGCCAGGAAGGTACATCATGGAACCGATGGGAAAAGTGTGAAGCCCATCGGTTCCACGTGGAAAAAAAGCGTTTTGTGGAACCGACGAGCTTACCGAGGGGTTACCAAGCCGAGCCTCGTCGGTCCCACGGATTACCCTCCTGTTGTTGGTTCCACGAACGGGCGTGGCAGGAAGTACCCCCGCCGTGTAGGTGGGCTCAAAAATTAACTTTTCAATGGTCTACACCCTGCAAAGTGTAGGAAATGAATTTAAGATTTTGAAAAAGGCTTAAAACTAAGCTGTGAAAAATTAAATAAAAAACTGTGTGTATTTTGTGGTAGCTTAGACGTCGCCAGGTCATCGAACCGCTCTTTTCCGCGGAAAACCCGTTTTTTTAAGGCCCAAAGTCTATTATTTCAGCTGCTCAGACTAGTGACAGGTGGGGGCGTGACAGTGCTGTGACTGTTTGAGCGTATCCTCGGATGCCCTGTCGACCTCGCCCACTGACTGCAACCACTCTTGACCATCCCAGCCATCATCAACAAGCAAGCATCACCATGTCCAGCCCATTCATCGGATTGCCCATCAGTGCCGAACTATCCAACGGAACAGTCGTCGAAGGAGTCATACACGACATCGATCCATCCACTGGCAAACTCAACCTGGCACAAGGTCAGCAGCACCAGCAGAACAATCTCAATCAACCATACTTACCCTTGTCTGCATATCACCCCATCCACAGCTCGTTTTGTAAGGTACGATGGATCCTTCTCTGAAATCCAACCTACATTTGTCCTCGAAAAGGATTTCGTCAAAGATCTCATGCTCCTCAGCACCACCCGACAACCCTCATCATCCTCATCAGCATCGTCATCAAACAACAGTCCTACACACAACAAGTCCAACCATCAGAACAACGGAACCCAACCAAGATTCGCCGATCTATCGATAAACGAGTCGAATCAGAAGACTGCTTTCACTCAAACCGAACTCACTGCCCAACCGAACCCGCAGAACCCCCAACCGCCGTCCCGCAGACGACGGCGAGACCGAGACCAACCAAAGAAGCAACAGCCTGACCAAGCAAATCATAATCATAACCATCATTTTAGCAGTCATCCTTTCAACCCTCACACACGCGATCGTCCTCATAGCGCTGTTTCGGCTCATGAAGATACGGATGGGATACCTACTCCTGAACTGTCACCCCCACTCACTACCACTACTCAGCCTCAAACTTCTGCTTCTCCCCCTCCAATTGTTCGATCAGATTTTAATCAGGATTTCGACTTCCAAGCTGGGTTGATGGCTTTTGATAAGGCCAAGGTACGAACTGTACTTACAGGATCATTGATTTCCTTTCGTGAAACTTCTACCACTCATTTTGTTTCTTTCTTTTTTTCGTTCTCATCAAAAAGCTTTGGGCGGAGATCGCATCAACCGATTCAACCGATCCCAAGGACCGCCTGGTAGCCCACAACCGGAAAAAGACCAATGGGGTTCACTTTGGTCAAGCGAGGCAAGAGGAAGACTATCCACGACACCGGAACCTAGGACCCACAGAAATGGTATTATCAGCACAAGAACAAGTGACCAATGGATCAACAGTCTCTAATCCATGGCTCCAATCGCCCAACAACAAGTCATCGAACTCCTGCATTATTTCTAACGATGGACACCCGATATATCCAGTTCGTTTTGACCGATTGAATCAAGCGCTGTCGGCTGCTTCGGTCGAATACGGCCCGAGTCTCATCCAACGAGTCGAAAATGCGGGCCGTTCGATGGCCGATTATATCATCAAATTGCTGCGCCAATCTCTCTCGTCCCCCAAATCTTACAAACAATCCACAATCTCTATCCTTGTCGGCTCTCACGGTACCAAAGCATCTTGTGCCATTCGGACTGGCGCACTCCTGGCTCTCAAGGGATTCAAAGTCTTCTTAATTCTGAGCACACCCAATCGAAAATCGACCAAAGCCAGAAATGTAAGCTATGAATTCGAAAAAAAATGCCATGTTTCTTTTGTTTCTTTTACTTTTGCTCATGAATATCGGAATCCCAGGACGCATTCGAATTTCAACTGCGGCTTTTCAGCTCGGCAGGGGCGCTGATCTGTCCCCACGTTCGAGGTTAGCCCACTCGAACCTTCTCACAAAGCTTGCTTCCTGTTTATCATCCTCAGACTACTAACTTCATGCCCAACAGATCTCCCCTCCTCGCCGACACTGATCATCGAGGCACTCGCCGAAAACTCGATCACCTCTGTCCCCAATCACCTGCTCATTGACAAGTCTTTGGTCGACTATACCCATTGCGCACCAACGCTCAGTATCGACATCTCAAGTTATTTAAACTACGATACTGGTAGGATTCCTTTCTGCACTGCCCCGACGTGGTTCTTGACACGAAATAAAATGAATTGATAATCCTGGATGAACATCGCTTTGTTTAGGTGAACCTTTAGTGGCAGCAGCGCACATACCTTCTCATCAGTATCTAGTATGTCTCGGAGCCTTGCCGCAAGGTGTCTTAAAATCCTCAACAACACCCATGGAGGTGTGTCTGATCGACCTCACTTTAAGCGAGTCGTGCTGGATCTCGACCGATAAAGACAGCGATGAAGAATACGAGCAGCCCGGTTCATCCACCAATCAATCCGGGGTCACCAACGGCAACCATCAGTCTCGAATCAATCTCTCATCTAATCGTCAACCATCGCTCCCTCCCGCTTCGTGGGGAGATGAATGGTACACAATCCTCAAGATTCGTTGACCCCGTCCAATCTTCTGACCCCGCCGCCGTTACCACAAACTCTCTTTGTTCAATAAATTTTTTTCGGGGACGACGAAAAAAAAAGAAAGTGTACCGTGCCTTTTCTTGGGGGACATTTTCTGTGTAGCATATATGAATTACTTGAAAGTTAGTCACCCCGCAAGAAAGAAAAAAATCTTTCTCCTTGTTCGTGGTCACTGTGTGTAGCGCAGTCAGCTATCTCTTATCGCACCTCTCATGCTTCTTCCTTTGATTCCCTACACCGATTCATCCTCCAAACATACACTTAAGACTCCTTTTACACGACGTCCACACACATACACACACATGACTATCCATGAATTGTCCGCTGATCAATCCATCCTTCTATCCTCTATTCTTGGCCTGTCTTTCTTTCCTTACATCTTTGTGCATGAAAAAACGTTATTTTTTCCACTTAATTTGATCCTTGAGAAGAACCTGCCTTGAAGCTTGGTTACCCTGCTCTCAATCCATTTCATGTATGTACTCATGTCTGGAGAACAAAGGACGTAGATCTAGTGTTATTTTTTTCTTCTCTTCATTGTGTTCTACAATCCTTTCCTTCCTTTGATGATGTCATACATAAACACATGATCTTTAGTGGGTGTGCGTTTGAAATGCGTGCTGTCTTCCCTGCTTTATCCTGACCAGCCAGCGCCATACTACATATTTGCATAGTTTCATACAACCAATCCTCTTTACTACCTATATGATACCTGCACTACGATTTACATATTCAACCCAGACCAAAAAAATCCCTGTCCCCTCCTACCGCGTTGTTACTTGTCGGTGCATGTCTTTGGAGATTATGTATAGCTTGGGTTCTAGAAATGTGAAATGAACTTGTAGTGGATTTTACTTGATTTCTTCGAACCCTTGTGGGTACCTCGTGAACTCCTCGCCCACTCTACCCACGTCTTGATACACGTAAAAAGTAAAGAGACGACGTGCTTGTGACTCCTGATGATGACGGCCAGAAAGGCCTTCAGCTGTCAGCATGCGGTACAGACCTCTATCGAGTTTGTTACGCCGTTGAAGGTATGGTAAATTTGTTTGGACAAACACGGATGGGGAATGTTACAAGCAGGAATCAAGCTCTGGATATGAATAGGGGATAGCAATACATATGCCCAAGTGGTTTGTGCGCAGCTTGGATGATGATGCTTAATGGACTTGGTAGTTTTAATTGAGACATTTGTTTGAGTACATGAGGAGAGAGAGGGGAGAAGGGAGGAAAAGAGGAAAGATGCTGGAATGAAAAGGCTAGAACTCTTTTCAAGAAAGTGAGACTGCTATGATAATCACAATAATAACGATGCTAATTTAGTAGGGAGGATAGAAGTCGAAAGACTTAATGCCTTTTAGGTATGAATGGATTAAAGGGAATCATCCGACATGAGGGGATATTGTGAATGGTCAGAACCGATGGGAGCGAATTTGAACAAGACCGAAGCATGGACAGCCAATCTGAGCTTGATCTTCCCTTGGAAGCTAACCACTCCGAGTGTTTCTCTCCTCCACAAGTCTCGAACTAGATACCACCGTTCTTCTCCTTGTTGTCCGTTATCATTCTTGCGCATGGACTGCAGGGTTCCTTGAAATTTTTCTAGCTCACTTAGCTGGATTTCAACTTCTACCGGCACTGATATTTCAGTGGAATGAGGACAAATATATTTGATCAATAATATGCTTCAACAAAAAAAAACTAGCTTCATGAAATGTGAACTGACTGTCAAACGGATTTTGGCCGCCGGCATTAACGATGGCCAAGAAGAGAACGCCATCATGATGTTCCAAGACCCAAAATTGAAGACTCCATTCACTATTTTCCTGCGTATCGGGACGGGAGTAGGCTCGGGGAGGATTGATAGGAAGAGATCTAGACTGATTGATTTGAGTTTTCAAGCATTGACGGAGGTCGTGAACAGGGTCGACTTTCTGATGGAGGGACAGTTCGACGACCATCCGCCGCTTCTCGACAAGCCTCTCACATTCTTCAATGTTCACCTGGTTTCTATCTCCTTGCCACATTGTGCGGGATTCCTCGAGTCGAGTCTGATTGAATCGCTCGAGTCGGGCGGGGTTCCAGCTCGCCAAGCGGGCGACTTCGAGCACTTCAGCGTTCTGCACCAACGCTTTTCGTGATTCGGGTAGCCTCGTCAAGTCATCTCCCAAATAAAATGGCGAGCCCTATAGGATCGACAGAACGCACGGACTCAGATTTGATCATTCTACAGGGATAAGTGGGTGAGATCGGCAGGGGCGGGGTGGATGACGTACAAGGACTGCCCAGAGGGTGACGGTACTCTGGGATTCCTCGTAAGTCATGTCGCTGACGAGGAGGGAATCGAGGTCGATGAGACCCCTCCATGCGCGGTTTTCTTCAACGGAGGTCCAGAGGGCAGCGGTCTTGATATTACGAATGACGCGATCAAAGGTGGTCATCCGTTCTCCATAGGCCTCTATGTCTTGTTCGACCCGCCAGCTGTCCGCGTTCAGATCCATTGTGGGGCCTTCGATCGTGGGGATTGCCCAGCTGGCCACCAGCCAGATCCGCTCCCGACCCGCATACTGCCACTCCTCTTCGTAGCGCGAATCGATCGCTCTCCGCCACGCTGCTAGATCCGCCCGAGTGTCACACTTGGGGTAATCCTCCGGGTCGAACGAGGAACCAGGGACGAGGGCATCCAGCTTCACGAAGCTTACGTTCCAACTATACAGCCCATCGACCACGCTGTTGATGTACATTTGACTACCTGGATGACTGTAGTTCAAAGAATAGCCAGCGTTGAATGCATTAGCCATCGGCCGGTGGCACTTCGTCCTTCGTTTGCTGTCTAACGGGTGATGAATGACAGGGCATTGGATAATTTGGTCGGCCGTGTATTCCGTGTTCATCACCGGATGCTGTGTTATAAGCGAAAGTAATAGGGTCGTCAACCGACCAGCCCTTATCGTGTTTTTCTCCCTTACGAGAAGAATGGGGAGTCCTTACTTGGTTTTCCACTGCTCGAGAATCAATCCCCGGTAGATAATATAAACCTAGCTTGAGATTTCTTCGCGCTAGATAGGACTGCAGATGATGAATCCCGCTAGGGAAGGTCCTAGTATTGAGAATCGTTCGACCATATTGATCGAGTTCAGCATCCTACATAGCAAAATAGAACAGCTCAGTCAGAGAAAAACAGGCAACTGGGGAGTATGTTTTCATTTATTTATTTTAAGCAATTTGCCCATGAATAGATTAGAGCGAAGATACATGGTCTGCTACTCAACTTGCCATCCAGAATCCAAGTTGATGCGGTCATACCTGGAAAATTTCCCATGGTCAATGATTATTTGGCAATAGCGATGCAGCACAAACCAGTTGATGTTTTCCTTTAAAAAAAAAAGAAGAAAGAGCAATACGCTTACCCGAATGGAGAGAACTCTTTGGACAGTATGTCAGCTTGGGCCTTGACATTCCGCTCAGTCAACCAGTAGAAGCCATATCCCTGTGTTTTTTCAAGGCAAGGTTAGAATAACAGTTTCACACAGAAGAACATCACATCAGGCCCAATATGGTGCACCTCTCCTCTGTAGGCTTGTAAGCTCCAGCTAGACCAACCGAGATAGGTTCCAGGCGGACGATCGAAGGCGGACAGTTCTTGCTGATGCTGTTGGTGATGGTTTGGATCGAGGACGAGTTGCTGCTGGATGGTTCCTTGGCTGTTGGTGGTGATGAGGAATAAGCTGGACAAGACTGCCAGCCTGACTTGCATCTTTCTCTTTTGCTGTGCTGTGGTGTCTGTGGAGAAACCCGGGGCTGGAATGGAGTGGAATCTGAACTGCCCCGGGGTGCCCGAGTTTGGGTGATCAAGCTTTGGGGGACCAAACAATGCGCAACTGATCATGATCAGGAAGCAATTTCCCTGTTTTTGAAAAAAAAAATTCTTAGGTCTCTGAGTGCCATTTGGCTGCCTTCTTTCCTTTTTTCATTAATCTATGTCACAAACCATTTGTGCTGTACAGAATCCACAGATGTTGCAGGCATCCTTAACACTATGTGAATTTCTTCTAGGGTTCTGCTGTGCACTTGATCAATGCAACTCAGAATAAACCCAGCACTCTTCATTGAGATACACCATTTTTGCCCTTCAAAACAAAACCAAATCAACTGCATCCTGGGCCTCACCAGCTACACATGTATCACTGCTCAATTTCTTAGGATAATCAATGGTGAAACGGTACGGTACATATTTATTGGTATTGGTATTTTTTTTGAGACCAATACGCTGTATTGGTATTGGATCAAGTCAGCAAACCAATAATCCATGGTATTGTATTGCCAATACAATACAAGTGTATTGCTGGGAGTGGCCATTGGATTGTACACCAATTGCCCAGAAAAGGTGTTGTTTTTTTAGATACAATACCACTTGTAAAGCTCAAAAGTGTTCCTGAGAACCTTTTGCTGAGTGCGGAAAGGGATGAATGAGGTTACCTCTGCCTTTCCTGGGTCACTAGACACTAAAACAAGCCCCCCAATCTATGATTGGAAGGTTTATGTAGTGATAGTGGAGGTGTATCAAAAGACAGCCTACTTTGAGCAGGTGGCTTAAGGGTTATGGTGATGTAGCTGATGAGTAAGTGTTGTAATGAGGTTGTAATTTGTATGTAAGGGTGTAAAACCACAATATAGAGTGGGGCTAATACTTTAGAGTGAGCAAGTATTGTACTGTTATGGGGTAAGCTGAGTGCAAGTAGTTTGCTGCAAGAAATTACAACTGGGCGGAGGAGAGCCTCCTTAAATAGAAAAGGGTGAGACATTTTAGCTCCAGGGGAACAAGAGAATGAGGGGTTTTAGCTGCCCTGAAGACTACAATGAGGTATTTTGGCTGGTGGTTGACAGGTCACATGAGGTCATGATGTCATATGAGGGAATTTAGCTAGTGAGAAATAGGAGGTGAGATGTTTTAGCTGGCCTGGCCTGTCAAATGATGTCATCTGCAAGCTGCATGAGGGGTTTTTGCTATCTTGACACCTGCATGATGTCATCTGTCAACTGTCAGACTGCAGCCCCTATTACACTAGTCTGCATGCACCTGCATAAGACTGCAGAAGACTGCATAAGCCTGCATCAAGTGTGCATAACACTGCATGACACTGCATGACATGTGCAAAGCACAATGAAATGAGTGCAGCTGATGAGGTAAAGTATATGTAAAGGGTAGACAAGCTGTCAGGGTGGTCCATGTAACAGATTACATGTCCTGGGTAAGTGTGGTTCATGTAACAGATTACATGACCTGAGTATGGTGTTTGTGTGTGTGAAACTGACTGATGGTGTCTTGAAAGGGTTGTATCTTCTGATCCAGAGGGGTGTAAGATGTGTTGTCCATGGTGTCCTGTGTAGTTTTGGCCGTAGAATCCAGTGGTGCTGCCGTATTGGTTGATTTGAGAGTTTACTATGAGAAAAAAGGAAATTTTGAAATGGGCTTAGATGGGCAACCATAAAGCATACCACACCGTATTGTATCTTTTTTTCAATACAATACATGGTATTGAATTCTGATGTATCAAGAAAACAATACTATACGTAGTATTGGCCAATACCAATCCTGTATTGTATTGTTTCACCATTGGGATAATCAATACAATTCTTCAAAACATGACCAATGTGCTGTGCAATTATTTTGGCATATTGTGAAGCCCATGCTCCCCTTGGGTTTCACAATGTTACACAAGACTATCCCTGATTACATCAGCTTGTATTTGATTCTCAGGTATATAGTCTTCACTTCCCCACTTCCCACCTAGCTCAGTAGAGACCCCGGACTGATCCCTCTCTCACTGAGCTAGCTCTATGAAATAAAGCCCCCCAAGATTGTTTCTAGAACTGCTCCAAGGCCTCACTGCCTTGTCCCTCCGCCTCCAAACAGTGAAGGGTCTCCCAACCCTTACACATATATCACAACCACAAGCATTTCTAGAAAATCAACACCTAATTTGTATTGGAAATATTACCAAAAACTACAAAAAATGTTCACATTTACTTTAGATAGGAGACTATTTATCATCATCATCATGAGATGGTCACTTTGAACCCGCCGCAGGTACCTGCTTAGGCCTTTGGCATCAGGCTTATACTATGTACCATGGTCTCTGTAGTGTTATAGCTGTAGGCTTTAAGGGAAAGAATGATACTTTCAGTTTATTTTTTACCATTGAGCAGCTCGGAGGGACTTGACAAGGCTGACACAGCTTCCAGCAGTCCTTGGACCAGGGCAATCCAGCCACAAGGTATGATACGCTCAATGGGTATTATAAAGGATAAAAAGATAGGTAACACACCAAGGTTGTTGAAACTCACGCACAACGCGCGCATCTTGCAGCTGTCCATGCAGTCATCAACAGATTCAGATCTAATCAACCTAAACCTAATCTGACAAACGTACTCAGTACTGCTCATCCGGTCCTGTTAACATTATTGATCTTGGTCTTACTTTTCTCCAATTGATCATCAATCCTCTCAATCCTTTCAACATCAGATCAAGAGACTTTGTTGGCACTCCTCAGTTGTCATCTTCATTTCGCTCTGCGCTCACAAGTATTGGTCAAAGCCTTAACTCTGGACAGCCTGATTGGCTTCCAACTTGGTGATTAATGAAACCCATGATCTTGATTCTCAATGCTGTCCAAATCTCATTGATACTAACACTTGTTCCTTTTCTATAGTTCCTTATTGTCTTAGATTGTGTCACTCTTCCCTTTCCTCATTCCGATTGTCACCTATATCAATAGGGTTTGTTTATTATCTATTGTCAACTACTCACCTCCATTTCTTTGCTAATCACTCATCCTTGTTTCACAGTCTCATCTCAGTTTTCTCACAAATTACTCTCCATTTGTCCATCATATTTTTCTACACTGTCTCCAGGTTTGGTTCTTTTTATCACTTGTCTTCATCTTCTTATGTGTGATTCAATTGTCTTACTCCTTGTCTTTTAGCTCTGGTTTTGGTTCTTAGAAATAAACTTTAGATTCAAACAGAGGTACCTGAATTAGTTAGAACTTTTTTAAGACCCCAAAACTTCTTAGAAATACAACTGACCTTGGCCAAAATTTAGACCTGAGCCCAAATGTGAAGAATTTCAACAATTGGACCCTCCCCTAGTTTTCACTTTCTCTGTAGAGGGTAACAAAAGTAAGAATTTTTCCAAATTGAAGCCCATGGTACAGGCCCTTACTTGCACTGCTCACTCCCTGACATTTGAATACCCGCCAACATAAACCCAGGTCCCACCCCCCCCCCCCACCTCTACAACTGGAGGGCCGGATCCCTTACCATCATCAAGGTTTTATAACCCAGTAGCGGTGAGCAGATATGTTATCCAAAATTCCGTATTTTTGGTTTGTAAATTTGAATTTTGCACACAAACTTCAAGTTATCAGCAAGATTTAAAGATCAGGGCTTTGTAACACCATTATCTTCAATTTGTGCCAAAAATATCACATTTATATAGAGTAATTTTCTTCTGATCATTGATTACACAATAGATTTTCAGTTATCTGTAACTTAGTGTGCAAAATTCAAATTTACAAACCAAAAATGTGGAATTTTGGATAACGTATCTGCCCACCGCTGAAAACAGCAGTGCCTCTCCTTTTGTGGGCCAATCTTTATTGGCCATTGAGGTTTCAGAGGTTAAAAGCCTCTGCCACCAGAAGGAAATCCTCCTGGTTGCAGAGGTTATACATTCTCAGAGGAAATCCTCCTGGTCACAGAGGTTAGACAAACTCAGCAACCAAGAGGAAATCCTCCTGGCTTCAAAGTTCATATTGCAACCTGAAGAGTTTCCTTCTGGTCGCCAAAACAGACTCTTTCACAGGAAGAGATTGCTTCCCATTGCTGAGGGTATCCCTGCAGGTACCGGCCCACAGCCCAACCCACCAACAAGTGCAAGTGCGGGTGCGGATGCCAGGATTTCACCAAGAGTTTGTGGGGACCCATGTGTAACCTCCCCCTTCGGAGGTGTCACAAGCAGGATCACAGGATCCCAAATAATGATCCCGCTTATAGTCTTGCTCTTCCCCCGCCCCTCCTGACTCGGCAGAGATTGTCTTGACATCTCTCTTGAGTCAGGTAAGCTCAGCTCCTCCTATTGCTTCTTCCCCCCCTTATATTGTGTATTTAGACTAACACAGAGATTGTCTTGACATCTCTCCCGAGTCAGTAATTCACCCCACCCCGGCTCTAGAAACCGCTCGAGGCCCTGCCTCCGTGCCCCTGAGTTCCCCGTCCCAGTGAAGATCCCTGCCCCTCTGTAGCGGGCTCTCACACCATGTGAAAAGTGACTCTCTGTAGCAAAAACATTCAAAGACTGTATACCACACTCAGGAATATGAAAGGAACCCAAACAGGTCAGAAATCCACAATTCCCCACCAAGCAAAAGATAAAACAGATCAAAAAAGGGTGAAATCCAAGATATAAAAGACTGAAAACAAGTGTAATGTAGGGAGGAATGAGAAAGGAGAAAGAAGCAAAAGGGTGGTCAATATTCTCTTGTAATGAATAGATATACAGGAATTTTGAATAAGTATATAATAAGGGTGTTCAAAGTTGAACTGCATAGATTCATAAATTCATAAATCATAAAGTCCAAAAAGTTTTCTGTCTCTTTGCACATTCTTTCTGATGAAATATATAAGACTGAAGCAGCAGACACGAGATGGTGAGTGTGTTGGAAAGGATGATATATTTCATATGAATAAGGAAAAAGAAGAGAAAGAGAGAACTGACCTGAAGCAGCAGACACGAGATGGTGAGTGTGTTGGAAAGGATGAGGAAAGCCTTTCCACTGTCTGCTGCCCCAGGTTATGTAGTCGAGTGAGGAACTGAGAAACTGGTAACATGTGTGTGACAGGTGATGAACAGAGAGGAAATAAGATCAAAGCAGACAACAAGATGAGCCAATCTCAACACTTTCATCTTTGTTTTAAATGTTGTGTACATATCTGTGTAAATCAAGAAATAATTCATAGATGTAGAGAAGAACCCGCGCCGATAAAATGAACCAAAAAGCAAACATTGTGAGCTGTCTGGGTTGACAAGATTAGCAGTGAGTATAATGGCAGAGGCAAGTTGGAAGCAAGCCTGTCTCAATGATCCAAAACTGAAAGAGCTCCACAGTTACACAGTCAAACTTGTATCTTGCCTGCTTGAAATTGGTTTCATTTCAAGTAGACAATGGATGAAAAAAAAAAAACCAACAGACATAAGAGGATACCATTTTTTGGTTTTTTAATTGTTTTTGTTTTTTATTTGATTTTGGAGTTCTTTGAAAACAAACCCAAAGAGGAAGAATAAACAAGAGAAACTTAATGTTTGAGATTCCAAGGTTTGGTTTTTTATTGCTTTGATTTGATTATGTGTTTTTTTGTGGATTGTGAAGTTTTGTGAGAACAGATAGAACTAGAAAAAAGGGAAGTTGAATCAATCAGGTTCGAGGAAGCGGGTCGTCATGTTCAATGCGTCCTTGAGTGTCAGACCGGATTGCACAAAGTCCTGGACCATTTTGGCTTGGGCAAACGGCCCAGACAACAATTGTTTGGATTCTGCAATGCTGGCTTGGACACAAGCAATTTCCATCTTGCAAAATTGGATCTCAAGCCGCATCTGTTCGATCTGGAGTGTGTGGAGCTCAGGGTCACCCGTTTCGCCATCCAAGCAAGGAGGCAGTCAATGCTTTGTGTTGAGAGGGTAGCGCCGTTGTGCATTGGAAGGGGTGCTGCATGTAACTCCTTGGGTTGAGAGCTGCCATTGCAGTTCAGTGGTGAGGGTGGGTCAGTCTCCTTGATGGCATTATCAGGCTTGCCAAGGATGGGCGATTTTTCTCAAGTCCACTCAGACTGGGTGTATGTAATTATTACGGATCTACGAGGCAGGGAGGTTTGGTGTTTGGGGGGTGCATCAATGTTTTTTTCAAAAAATTTATGTTTATGAATTTATCAACTTTGAACACCCTTAATCCAAGTTTATTAAAGACACAGATTTGCCAGAACTTAAAAAAAAAATTCAAGGGTTTTGCCTACAATTTACAAAAAAATCACAAAAATGGCGACAAAAGTACCTATCCCCCAGCACAAAAATATGAATAACCTACAAATACAACCAATCTACAATCTACGGTTACATAAACAAATTAAAATTCATTCAAATTCAAGTAAAAAAATTAAAATAGCCTTCCAACATCAGCAGAAGTGCTGTGCCACAGACTCAGCCCCCAGCCCGCGTCAAGCGCACGGGTCAAAAGGACTGGACATGAAGGCCCCCGGCCCGCAGGAAATGCTGCAAGCCAGTGGGGGGCCCACTCTTCGCCCTTCAAACTGCGCACGTGCGACAGCGGAAGGGTTGAGGGAGGTGGTTAGCTTCACATTCAGCATCCCCAAACTCCCTGGGGAACAATCAAACACCCGCCGGTCCCAGCTATATACACGAATGCCGACTTGACTATTCTAACGTTGGACCCTGCATCATATGTACGCAAACCGAAAACCCAAATTCACCAGCAACAATATCCATGTGAAACATTCCTCCCCAATGGGCCATTTTCGCCAGGACACAGAAAATCAACAAATACACCAGTACTGCCAGGCCCACAAAACGTTGATTCCTTCGTTTCCCTATCCGATCGTTGAACCCTGCAGCGGTTTCCATAAAGGCAATCCCGCTTAATCTCCCCCCTTCGCGAGGACCCGAGTAAATCAAGGAACACACCAATACCGCAGCCCTCACAACAGGTCGTTTCCATTCCTCATCCGGCCAGCCCGTCGTCTCGTGTTGTGACGGTTCCGGCAGTACTTAGACCCTCAATTCAATTGACCGTTACACCCCACGTCAACTGTCACAAGGCGCGACTAATCGGGCCAAGGTGGGCCCAAGGTTACCGTTTCACCCAGGAGCGCGAATCCGGACAGACCTGACCGCCATTTTTCAATAACACCTTGGTATGAATCCTTTCGAACGTTGTCATGCGTGGCCAGTCCAGCCATTCGGAGCCAGTCCAGCGAGGCTAGGGCATTTCCTGAATGTCCACCCGACCAGACCCTCGACAACCGTCACCGTAAGCTTCAACGTCTACTTTATTTAAGATGAGCTTCGTGACTAACTTCCACTGTCCTCCATCCTCCCATCAAACAACTGATTTCAGCTCTTCTCAATCGTCTAATCAATTCCTACGTTAAAAACAGCTCGCCGCATAAGATCAACACTTATCAACAACTTTGAACTGTTAGCCCGTGCCCCCTAGCCAGACTCCTATCATTCGCATAAGTTCCCATTCTCGCACATCCGATACTCACCTTATTCCTTACCGTGACCTATAGCGTCAACATGTCTCTTCTCCGCACACCCAACCACCCAGCCGATTTCACCGGCCACTTCGCCCCCATTGAAGACGTAAGTAGTTCTGCCCAGCCATCAGTTTGATATCCTTTCCTTACTAAAATCTCGTTATCAAGTCCTCCGTTGACACCGTTCGCGCGAACCAATACGGATATGTCAAAACCCCCAGTTTTTTCCAATGCGGTGGCCTCGATGCTAACAAGCGCGAGAACTTTGAGGTTCAACTTCTCACGAACTCGGCGCTTAATAACACCTTAAGCCAAAACTCGATCTACGCGATTTCCGGTAAACTTATCGCAATGAACGATGGGTCAACGCCTATTTTATCTTACGCACACGAGACTGTGACCCGGATCGGTGAAAACGGCCCGGATCAACCTGATTTCAACTCGAAGACCAATGTCTCAAGCCTTGGAATGGTGGTCGACTGCCGCGAGATTGTGTCGGACCACGACGCTGGGACTCGGCTAGAGGTGACTGTAGCTCACTGTGATTGGGACGCGGAGGTAGGTTCCTAATAACACCTCTCCTCGATGTGTACCACAGCTAACCAGGATCCTCACGCAGCAACGATGCCACCGTCGTTTCAATATTAAGTACGTCGTCCCCGGTACAAAGAATTTAATTAAAACGCACACGTTGTATCAAGTTGGACGTGAAGTTTTCATCATAGGCCGACTGGTCGATTTCGATATGGATGGTCACACAGCGGTTGTTTTAGTTAGTCCGAATGATTACATAAATCTCGTTTTCGTGATATTGTAGGATTATTTATTCATATTCGTTCCCGGAACCGCAGGTCTCGTCGGTAAGCATAAGCAACGGGCATCAGATCGGGCGGAATGCAACGACGACCACTCCAAATGTTGCCTGTAGTAATGGACTCAAGATGTTTGTTACTTTAGCTGTATCAACTGACGGCATTTCCTCAAGACTAACGATATTTATTTACAGAACGAAATTCAGCCCGAGTCCGAAGAAGTCGCCGACTTACCAAAGTCAACCCAATCAATCCACATCAAAGGTGCCTGGGAAACCAACCGTTGCCTCCCCATCAGTCAACAAAACCCAACTTAAAGCGCCCGGGGCCAGCCAAACGAAAACAAAGCCTCGTGACCATACTCCTCAGGGTAACGGCGAAGTGAATCACGCAAACTCAAGCGTACATGATGCTCCCCGGGATGACTGTTCCTTTAAGGGCAAGGCAGTCGACCGATCTACGTCGAATAAATCGGATGATGATAACAAAGATTTTTCGAACGATGAGGTTACCGAGGAAGACGAAGGGACTGAGGACGAGGAAGAGACTATCCAACCAGCCAAACCAAAACGCGGCCGCCCACGCAAAGCCGTCCTCAAGGAGGCCGCCAAGCGTATGAAGAAATATTAGGTTCAGGATAAGCTACGTTCCTTTCGCCTCATACGTGAGCGCACATCAAGCATAAACATATGGACAATTGCAGCAAGTCCGCTTTCCTCAGGCTTTTAGAGCAACTCAAGATTTTTTTTCACCTTTCAATTGATCGTTCGTCGCAATCTAAGTGCCGCTGGCGGGCCTCTTGTAACTCTCAATTAAAATCCTTTTCATTACTTGTCAAAATTTGATCGATGAAACCAAAGCAATGTATATAGATGTAGATAAAAATTACACTTGTTGATTTGCCGGCAACTTGGAGGCAAAGCCGAGCTAGATAGAGGGTAACAAGAGGCATATTCAATGCGGTAAGTCTCTCGAAAGAGTAGCTTGTAGATTGAGATGATAGAGCTCAACCTGTTGTCCGGGGTTTTGACTTCAAATCAAAATTCTGGATATGATTCGTACATGATTCCCCGGGGAATTAAATAATAGTTTTCCCCGACGACCCCCGCGAGCCCTTAAGTGAAAGCTTATGTTTTGTTGGGTTAGACGTGAAGCCTATCGCGCCATATGTTGTGCCAAGTTCAATTTTGACTTCAATCGTGAGCGGATATGCCTTCCTCGAAGAAGAAGGTAGCGACCAGTACCCGGCAAGATTACAAATCCCTCACCCAAAACATTACCGAATACCAGTTTCCACATTACGTCGGGCCGTGCAAGAGCATTTGCAATGGATGTTACACATTTCACTGGAACGACGAATTGACTTTGGCCCACCGCAAGAAAGATACGAAACTCTACTCGATGTGTTGTCAAAAAAATAAAGTCTCGATACCATCCACGCACACCAGTGCAAAGCGATACCCGCGGCTCCTTCGCGGACTTCTTACCCAGAAAGATCAACGTAGGAAACTCTTTTTGATGTCCTTTTTATCCTTATTAACTCGCTATACCCTTTCTTGGATTCAGGTTCACTCGATTTCCAGCAATTGACGAGGATGTACAACAACGCCCTGTTGTTCACATCCTTAGGCACAAATATTGACTACTCCGTAGCCGGACCGATGGGGGTCAACGTCTTCAAGATATTGGGCGCGTCAACACATTGGATCTCAAGTTTGCAACCAACAACCGATAACGCCGGGTTCTGCCAAATCTACGTCGTGGGGAACCGGGGAATTGAAGAGGCTCAATTTCGGGTCACGCAAGCTCAAGGGAGGGGAGGCAATGCAGGACTTGCCGCACGAATGAATCCAGACCTCGTTCTCGAGCTTATGGATCTGCTTACCGAAATTAACCCATATGCTCAGCGATTTTGCTCGGCGATCGAAGTCCTCGAGAGGGCCGGTGCAAAAACCCTGAAGCTTCAAGGCGTACCAACACCCGGCGCCGATCCTAAACAATACAATTGCCCAACGATTGACGAGGTCGCGCTTGTTGTTCAAGGTAATGGCGACATTGTAGACGAACGTCAAATCTTGCTCCACCGTCACGACGATGGCTTCGAGTTTATATCTAATCTTCATTCAGCCTACTTACCTTTAAGGTACCCGTTGTTCTTTCCATATGGGGAACAGCAATGGGATAACCTCTATCAAGCAAATACCGCCCGAGGTGAGCATTGACCCACAACTAAGTCCCGCAAGTTACGGGGAGTATCAAGGAAACTAACATCTCTTGCCAGTTGATAACCGGAAAGTTGGGTCACTGGAGTGGTTTTCATTTATGCTATTCAGGCGTTGGAAAAAATTCTCGCCAATCCTAGCCGGCCGTTCCCTCTTCCAAGAGATCTTAGTCGATATGTACGCTTGCGTGGAGAACCAAAGGACGTCATTTATCGTCAACAGTCAATCAAAACTGAAAGCGTCCCAATACAACAAGCTGGTAAATTCCTTGGAAAACGAGAAAACCCCGTCGGGAAGGACTGTTATTTTACCATTGACTTTCATAGGAAGCCCGAGGTGTATGCAACAACTTTACCATGACGCGATGGCTCTCTGCCGGAAGTTTGGTCCACCGTCCTATTTCATAACGATGACGGCAAACCCTAACTGGAAAGAAATTGTCGATGAGACACCCTTAACAGAAAATTCTTTTGATCACCCGACAATTGTCGCTCGGATCTTTTACCTGAAGATGAAAGAGCTCATTTTTCAACTCGTCAAGCTTGAACGGTTTGGCCGCGTCGTCGCCTACGTATGGACAGTCGAGTTTCAGAAGCAAGGCTTGCCTCACCTGCATTTGATGATAACTGTTGACAAAAGTGATCAACCAGTCACTCCAGAAGAAATCGATAGGATGATCTCGGCCAAACTCCCAGACCCTGTCACTTCTCCGGTACTTCACAGACTGGTGTGCGAATTCGTGTTACATGGCCCTTGCGAAAGTTGCCCTTGCTGGAACGGGACGACATGCAAGAGTGGCTTCCCGAAACCTTTTTCTGAAAGAACAATTAACGTTGATGGGGCGTATCCGGTATACCTCCGGAGGAACAATGGCCGTACGGTAAAGAAACATGCGTCTACGTTTGACAATGGATCTGTGGTCCCTTATTCTCCATATTTGACGAGAATGTTCGAGTGTCACATTAACGTTGAAGTTCCAGTGAACACGACCGCGATAAAATATCTGTACAAATATATAACAAAAGGCCACGATCGATTATCCTTGGCCATCGACTCAAACGACAAAGTGAAGTCTTATGTTGAAGGAAGATACATCGGGCCATGCGAAGGTTAGACTTCACAATTCTATTATTCGAGTGAATCTGCTAACCTTGTTTTCTTTAGCTGCATGGAGGTTGTTTAAGATACCGTTATCCAATCGCTGGCCTTCCGTAACGCGCTTGGGAATACATGAAGAAGGGGAACAGCTTGTGTATTTTGAGAATCAGGAAGGCCTCGAAGGCCAAATCAACAACGGGAAAGCGACTCAAACGACGCTAACCGGCTTCATGTTGCTCAACTTGGAGGATGCAGTTGGCGCCGATGGTCGACGCGCCCGCGATTTGTTCTACAAGGATATTCCGGCTTATTTCTGGTGGAATAAGGCGGACAAATGTTGGATTCCACGGAAAACCAAAGATGAATGCGTCGGAAGGATATTCTCAGTATCCTACTTGGCAGGGGAGTGCTTTTACCTCAGAGTCTTACTTCTTTGTCGCAGAAGCTTCACGTCGTTTGTTGAGCTGAGGACAATCGACGGAGAAGTGTGCGAAAATTATCAGGAGGCTTGCAACGTCCTTGGTCTGCTTGTGAACGATTTTCTCTACGATGAAGCCTTACGCGAAGCCGCGATCATACGGACCGGTTACCAACTTGCTCAGATGTTTGCCATCATTTGCGTCCATTCACCTCCTTCGGATCCACTCAAATTGTTGGAGGATCATTACCTCTCATTTACAGATGACCAGTCGAGGATCGACATGCGGCAACGTTACAGCAAACGTCTCAATGATGCCGAGCGAAAAGTTATGGCCCTTTTTCGCCTGGAAGATATCCTCAGAGGCATGGGAAACACTTTAACCTCATGCGGCCTTATCCCTTCGAAGAAGGAGGCAAGGATGTTAGAAAATATGAAAGCGGACGAAGATGAGATTGAAGACATCTCGGTGACGGCTGCACGGTTATCAAAAGACAAACGTAAATTCAACCGCCAACAGCGTTGTTTCTACATGAAGGTTAAAAACGCTTTGAAAAAAGGTCGCCAGGGTCTATTTTACTTGGACGGGCCGGGTGGCACTGGAAAGACTTTCCTCCTCAACAGTCTCATTGATCTAGCCACAATCAACGAATTCGATAAAGTAGTAGTCGCGTCCTCCGGTGTAGCTGCGTTGCTCTTGAAGTTTGGCCAAACAGCGCACTCAGCCTTCAAGATCCCCATTGACACGCCTGTGGGTATCGATTGTCCCATCAATGAAGATACATACCTTGGGATGAAATTGAAGAATGCACGACTAATTGTTTGGGATGAGGTTGTAACAATCCACAAAAACGCCATTGACGCTGTTAACCGGACTTTGAAGAGGCTTTGTGATTCGAATGAAGACTTTGGGGGCAAAGCTGTCATATTTTCAGGTGATTTCCGGCAAATTCTGCCTGTTGTCAAGTATAACGAATTTCCACCGGCATATAATTCGACGATAAGGTCATCGACAATCTGGGAAAGCATCTCGCAATTCGGTCTAGACGAGAATATGGGCCTAGCAGACGCTATAGCGTCAGGTGACGGTGAAAAAAACATCGAGTTTGCTTCTTCATTGCTCTTGTTAGGAGAAGGCAAGCGACAAAAATCAGATTTCGCAGTTATAAAACTTTGGCACATATCAGTCAAGTCGTTGAAATCTCGAGATGAAATGAGATCGGCCTTGATTTCATTTGTTTATGGTGATATGGGCACACTACGTCCCGCGAATGATGCAACAACTTATCTCAACGAAAGATGTATCCTGGCGCCATTAAATAAAGATGTTGGTAAGATTAATGACGAAGTATTAGATAAATTGGAAGGCGATCCCGTAACTTTAACATCAATCAATACGCCGGACCCGGATTCAATCTCCAGTTTACCAGAAGAGTGTTTGAATAAACTGTCCTTCTTGGGTTTCCCGGAACACAAGATACGTATAAAAGCGGGAATGCCGCTTGTTATAATCCGAAATATGTCTATTGGAGCAGGTATTTGCAATGGTTCGAGGATAAGAGTAGTCGACTTTGGTTTAGGTTTTATTCAAGGGAGACTGATGTCGGGTCCTTGCGTGGGCGACGAGATAACTCTTCCAAGAATAAAACTACAAAACAAGTCGAACGCCAGATCAGGACTTTCATTCTTTCGTTACCAATTTCCTGTTGCGCCCGCTTATGCGATGTCGGTAAACAAGAGCCAGGGCCAAACTTTAAATAAAGTTGGCGTTTACCTTGAATCAGACGTATTCTCGCACGGCCAGCTTTACGTTGCAGTATCTAGAGTTTCAAATGTAAATAATCTACTCGTCGTCAAGCCAGAGTCAAGGAAAGGCATCGTCAATGTAGTGCATAAATCAATTTTTAAGCCTCTCCCTACACGGTACGTCTGAACCAGGCAACTTATAAATTTTTCCTGATTACTAACTGTGCGAACCATTAAAGACGGGTTTTATTCAACGCCGATGCTGAGCGTCTTCATAGCGCTATTAATCGACAGAATTGAGGTTTGGTTTACACATCAAATTCAATGTTGTTTTGATTCTTTTCGCCTTGTGACCTTGACAAATAAAGCAGCAGATGGTGTCTAATGCTCCTCGAAACGCTTGAAATGCATGACCTGTGATGATAAGCTAATCTCGCATGAGTTTATTTTTGTTAATGTTTGCCAGTGTCATGGATTGTTGCCATAGCCTAAATTCTTGTCAAGCTCATTCTCAAATGGATATTGGCGAGCCAGTCTGGGAAGGAGAGCATTCGTCATCTCTGGTTTCTCAGGGCGGACAATATGCTTGTTTTCTGGGCAACTCTTTCAATAAGGTGCTGAACTGATCTTCATTAGAATTTGATTATCAGGGGCAATGTAGCATCATGCGCATCTTGAAATTCGGACATTGAGTTCAAGCGATGATAGGCATGTCGAAAGATCGGTTTGCCTATTGTAAGGAAGCAGGGTTTTCGTTGAGTATATGAATGTACACAGCATTAATCTACACCTGGGGTCATTGAATTATCTTAAACGGAGGTGGTCATGACTTTCTACAGCATGGTGGACGACTCTCCATCAAACTGATCTTCTTTTTCCAGATGAGTGAAACAAATATGAACGCGCGAAGACGTCTTTGTCGAACACAAGCGTTCTATCAAGGCACCGCCTACGGTGAATGGAAGTGTATGGTCGCTAAGACAACTAGCTCGGACCCGTGAACCTTGGTGCGACGCAGGCCGCTCGGTGGCGCGGCGAATGGGGATTATGATACTTCGACTAACTTGAATCCCTGGCATGGCGTACACGATGTGCCTTGGTTCTCTCTCCTCTTGGGGGCCTTTTTGACGTTGTGAATGGCAACCTAATCTTCGCTCTGCCAGAGAAGAAGGCCGGGAATGCCACCGACCCTTTTTCAGTTCACACTGAGTTTATGGTGAGCATGGCAACGCCTGGTGACCAAGGCGAACCCTGTGCGCAAGGAGTCGTTTTTCCGGAATTTCGAACTATATTAGGTGTTAGTTTACTTTGTCCCAGTCTCCAAACGCATAAGATTATAGTTTGAACTACTCGGTTATCATCAAGGAATTCATCAGGAGAATCATTGCCCGAAATCACTCGATAAGCGAGCTAACGTGGAATTATGGTTCAGAGCAACCGAGCGCTAAAGTCAACCAAAAACTCACTGGGCGATAAAGACCGCCTCGGTTTTTGGGGGGATGTTTACGTAGAATTCGACGTGAGTAAATTCAGCCTTTTCTAAATTGACACCACTGACATTCTTGCGCAGGTTTTGGACGATATCGATAGGCTCGGTGTCGTGGAGACTAATCTTCTTTGGGCTTCTCTCCGGTCGAGCGCGCCTGGGCCGGAGCTACTTTTTCCAGTTAACCTGAGCGCGAGCTCGTTCAACGGAAAGAACATATTGTCTCGGCGGAATTACTCAATGAAAGGTTCAATTTCTGGCTTCAGTCGCGATGGATCACTCAAACTTGACTTCAGGTCGGCGACGCCACTCCCGACTCCGGACTCGACTTCTTATTCAGGTGTTAATCACCTAACGGTAAACGCAATTGGGACTATCGTAGAACTCTCAATGTCATTTGGCAATCACCCTGGTCTGGGACCTGAATATTCAATTATGACAGTTCACGAGGTGTGTAGTTCTGACTATTTAGGCGAGTCGATTAGAACTAATACATGTATATATGTCAACTTTAAGCGTGTCCATGTAAACTTCGTCATTTCTCCAACCCTAGCTACAACATTAGGCTTGAACTCGAGTCTCTTAGGGTGTCGGGCGTGGTTTTCGGGCTTGCTGATTGGTGTTGATCGGCGGACTAGCCGGTGTATTGTTAAGGTGAGATTACCTTCTAAGGGCTGAGATTATTGGATTCCAATTGATCTTGATATTGTGATTAGGTTCATTCAGGCCGCGTCGCCGGCGCTCTGGATATTGACTAGGGGTCCAAAGGGGCCGGGCTTGTAAGATTGGCTCCCTTTGTTACATTGTGATTAGGTTCCTTCAGGCCGTGTCGCCGGCACCGCTATGTTGAATAGCGTTTCAGAGTGGCCGGGCTTAAGTGGTTAGTTCTCTACGTTTTCGATAACACCCATTGGGCGTGTCGAGTTGTTTTTTGGAAGAAGGCCTACCATGTGTTCAAGTGTAGGCGAGATGTTGACTGTATTCGTGATAAAGACGAATCTTATCTCAGATTGGCGGCATGTTGAGCTGTTATCCCGATTTTGCCATGAGTGTGACATTAATTTGAATGTTGTTATAGCCAAAAAAAATCATTTGCGCGTTGGCTATAGGAAAACTTTTGTAAATAGATTTCTGTAGGTACTGGGCCTTCCCTTGGTCCCCCCGGACGGTTTCACAATCGTGGTTTGACCTACTATAAGCTGTTAAACTTTTACAGAGATAAGATGGCGGCGATGCAAAAGGCCCTACACAATTATGGTTGGGACATCTTAGTCTTTGTAATATGGGTTTATTGGTGCCGTGCTTTGATTCTTTCGGCATTTGACCTGGAGTTGGTGTTGCATAGAGTTTGACTTTTTTGGTGGTAGGGTTAACTTTGGGTTGAACCCCCCAGCGGCGGAGCCGCCTTGGCCTCTAGTAATAGCTAGTTTCAGAGATCTGGTAACCTCTGATTTGAGAAATTTGCATTGAATTATATCACTTCAAGGATAATTAAATTTCCCAAAACAAATACTCACAGTTTGAGGTTGGGAAAATCATTGAAAAAAATCACTCCATACTGAAAAAAAATGTGAACTGAGCGTGCTCAGCCAAAAAAATAAAAATGTGTCAGACTGAGTAAAAAACAATGGGGAACATTTTTGGGTTGATTGGTTGGATGGGCCTGCACAAGGCCCGCATGGGCCCCTAACAGGCCCGTTGGGCCCATCGAAAAAGTAGTATTTGTTTGGAATTCCCATGCTCTGCTAAAATGTGAAATGGGTTGAAATGAATGAAAAATGAGGGGGTACATTTTTGGGGAGATGTTTTGGACGGGCCTGAATGAGGCCCACATGGCCCCCACAAAGCCCACTGGGCCCATTGAAAGAGTAGCCTTGGTCAAGAATGCCTATGCTCAGCTAAGAAACAAAAATGTGTCAACCTGAATGTGTCAACCTGAGTAGAAAACATGGGGCAACACTTTTGGGGAGGGCTTATTGACAGACCTGCATCAGGCCCATCAGGGCCCACCCAAAGCTGGTTTGGCCAACCCAAAAGTAGTATTGCTTAAGAATGCCCATATGATGTTTGAGAACAGCACCAATTGACCACTAATCAACAGAAGATATTGAAGGGCTTCTGACATCTGCATGACATTTGTGCACTCACAGAATGTATGTCCAGGCCCTTTCCTTCCCTTGGAAATCTGTTGGCCCATACGGGCCTGATGCAGGCCTGTCCAAAAAGCCTCCCCAACAATGTGCCCCTAGGGTTTTTACTCAGTCTGACACATTTTTATTTCTTAGCTGAGCATATGCTTTCTTAACCAGGGCTACTCTTTCAATGGGCCCAGTGGGCTTTGTGGGGCCCATGTGGGCCTCATTCAGGCCCGTCTAAAAAATCTCCCCAAAAATGTACCCCCATGTTTTTTATTCAGTTTGACCCATTTCACATTTTAGCAGAGCATTGGAATTCCAAACAATTACTACTTTTTCAATGGGCCCAACGGGCCTGTTAGGGGCCCATGCGGGCCTTGTGCAGGCCTGTCCAACAAATCACCCTAAAAATGTGCCCCATTTTTTTTTACTCAGTCTGACACATTTTTATTTTTTTGGCTGAGCACGCTCAGTTCACATTTTTTTTCAGTACAGAGTGATTTTTTTTCAATGATTTTCCCAACCTCAAACTTTGAGTATTTGTTTTGGGAAATTTAATTATCCTTGAAGTGTATAAACTAGAGACCAAGGCGGCTTTGCGGCAGTACCTTTAGGGGTTCAGCTTAATTTACATGGCAAGAATCTGCATCAAAAAATCTACATGACAGCTTGGAACCCAACACAAAGATGTGAAATGATTGTTTTGAAATTTTAGTGAAAGTTTGGGCTTGCCACCCATTCCTATCTCCATCCTGTCTCCTGGATGCTTGAACTTAGCCAGGCAGTTGAATCATATTTCAGCATAGAAGCTTTTTTATAAATAGTGTTAATTAATATCATTGTCCCTCTTATTGTCAACCAGCTACCTAGACAAATAAAATAAAATAGACAGACATAAATATTTAAGAATAAACAAAAGAAAAGGAGCACAAGCATAACAAGTAGTCTCTCAAACATGTTGACAAAAAGTCATTAAAAAGACTACAAAAGTTTGAATAAGTAAAAGACTTTTCAACTGTCCGTTGCAATACTTCAAAGAATCTTGCAATAGTTGCGCTGACCTCGCCGCAGCTAGGTGCGATAAGCAGAGGAAGCCCGCGGCTAACATGTGTGCACAAAGTAGCGCTGATTTTGCAGCAGCAAGGGTTAGCATCCCTTATGTAAAGTTTGGCTGAAGGGTGGGTGGCTTTGGTGGCTTGAAGTTGGAGTTTCGCCACCAGCGGAAAGGGGGAGCAACTTGAGGTTAGGCGCAGTCAAGAGGGGGTGGCTTTGATAAACGCACACCCCGTTTTGGGGGCACACCCACGCCCACTCCCTTGAAAAAAGTGTGTGCGCCAACACACCCACTTTGGGACATGTTGTGGCGTGCACACGTCCTTCTTAGCAATCCTTGCTAAACAGGCATTCAAGGTTGCACGCTCTTGTGTTGGGCGTGTTATGGCCTGGTGTTATACCTCTCCGGGGGAGAGTTGATACCCGCTACAATCGTGTAGTCAGGTGGTACCTTTTCTTCCTTCCCCGGGGATTTTACAGGTTATGAGCCCAGTGTTCCCTCTGTCGCGTGTTCAATTCCCATTGCCTACATCTCGCACATGTCACACCTCCCCAGCTTGTCTCACATAACATGACATAACTGTGTTAGCTGCTCCTAGTCTTATATATAAGGCCCCGTTTGGCACCAATATAATCAGTGAAATAATCACGAGAGATATAATCTGTGACATGCTGATTATTACACCCAAAATAAAAATTAAATTAATATATTGCTAGCGTTTGTCAGTACATGCGGAATAATTATTATGTACACTTCACCCCGGTCCGACGCAGATTGTACACCTTTGGGATGACCATTCCAAAAAGTCATCCCTGCCAGGAACTTTTCCCTCTTGATGACTGCTCAACCGGTCGTCAAAAGCAAAAACAAAAACAGGAAACTTGACCTCTTTAAACTGGTCTCTGGTGGATTTCACCCTTTCAATGACCGGTCAACCGGTCATCAAAAGGTTGAAGTCCTCTTGATTGATCTCAATGAACGGTCAACAAGATCAACCGGTCAATCTCTGTGACCGGTCAAACAAGCCATCAAGAGGCTTTGGGATGGCCTGTTTGAACGGTCATCCAGAGGAACCCAACCTCTTGATGACCGGTTGACTGGTCATCAAGAAGGAATATACAACACCTGGATGACTTGTGTGACCCGTCATCTATTAGAAGGTGTATGTATCCTCCTTCTTAATGACCAGTCGACTGGTCATCGAGATCATCGAGAGGTGGTGTACACATTGAGCACTGGTCAATCCCCTTTATGACCAGTGGAGAGGGTGTATGATATGTATGTGTGTGCCGGGTCTGAGCTGCCGATATATCAAGGGGTAGTAATGTAATTACAGGAAATTGGATATATTGCTCCGCCAAACACCATTGGTATTTCACCAATATAATCTGTGAAATATATCGCTGATTATATTGGTGCCAAACAGGGCCTAAGCATATTATTGATTATTGGTTTAGGAGTGTGGTTGCCTTAAAATAGTTCCACGATTCATGGGTGCCAAAAGTCCCATTTTAAGATAAATCATAGTATAGTCTTTAAGAAATAGCATTAGTATAGTAACCAGTATGCGTGAAAGTTGACAGTTAACAAGTCTGTCGGGGAGTAACACTTAGATTTGTATGTAGTTTCACACCAGCCCATTTGGTGTTCAACTCTGTTATCAGTGATATTGGCTTGCGGGGGAGTGTTATGGCCTGGTGTTATACCTCTCCGGGGGAGAGTTGATGCCCGCTATGATCGTGTAGTCGGGTGGTACCTTTTCTTCCTTCCCCGGGGTTTTTACAGGGCGTACAGCTCAGCTGTAAAGAGGTGTGCGAGGCCGTACGTTGTGGAACTCTCACGCAGGGCGTAAGCAGAGCTTGGAGGGGAAATGTAAAGATCAAAGATTTGACAGTTTACACGGGTGCTTGAAGGGATGCCCTCCTGTAATTAAGCTCTGGGAGATACACTATTAATTTAGTGTGGCGCAATCTTCCTGAATTAAGCTATTTAAATCTTGTTGCTATTTATAAACCTTGTAATATGTAATTTTGATGTAATGTTATAATTTAGAAGAGTTTGGCGTGATGATTACTCTGGGAGATTCCTGAATTTAAATTAATAAGTCAGATTTTCGAGTCAAAGTGAGAAGTTGAGGCAATATTTGATAAGGGGCAATTTTATAAGACAATGTTGGAAGGGGGCAATTTTTGAAGTGATGTCTGCTGAATGATATCAATTTTCATTCACTAATGCAAGCATGAGGGGGAAAGAAAACAAGAAGGAGCAAGAGAGGCCTCCTTTTATAGGAAAAATCACGTCTGAGAGTGATTTACAATGTAGTGAAATAAATGTACTAATGAGGAAAGCTGTTCAATGTAATGTGAAATAAATGTACCAGTTGGGAAAGATTTACATATGTAATGAAAACAATTTTCCTCTTTGGGTTAAGATCACTTGGCTTGGACTAATTGGGAAGGAAAATTACGTCTAAGAAGTGATTTGCTACATGTGATTGAAGATCAAAGTGGGGAAAATATGACCTAATTCAGGTGATTGCCAAGATATGAGTGGTTTTTAAGTGAACTTGTGATAAAATAAACACCATGTGAAAACAAAATTGTGTACATGTGATTTCAAGGGTGTTCAGCGCTTTTGAGCGCTTTAAGATAAACAGTTCTTGTGTAATTTGTATGTAATAGCCTTATGACTTGTAAACTGAATTCTTCCACGCTTTTTGACGGTATGTATATAAATTTAATGTATGTGAAATGTATTTTTAACCTATTTTAAAAGATTTTGGTTTTGATTGGTCTTACCACAACGTCCCCTTCCCCGGTAAAAGAATGGGGCCATTGCTCCTCTTTGACCGGCGAGAGGAGAGCCCTCCTCTTTGACCGGCAAGAGGAGAGCCCTCCTCTTTGACCGGCGAGAGGAGAGCCCTCCTCTTTGTCCGGTGAGATGAGGAGGGAGGGAGGGCCTCGCCTCCTGCCCTTTTCAAGCGGGGGGAAGGAGGGATACGGCTAATACTCGCACCAGGAGGAATTCCCTTGTTTCCTCTTGGCAAGGAGGATACAATATGTATCCTTCTTGCCAAGAGTTTTCCCGCTTGAAAAGGGCAGGAGGGAAGGCCGAGAGGAAACCTCTTGGCGAGGAGGATACATATATCCTCCTTGCCGGAAGGAAATCTCTTGGCAAGCCTGGATTATGTGTCCTACTCGCCGGGGAAACCCCTTGGCAAGCCTGGGTACAATCTAGGCTCCCCAGGAGCTCCTCTTTGACCGGCGAGATGGGAGAGGGAGGTGGGCCTTCCCTCCTGGGGGGAGAGGGGATGTGGCTAATGCTAGCACCGGTGTGGTAAGCCAATCCTGAATATGGCACCAAAATCAAAGTCTTTTTCCCTCAATATAACCCTCTCTGGAATACTCAAGCACCCACCTCCCTTAAGGATCAAGGCCAGGACAACTCATACCCATCAACAGGCCCCCCATTCTCTCTTCACCCTTTTTCCCCACCTTCTGGATACCCACCTACACCAACTCAGTATTTCTCAAGCACACAGCTAGGCACAAGTGGGAGAAAGTCACCCATCAGACAGAGCCGGACTATTAGGAAAGACCCTGGATATTCATCATCTTTTCCTCCCTTCCCAATCCAGTATAACAACCCCAATTTGGAATTAGCCACACATGTAATAACCATGGAGATCCCATCTTGGTTAACCCTTGTACCCTTTGGTTTCAGCCCTTCCCTTTTCAGACTCTCATATGATATGTAATCCCTTTCTTCTGATGTTTCATTGTCTCTCCACATTCCAGCCTCATTCCAGAACTTTCCATCCCCATAGCAGTTTCAGCCTCAGCCCCTTGATTGAGAATTTTCACTTTTTCATCTTTTCTTCCAACCACAACTCAGCCCCATAATATTTTGTATATAGTCTGCCCTCTTTGGCCCTGCCTTTTGTTCCCCATCAGATCCTGCCCCAGAAATTCAGATAACTGGTCACCATTCACTAGCCTAGCTTACGCCATTAAATCAGAGTGGACAAGCTTGATAAGTCTATGCCAAATATATCAGGTTGGACAGACTTTACATTACCTTTAACTTGCTATTAGATTAGTAGAAATTAAACCGTTAGACATACCTCAAGAATCTCCATAGCCACACCTTTCCTTAAGAGTCCATACTCTTATATTCTTTTTCTTGTTCCCCTGAGAGGCAGCCCTTCAAGCACCAAATCCCTCTCAAGCTCTATTCTTCCCTCAGAGTAGTTCCACACCGGGAGGAATCCCCTTGTTTCCTCTTGACGAGCAGCATAAGTACATGTATCCCCCCTCCGGAGGGTAACCTCTCTGCAAGCCTGGATTATGTATCCTATGCACGCGCCGGGCGGAAAATTCTTGGCGAGCCTGGATATGTGCATGTTATCCAGGCTCGCCGACTAAAAAAGGCGTGTATTTTTGGGTGTATACATGCCAAAACCCGCCCAAAAGTGGATGTGTTTGGCGGCACACCCATTTTTCAAGGGTGTGGGCGTGGGTGTGCCCCCAAAATAGGGGGTGTGGGTTTATCAGCACCCAAGCGGAGGGCGTGTTGTGAGGCCCCGTTTGGCACCAATATAATGGAGGACTTCCCGTCAATCTGGAAAGTCAGATCTGAGCCGCCAGATTTCAGATTTTGCAGCAGAATCTAGGTCCCCGAAGATCCCCAAAGCAATCCAGAGTCCCAAATTCCAGATTTCCCTGCGAAATCTGAAATTCCAGATTTATTCAAAAATGACGGGAAGTCCTCCAATCAGTGAAATAATCACGAGCAATATAATCTGTGACATGCTGATTATTACACCCAAAATAAAAATTAAATTAATATATTGCTAGCCTTTGTCAGTACATGCGGAATAATTCTGTATTCGAGGGGGTTACTCCGCACGGGGAAAAACCTTGTTCCAGGGGCCGGGGGACTGGCGCGCCAGGGGCGCCTCGCGAAGCGAGCCTCTGGAAGAGGGGCTTGCAACTTAGGTGCCCGTCCTGAGGTGAGAGATTTCCCATTTTTGCTGTATTTTGGGTAATATTAGAGATTGTCATTTGGCACCTGTTGGGGGGTACCTGCCACACTTCAGAACAAGCGCTGCACACTTTTAGCCACCAGCCAAGCAGATGAAGGGTCCAGGACTTAACCTTGAGGATTACTGCACCCTCTGCTTGCATTGCTGGTGCCTGGTTGTGTGGATAGCATGGTTTGAAGTGTGACAGGTACCCCCCAACAGGTGCCAAATGACAATCTCTAGGTAATATTCACTTCAACCGTGGATAGTGTCTTCATATGAGCTCCCCCTTGGATGAGATGCACATTTCCCAGCAGGCGAGCATCTTGCCTTCCTGCTGGTATTTTTTATTATTAAACATTCTTCACAAAAACCTCACTTTCCTGAGACTTGAAAGCTGGAGCTGAGCTCGGAGCAGGAAGGAATGGGAATCCACATGGAGCTGTACTATAGAAGATACAGCCCGTCAGGTTTTTTTAGATCATTGACGGCCGCAATTCATGGCATCCGACTGGCAGGCTTGATTACAGTGCAAGCCCTGAACAATCTGCTGGTCACTTGTCTCAAAAATGTAAAACTTCAAAGGGCCATGGCCACCAGATGGTTTGCTGAGTTTTATCCATGCTTGGGCATGGGAAGGGCCGGATGTAGGCCTTTCAATTGGTGTAACAGGCCTCCAAAAATTCCCTCTGCAAGATAGGGAACAAGTGGAGACAAATTCCTCCCACCTAAATTTCAAAACCGCTCACACCAAAAGTCAGGGATACCCCACAATCCCCTCTTTCAGAGGCTCGCTCCGCGAGAGGCGCCCGGCGGTGTTTCACCCGCCTCCCTCTGAAACAAGGGGTTTGTGTTAAGCTAGAGGTTCCCTCTGCAATAGGAGCTTGGGTTGCCCGCAATTGTCCAGGGTGGAAAGCTCGTGCGTTGAAGACCCAAAGTGACGGTGTTACATATTGTGTTTTGAAATAACCTTGGTCTTTTTCATATTTTTGGATTTCTGAGGTATGCGCTTAGTAAGCATATCACAGTTTCTGCCCAACACAGTAGTTATATCATCACATCCAATCCGGGCAGTTGGAATATCCTCCAGCCAACCCTCACCAACAGCAACTCCATCCCCTTTCCCATCAACACTAACCTCACCAAACCTCTTGGTCCTACCAAAACTAGCCTCAATGGCCTACCTCACCCACCCCCCCAAAACAAAAATCACCATAATCTGAATGTCCCAGCAAGGCCTCTCTGTCCAGTCAATCCAGCAATTACTGGTTATTCAGTTCTCACCCCAGTCATTCCGCTGATGGAAGCGCCTCTTTGAAGAAACTCAATGCGTCATCAAGGATCCAATTGACTACGAGAGACGTGGTCGCCCTGCGGGACTCACCCAAGACAAGTGCGCCTTCATGATAGAGCTTGTTCATACTGAGCCCAGCCTCTTCCTGGATGAAATCCAAGAGAAATTGTATGAGTCTTCTGTAGGGTTGTTGGCGCCACCTTTTCAAAAGTTGCGCGTCCAGGGGCGCCAGCTGAGCGCCCAAAGGATGGTGCCTTTGGCTGGTGGCGCCCCAATGAGCTCGGCACCACCTAGTTTTAACTTTTTTTGAATCACATCACATATTTAATTGACATGTATGTTAAATTTCATGAAATTGGACAGCTGAAGAAGTACAGGCATTAACAGAGCCCTTGTTGAGAAGCTTTTCATCATGTTAAAGAAACCAGACACAAAGAATATCCGCAAGTCCCTTGCAGTGAAGTATGCGTACGTTGAACACATGGAATTCTTCCCTGCAGATTTCTTGGTATTCACCGGTAAGCCCTTAATCTTTACTTTTTCATCAATATTGGCTGGCAATTCTTCCCTTGGGTGTTTTCCAGATGAATGCTCTTTTGTTGAAAAGGATCTTCTCTGATCTTTTTCAAGGTCCGAAAAAGGGACCCCCTTGGCAAGGTTTCTTGTCAACCAGAACCCTGATTGGATCAGCCTACTCCCAGCCATCTTAATTGATGGGCTTTTGGACCTCACCACTATGCTTGGCACCTTTACTGGTGAGAAATTTGAACATTTGAGTTCAGCTTGGTGAGTCCATCATGTTCCTCATCCTCATCCTTTTCAAGCTGACAGCCTATCTTTTCTAGCTCCCCTGAATGAACAGATACCCTGATGCGTGCTCAGTCATTGTGCTAGACAACGCCAAGATCCACCGCGGTGACCGCCTCAGAGAGCTGTGCAACGCTGCTGGGGTATGAATCCTTTTTCTGCCACCCTACTGCCCAAAGTTGAACCCAATTGAACTGTGTTTTGCTGGAACCAAGCAACAGTTTAGGGCTACGCAGCTTCTAAACCAAGCCAACGACCTGGAATGGGAGATCCGCCAAGTAGCCGCTGAAATCATGACAGCGGAGCTGTGCCATAAAGTCTACCGTCACTGTGGATACGGTGTTCCAAACCAATCCAAGTTTATTAAAGCCTCTGAATCACAAAACAAAAATTCAAGGGTTTCCCATAAAAATCACAAAAAAAAAAATCAAGGGTTTCCCCTCTACAACTTCCAGAAAAATAAACTTAGGGTTTTTCCTCTACAAATATCAAAATTAACAAAAAAAAACCACAATATTATAACAGCCAAAAAAAGGACAATGATCTGCACCCAGCCACCTAACATCAGCAAGCTGATTCACTGTGGCCCACCATCCATCCCTGTCTAGCAGGGTTAAAAAATGGTGAGAGGATGACCCCCAGCACGCCGCATTGGAGGCATTATGCAAAGGGGGGCCAACAATTTTAACCCCTCAAACTGCGCAAGTGCAACAGCGGAGGGGGTGAGGACAAACCGCACGCTGGAAGTACAGCGGCAGAGGACGCCCTGGGGATTTATTGAACCCAAGGACCTCCTTTTTATACCCACCTACC
Source organism: Puccinia triticina (assembly GCF_026914185.1). Classification (NCBI taxonomy): domain Eukaryota; kingdom Fungi; phylum Basidiomycota; class Pucciniomycetes; order Pucciniales; family Pucciniaceae; genus Puccinia; species Puccinia triticina. The sequence goes on along the minus strand of NC_070564.1, from coordinate 6,365,300 downwards.
AAATCAATACAGCAGCTCCACCGCATCCCATGCAACAACAAAAAGCCACCGCCACGCTACTGCCCCAGTTACAAACCATGCAGCCCTGAAGATGAAGGTAGATTCCACTGCAATCTCTCCCTCGCCATCACTTCAACGCTGTTGGCCGGCCGACTGTCTCCCACTCCACGTTCCAACAACTGGCCAACTATCTTCCCAAGAAGGTGTTGAACTGCCAGATTGAGCTCGAAACCTGGTGCGTACCGCCCCCACCTCTGCCCCTTCATCCAAACAAAAGAGACAACGCTGATGCAGGCCTGCCTGTTTTTTCAGGGCCGAGACACTGACCTCGCACGGAGCGCTTCAACCCGTAGGACGATGGTGCTGACTGCCTTGGCATATTCAAATGCAGCGGCAATCAGGATGATAGCCGGCAACCCGTCTTTGTCCCCAGAATTGAGCTCAATCCACTGTCTTGGCTGTCCCTGCCTTCCAAACACCCCTCCTCAATTCTCACCTCCCACCTCCACCGCAGCGTCTTGTCATCCTGCCCCACCTCAACCTACGCCGGCTCAGACACCCGCTCACTTGCCCCAAGCAACCGCAACTCCGCCTCCAGGTCTCCGAGCTCAAGCTGGTTGAGCAGCTGCACTCCTCCTTTCCCTCCTTGCTGTCGAGTCCAACCAAGGGAACAACGAAGCCAAAGAAGGAAGAAGGATTGGCTCAGGCAATCACTGCCATCGACCGGGCCTTTGGGAGCAAAGATGAGGAGGCATGGGAGCTACGAGCCCCCAGTGGCCCCTGAGTGTCTCGGCGGGCTGCTTGACTGGCGAGAGATGCTGCCCTCCTCGACGGAGGTTTTGCTCCGGTTCAGGAAAACCGGGCAGACTTGCCTCATCCCTGATGAGCTGAAGCCTGGCAGTCAGTGGCGGCATACCGCTAATAGGGCCAATGATAGACCCCTAGATGTGCAACCTGACATGCATGTTTTTTTGGCCCTGCAATGTTTTCTTCTTTGCCCCGTTCTCTCCCAGATCATGTTGTGCCAATTATTTTTCCAGGGCCCAATCAATCTCCATTTGTCTAGCATCCCGACCTTAACCATCCCAATTGTCCGACATCCAAAGTCTTGTACGACACTCATGCAAATATCAGGTTTCTCTTGCTCTTTGAATCACGCTAATCCGAATGCATCACCCGATTCCCAGGCGACCGTGTTGGAGAAGAGCAATATCTATGAGGGCAGCCGCTTGGACAAGGACAGCCTGTATGCAGAATGGAAACTTAGGAACTACAGCACCGCCGCACATCAGAGCAAGATGGGACATAAATTAGAGCAGCAAAGATTCATCAAGTTTTTATCCGCTCAATTTGTGTGGTGTGGATACATGAAGACACACTTATGTTGGAGCTGTAGCACATTTTCTGATAAAGGTACAATTGCAACAGCAATTCTATTCAACTGATGAGTCTTCTATGGCAAACCTCCATACATCACCTTTGCATACTCTTACAAACCATTCATTTACCTTGCCACATAGAACCTTATACAAGAGGCAACAATTATTCATTCAGGTCATATGTACTTTTCCCTTCCTACACAAAATGTGAGTGTGACTTGGCCACCAATGGATGTGTTAATGATTAATCTGCTAGCTACTAGATTACATTTGATCAGATGAAAATCCATAATCAACAATGGGTTGCTACATTACGCTACATTATCTGGGTGTTCCAGTTGTGTAATTATACAAATGAGTGCCCCACTACTTTACCGCTATCCGTAGTGGGTAATTTACATCTTGAGCCGTGGCGTAATGCCAGGGATAATTCTTTCCCCCAGAAATCCGGTAGCGTAGCGTGTTTTGGCCCTGGATAACGGGTCCACTCATTTTCCATGGCTTTCAGGCCGAAAGGGGGACCCAGCACCTGGCTAGTGCTGGCAGTGCACTCACGGGTACCGGCAGAGTACTGGCGGGTGCCAGCAGAGTACTGGCGGGTGCCAGCGGAGTACTGGCGGTTGCCAGCGGAGTACAGGCGGGTGCCAGCAGAGTACAGGCGGGTATCACCCAGTTTATTACCTTTGCCTGGTAGACAAGATTTCACAACCGGCACTGTCTGGCAGATGTGAAGTGGGTACCCACCCCGGGTCCACAGAGAGATTCTCTATCCAGGGGGGGAAACATCCCTTTTGGGCGCTGGTCATGCCCCTGATAGCGTAGTTGCAGTTAAACTGTATTAAATAAATTTGCAAATAATGTAGTGCATAAAAATTACGTGTAAAGTAGCGGTAGCGACCCATTAAAATTTGCTACTTTATCATCACACTACCGCTACAGGTAGTGTAGTCACCCATTGTTGCCATAATGCATGGCTTACTTGTTACCAATCACAAGACTGAATTGCCCAAGGCACAATCACAACCCCAAATGATCAATATTTGCCTCATGTTCACTGAAGATTACTCTTCATATCACCTCCATCTGGACCCCAACTCAAATTTTACTCCAAATGAATATGGTGCTGCTTGTTCTTCAGAGCTTAAAACCCTGCAGCGGCGCAGCCGCCTTGGCCTCTAGTGATCATCCAAATTCTGAATAGTCCAGCAGCATCCAAATTCCGAATAGTCCAGCATCGTCCCAATTCCAAATAGTCCAGCTGTGAAGCCCCCCTCATCAATGGGGCTCCACACAAAGGGTCACGGGATTACGTGACCCCTGCGCATCGAATTACTTAGTCCGAGCTGCTCGCTTCCGTCCGGCAGAGAGTTCCTCCTCTCTCTAACTTAACTAAGTCCCTCCCGAGGGAGGCCTTCGGCCTCCCTCTGGGAGGGACTTAAGCCTTACAGGTGATTTTGGCCTGAGAGGTACATCAACATTCAGGGCCTCTGGGTGGTTCTGTTTTTGTGTAATCACCCTCTACATTGAGACTTAGAATCATCAGAAGGCTTGGTATATCATACCCTTTTCTGGTGGCTCTTGCTGGTGCCCAATCGTACAATGTGGTCAATGTAGAATTGAGAAAACCCCATGACAGCTAAGACAGCTGAGTTTTTGATGTTTTTTTTAAGAGGTGGGGCAGGTAGAAATGTGACATGAAAGTGCATCAAAAATTAGCCAAGATGTATGGCTTTCAGATTATCCAAAAACTTTGGTGGAAACACCGGGGGTTATGGAGCTATAGCAACATTTGTTGGGGAGTTGGTTTTTGGCCGTTGCTCTCAGCCCTAAATCACCGATACCGCATAAGTCCCTCCGGTGGAGGCGCTTCGCGCCTCCAACTTCGGACTTAGTTAAGTTAGCTCCTCTCTCCCGGCTAGGTAAGCTCAATCACATTTCTTCTCTTCACTCTATTTCCTATTTTTCATGATGGCTTGTATTTAGACTAACGAGAGAGTTCCTCCTCTCTCCCGGCTAGTGCAATCAAATCGCCCCAGAGTTTGGACCCAGAAACACTCCAGGCGTACCGCCTTGTCCCCAAGCCCCCTTTTCCGAGTCATTCCCCAGTGAGGGTCCACCGGACCCTCACACTTTTTTTTTCTTGTTCCAAACAAACCGACCATCGTAATCTTATCACCGGCTTGCACGTACTCGCCGACCTCGCCAACTCTCTGGTTCATCATCCAGCTCCAGTACCCTCTGACCTCGCCTTCGCCCTCGCTATCGCCTTCTGTCCTCGCCTTCGCCCTCGCTCTTTGGAGCCTTGACCTCTGCCTTTGACCTCGCAATCCGCAGTACATTCTTATATTCGACCTTGTAACCTGAAGCCCTTTGAACTCATATCTGATCCTCGACCTCGTCTTCTTCGCCCCTTGCCCTTCGGACTCATACGCGCCCGCCACGTGGTTTTGCACCAGTTCCCTTGCCCCTCTCCTTCCCGCCGACCAATTGTATACGCGCTCGTCATTGGTTAATGACCACGAGGAGAGCTAACAAGCCCCTCCTCCCGGCCGCAGACTCAGAAGAAATCCTCCGTGCAGCCCGTCGACGTGCTCAATTAGACGCCCTCCGCACAAACCCCAACCCAATCTCGGTTCCCTTACCGCCATCCCCGACACTGGACGCTAGGACACAAGCCTTCCCTCGCACTTCAATGGCTGACCCCAACCCCCCGGCCCAGGAAGCCGAAGAGATGTCGATGGCTGAGTGCTTTGAAGCCTTGATGGCAATTCAGAAGACTACCGCCTTGCAACTCCAGAGTGTACAGCAACAAGCGGAGCAGGCTCAAGCAAGGGCAGATGAACAACGCCGCTCCGACCGGGAGCGAACAAAAGCTTTGGAAAAGGCTATTCTGTCTTCTTCGATAAAAAGAGAAGCTTCTGTCTCCTCTACGGCTCCGGCAGATGATCGCATCGATCTCGCGAAGTTCAGGACCTCCGATGGACCCCGTTTCAAGGGCCCCATTCAAGAGGCAGAGCTCTTCTTGACCTGGATGCGCAGCGTCTCGATTTTCTTCTTAACCAAAGGAGTCAAACACTCCAACGACAAGATTCCGGTACTTGGCTCCCTCATTGACGATACCATACTACTTGCATTCTACGAAAGCAAGTCGCCCAAATTTATAGGCAAGACTTGGGACGAATTTAAGTCTCGGCTCTTTGGGTTCTGCTTACCAGAGGACTGGCGTGCCAACGTTCGCCAATCAATTGTCCGCCTTGAGATGTCAAACACCAAAAGTTTTCAAGAGTATAGCAATTGAGCTTGTACCCTCCAAAGCCTGATCAACTTCGACATGATCATATTCGACGACTTCTCCATAGCCGAATTCGTCGTCCTCGGCCTACCTCACGCACTCAGAGTGAAGGTCAAAGACTTCCAACTCCTGAAGCAAAAACCGTTCAACTACGGCGATTTTGAGACCCGAACAAACGGGTTCTATGCCGATCTCCTAAAGACCCGTCAGCCCTCCTATCGGTCCGTTGCCACGGGAGCAAACGCCACTCCACTTGGCTCAAATCGACTCGAACCGGATGTGTACCTGTGGAAGATGCATGCGTACCTCGACTCTGTAGGGAAATGCCACTTCTGCAAGAAACATTGTGGCAATGTGAGCCGCGATCCTCGCGAACTCACAAGAAGGTTCACAGAGATATCACGCACCGTCACCGAGCACCATACATAGTCCCTCCAGTCCCGCCTCTCCCAGCTCGGCAGGGAAGTACTGAGACTTCCCCCGAGCTAGGTGAGTGACCCCCTTTCTCCTCCACTTCTGTTCTCGTTTCTTTCTTTCTTTCTCAAAGTTGTATATGGCCGGGAAGTACTGAGACTTCCCCCAAGCTAGCTCCTTTTGCCCCATTTGCAATACAAGCTGAGGTTCTAGAACTGCTCGCGCCCTCGCCCTCGTCCTTGTCTCTTGCTCCTCGTCCTTGTCCTTGTCCCAGTGAAGCTCTCTGTGTCGAGAGCTTACAGGCAACCCTGCTGGAGCGTGCCCTGGCCCCCCAGATCAATCAAGAGTCTACATTCCGCCGGCATTCCAGGTTCCCCCGAAGCCCGCCAACTATGTGGCCCCACAAGCCTGGTCGAGCCCGCATCAAAAGCAAACTGGCCCTGCCACCGCTGGCAGACCAACGGGCAAACCAGCGGGGGTAGCGGGCATGGATGAAGCCCCGGCCTTCAGACACTCCCAAGTCTCCCTGATCTCTGCAATCGACGGCCAGCTTGAAGCAACTGTTCTGGCCTATGAGGACCCACTCGATGCAATCAAGACAGAGGAGGAGGTGGCCCCAAAATCTGATGAGGACTCTTACCTACTCCCGGAAGAACCCACCAACACGTCCGATCTCATGGACGTACACGCGGTTGACAACCAAGTTGAGTCTATCCTTGACAAGTGGTTCCCTGCCGACGACAACGGGACCACGGAGTACGTGAACCCTCCCACTGCTCCTTCCCCCCCCACTTTTCTCAAAGCCTTCATGAGTTTCATGCTGGCCGACGCTTACGCGTCCTCACCCCCACAGGCCCTCGGACAGCACTGAAGATTTTTCTATTGACCCTACCGGTACCCCCGCTGCGACCCAAGACCCCTGATTTTTTTTTCATTCCCCTTCATTCATCAGTTCCCACCTTCCTAATCTGTTCTACTGCTACCGACCCTGTTCTCCGTTCAACAAAAGTCCCTGACCAATGCCGGACCAACATTGCCTTCAATACACGACACATTCAAGACCAATCCCACAAATTGACAACAACAACGGCACGGTTGCATCGACACGGTTCCAGTTCCACGACCCCCAAATTGTTTCATCATTGTCGCCCATACTCCTATTCTCCTTCTATCAAGACTGCCCCTCCTGAATTTCCACGATTATCGATCTCTTTCGAGCTGTTCTCGAGACTTTGGAGGGGCATAAGCCGCCCGACTGGTCCAAACTGAAGGCAGCCATGCTCGCCTATTGGGCGGACGTGGACACGGCAGTTTTTACAGAGCGCAACGTTGCAAACCTAGTTGATAAATGGACGAAGAAGGGCGGTGTCTCCTCTGTAGCGGATTATCATGACTTCCGCAAATCGTGGGACCCTATTCAGGCCTATTTAGTCTCGAAAAATCATGTCAAATCCGAGGAAGAGCTGAAAAAGCAGTTCTATCAGGCGTTCTCAGCGGGTTTTCAAGGTCGCATTAGGGATGAACTAATCAAGGATAACACGCTGGTGGTGACAGTCGATAACCGCGCCAGGCTCTCATCCTTCAAAACCCTCCGCAGCGCTGTAGATACTGTCATGAAGGGACAGATCTCCCTCTCCTTTGAGGATACGCGATCATCAGCTCCTGTAGTGGCTCCCTTTCAGGAGGCGAACGAATCTATGAAGAAGATGCTCTCTGATCAGCGGCCCTCGGCCGCTTCTTCGTCCCCCAAACCGGAAACATCAATGGAAGACCTCACTAAAATGTTCAAAGAATTTGAGCAGTTCATGAAGCAAGGAGGCGCGAAGACAAGCTCGTCGACGGAAAGGGGTCCGATGATTTGTTATTACTGTCATCGAGAGAATCACGGAACCCTTCGCTGCGCCGAACTACAGAAGGATCAGGAGGCGGGTCTAGTCGAGAAGAAGGGTAATAACTTCTTCCTGCCCAACGGGGCGCTCATTCCTTTCGATCGCACTCGCCCAATCCGCCACGTAGTGGCCTCCTTTCCATCCAATCAGGCGTCAAGTTCTCGGGCTCAGTCTCCCGGGCCTCGTCCGACATCTCATTCGGCCTCCGTGGAGTTTAAGGCCAGCTGTGGGTCTTTGGAGCAATGGTACCCCCCTGCGGTTTCATCTCAATCGTTCTCGGGTGGGTACGACTCGGAAGCGGCAGGCAGGAAGAGACATGAGGGGTCAAGGCCTTACAAAGCTCCTTTGGCTCCGCCATCCCAGGCTAAACGGCCGCTTCGCAAGCCAGCAGCTGCCCCTAGCGGTCCCACGGAGCCTGATGTAGTGGACGAGCAGGAACTTTTCGAGCGGATTATGAAAGATCCCGATCCCCAGCCCTCTTCGCCGAAGGATTCTCCAGTCAGGCCAATCACACCGCCTAAGGGTGCGGGAGCGCAGCCGAAGGTCCGCTTCGAAAGGGACGTCTCACGGGACCACCCAGACGCGGTGGAGGGTTTCGTCAAGAAGATCTTTGAGCTTCCATTCACGACGACAGTAGCGGAAATCTGCTCAGTCTCTCCAGCGGTATCGGATGGCGTTAAAAAATGGGTCTCGCGGCGTCGCGTGGAGGTAGGCCCAGAAGAGTTGAAGGTGCATTCGGGCACTTTGGCGGAGGGTCGCGAGTTCAGAGAATCCTCGCCGGACCCCTGTCTATACTCCTGTCCATTAGGTTATCTAGCGTGTTTGGTCGGAGCAGGCGAGAATACGGCGTCTCCGTTGATTGACTCAGGCTCGCAGCTCAATATCATCTCAGACAGCCTGGCAAATCGTTTCAATCTCACACCGCGGGTCAATTTTAGCTCCGCGGTATATGGCATCAACAATCAGGCCTGCGAGTTGATCGGAGTCGCAGAGGACGTTCCGATCCGGGTAGGAAAGACCATTGTGGGCAACTGCCACTTCTGGATTACCCGCCAGGAGAGTCCTTTTATCCTAGGTCGGCCTTTCTTAATGGATTTCGAGGCAACCCTTTTGTTTTCCCCCACCGCAGGGGAGAGGATCATCCTTCCCGATTCCGAGGGCAGGAACATGGAGTTCTCACTCTGCCCGGTCGAGAAGGGTCGGTGGGAGCGGGAATTTCCGGCGCACGGTCGAAAGGCAGTCTTGACTCACTGCGGGCGCATTCTGGAGTTGCCCGAGGGGGCGGAGGACCCGTCTTTTTTATGAAGGGAGTTGGTCCACTAGCCGGCAGTTTTAATTTAGGGCCTTGCACTCTGTCAGCGGATTCAACTCGACCCCTAGAGGCCCACAGTGGTAGTTTCTTTTCCACTTGTCTTCAACCTCCGTCTTCCATTTCGTCCGCTCAAAACATCAAAGCTCAAAAACATCAGCAAAATCAAAACCCATCAAAAAAATTCGTTTCATTGGGCTTTCAGTCTCCGTTTCCGTCTCTCTCAAAATCGCCTTCTCTCGACTCTTCAAGAAGGACCCTCCGGCCGCGCGCTGCTAGCGCGGGAGTGGATGTGCAGCATGGGCTTTCCGCGGGGGCACAAGGTACAAAAGTAAGTCCCCTCCATGGTATGCATCTCCGGGTAGATTCTACCGCCAAATCGAAAACATTACCATTGGCCACATTCGTGAGCGACTCGCCGGGCCTTTGTTTGTTTCCCAGTCCAGGCAACTCCCTGCCTCTCTCGTCTCGTCTCCGCAACGAGACTAAACTAGCCCTCGACTCTTGTCTCCGCAATGAGAATAAACCAAATTCATCCCTCTACAGTCTCTGCGAAGAGAATAAACTACTCCCCCTCCGTGAAGAGGCTAAACTATTTACGTCTTGTGACGGCCTCCGCAATGAGGGTAAACTTCCGAGCCTCCGCGACGAGGATAAACTAAAGACAACGGTGGGCCGCTACGCTACATTTAGTCCGTAGTTCAGCGCAGCGTAGCGGATCTAAACTACAAATGACAGGGTTTTCCGTTAGCGGGCAGTGATTGCCCGCTACCGCTAACAGGCACCCCTTGAAACTACAGGGCCTCTATCGCCGCTATCAGCGCTAGCAGTGCTATTCAACCGCTAAAAAAGCTGATAGCCCTGTTAGCGCCCGTTAGCGTAGCGTAGCGTCCCGTAGCGGGCGCTACAACTAACGGCAATGTGTCAGGAACTACGCAACGCTAAACTAGCGGATAGCGCACGCTACGGATAGTTTAGCGTCGCGGCCCACCGTTGCTAAAGATCCTCCGCAATGAGGTGAAACTAGGTACTTACCGGCTGGAATGCAAGGGTGGCGTGTTGGAATTTGGTGTTCCGCGGAGGTTGGGAGACGTAGAAGTAAGTTCCTTCCATAGTTGCACCTCCGAGGGTTTCTCTGCACGTCGTAAAAACCCTACTCTAGCCACACTCGTGAGCCGCAAATCTCTTTTCGGTTCTTCGTTCTCAGAGAAAGCGGCGTTTGAAAATGGCGCGGAGCATCGGACTTGGCGTTTACTCGAGTATGGGCTCAATCACGGCGCGCAGTCAGTTCTGGTGGATGCGTGGAGGGAAGGCTCCTTTCTGTCTTTTGCCGCCAAATACAAGCCTGTGGCTCGGAAAGTCAAGCCCGTGAATCAACCCATGCCGCAAAACCTAAATCCTCCGCTTCAGCGCCCTCCTTTGTCTCGCAATCCATACCAGGAATTGCCTCGCTCGTTGGCAGGACGTTTTGTTCCCAAAGGAAGAGTTACGGCGGAGCGGCTCTCTGTCGTCAATTTCGGGCCCAAGGGTTGGCTGTACCCGGACGAGCTGAACCTCATCAAGAATGTTCTTGCGGAGCGCAATATGGCCATCGCTTTCACTGAAGGGGAGCGAGGGTTGCTGAAGGAGTCTTACGGGCTCCCGTACATCATTCCGGTCATCGAGCACGAGCCTTGGCAGAAGCGCAAGATCCCCATCCCGGCCGCAAAGCTCGACGAGTATACCAAGCTGATTTGAGAGCGAGTCAAGACCGGCCTATATGAGCAATCAACATCTTCTTACTCAAGCCCGGTATTCTGCGTCCTCAAGAGCAACGGCAAACTGCGCATCGTCCACGATCTTCAACCATTGAACAAGGTTACGGTTAAGGACGCCGGTGTTCCCCCGGCTATCGAAGAGTTTGTAGAGTCTTTTTCTGGTCAAGCATGCTACGGGCTTGGCGACATCATGGGCGGCTACGACGAGCGCGCGCTGGACCCTATTTCTCGCCCTCTCACGACCTTTGACACCCCTCTTGGTCGATTCCAGCTCACAAGTCTCCCTCAAGGAGCCACCAACTCTGTGGCCGTCTACCAGGCGCAGATGTTGTGGATTTTGCAGGAAGAGATCCCCGATCACGCGGGAATCTTCATCGACGATGGGGGCATAAAAGGCCCCGCTTCTGACTACGACAACGAGTTGCTCTCTTGGCATCCCGGCATTTGTCGGTTCATTTGGGAATACGCTGAGACATTGGAGCGAATTCTGTTCCGAATCGAGGAGTCAGGCTTGACGGTGTCCGCGTCAAAACTGGCCGCCTGTGTCCCCGCGCTGGAGATAGTTGGACATGTAGTGTGTAAGGAGGGTTGGAGGATGGCGAAGAGTAAGGTCAATAAGATACTCTCGTGGCCGACTCCGAAAGACGCGACAGAGGTGCGCGGGTTCTTGGGGGTGGTAGTGTATGTCCGCCTTTTCATCCCGTCCTTATCCCAAATCTGTCTACCGCTTCGACGTCTGCCGCGTAAAGACGCGGATTTTGTTTGGACTGCGGACTGCGAGGAGGCTTTTGAGACCTTGAAGACAATAGTGGGAAAGGATATTGTGTTGGCGAAGATCGACTACGGGCCGGAAGCAGGGCTGATTAAGCTTGCCGTGGATTTGAGTTCTCATGCTGCGGGAGCCGTGCTCACACAGGCGGATTCGGAGGGTCGGGATCGACCTGCCTTGTATGAATCTCTTCTGTTTTCGGACGTGGAGTCTCGCTATTCTCAACCCAAGCTGGAGCTCTGCGGGGTGGCTAGGATACTAAAAAAGCTACAGACGGTCCTGTGGGGTCTGCACTTCGAGCTCCAGGTCGATGCGCAGTCACTCATTCAAATGATTAACGCGCCGAGTTTGCCGCACGCGCCCATGACCCGTTGGGTTGCCTTCATCCAGCTCTTTTCCTTCTACATCGTCCATCGGCCTGGCAAGGTGTTCACATTGCCCGATAGTCTCTCTAGGCGCCCTCAAGGGGACGCTGACTCAGATCCACCTCTTTCTGACTTTGACGAAGACACGCCGCACGTTCGACCTCTACAAGCGTATTCAGTCGGCTCCAACCAGTCTTATGACGGGTATCAGGAGGGTTTCTGGCGGAAGCTTGAACAGTATCTCATGACGTTGGTTCGCCCGCCCGGCTTGAGCGCTAAGGAGTTTCAGGGGCTCAAGCGCAAATCCTCAGGTTTTTTTGTGCAGGCAAAACGACTCATGAAACGATCCAGTCCGCTACCTCAGGTTGTTGTTACCCTGTCTAGCAAGCAAGAGGAGATTTTGGAGAAACTACACAAGGGTCTTGGCCACCGTGGCGTTGCAGAGACCTATCGCCGGATTGCGGATCGATTTTGGTGGCCGACACTTAAACAGGCAGTTGCGCGTTGGTGTCAGAGCTGCAAAGCCTGTCAGAAGAGAGACGTACGGCGGCCTCTGGAGCCGCGCTATCCGACTGGAGAAGAAACGGTGTTCGGACGAGTATCAATGGACGCTGTCCACATCAAAGCGGGAGGTGCCAAGTACTTGATCGTTGCTCGAGACGATTTTTCCGGTTGGGTGGAGGCGAAGTTTCTCAATAATCTCACCTCCGAGGCGGTCGCAACTTTCCTCCAGGAAAACTGGACTATGCGCTACGGTTTGGCGCGCTCTTACTCAACGGATGGTGGCTCCGAATTCGGCGGAGCCCTAGCGGATATGCTGCGGTCATTGCCGGGTCAGCATCGAGTCTCCACGCCCTACTACCCCGAAGGACAGGGTATGGTTGAGCGGGGACACGGCCCTCTGAAAGCGGCGTTAGTCAAGCTGGCGGGCGAGTCGGGCAAGAACTGCCGGAAGTTCCTGCCTTTGGTCTTGTTTGCCGATCGTATCTCAACTAAGCGCACGACGGGTTATTCCCCGTATGAGCTTGTCTTCGGGCAGCGTGCGGCCCTGCCAATCAATTTGGACATCGAATCCTACCTCGGCGTCGACTGGGAAGAAGTCCGCGACATGACGGATCTCTTGGTAGCCCGGTCCAAGCAGCTTGAGAGGAGCGAAGATTCTCGGCGTCTTGCGTACGAGAGGATGATGAATTCGCGCAAAGAGTCTGTTCAATACTGGCAAGAGAAGAACTTCGGGAAATTTCAGCATCCGCTTCAGTCTGGCGACCTTGTCCTCGCCTACAACCGATCACTAGAAGTGCAATGGGGGCAGCTTTTCACCCACAATTGGAACGGGCCCTACAGAATTGTCAAGCAGGTTCAAGGGGGTTCTTACGTCCTCGCGGAGCTCGATGGGACGGAGCTCAAACGCCGTTTCGCGGCGGATCAGGTCAAGCGGTACTTTCCGCGCGGGGGCATTACTGATCAAATGTAAGTCCCCCTCCTTAGTATGCACCTTGGGTTCTACTACCATTAGTCGTAAGCATTACTTTAGCCACTGCCGTGAGCCGCCCGTGGGACCTCTGTTTCTATTTTCTGTTCAGATCTATCTACCTCTCTCTCGCCGCATGGAGTATCAAAGGAGTCTGGGGACAGACTCCAAGTGGTGGGTGGATGTGGTGGCCCCTCTCGTGGCCAGCTAGTCAGGAGCATCAAGACTCATCAAGGCATCAAGAATCCAAAACATCAAGATCCTCTCTCCTTCAAGATCCTCAAGACCTCAAGAATTCACCCTCTCCCCATCTCTCCTCATCTTTCACCTCTCTCTTCCATACTCCTTTCCTCCTTCCTTTTCCATCCTTCCATCTCATCTTTTTCTCTCCTTCCCAGTCCCCTTCACTTTTCTTGGTCCTAACACAGCATCTGCTGTGGGTTTATTCTCTGGTTTGTTTTTCTTTCTCTTCTTTTGTTTTTGTCTGTCTGCTCTTTCCTCTTTTCCTTTTGTTTTTTTTTTTTCTTCTTCTTTGGTTCTTTTCTTTCTGCCTCAGATCACTGTGTTTCCTTTTTTTTTGTGTTGTGTTTCCTTCTTCCCTGCTTCTCTTGTTTGTTGTGTGTGTGTGCGCGCGTAGCGCGCGGAGGATGTGATGAAATGTATGTGACATGTCACCCTGAGTCCAAGTTCAGCTTGAACTTGGATGATGGGTGGCTATGGCATTCTGATCCCCAGAATACGGACCATCACAGAGCTTATAGATCATATCTTCAGAGTTTCAGCTTACGGGCTCCGCCCGCCGATCGTCTTTCATCCAGAATTCCAGATCCCCGTTTCTTCCTCTCTTTAAGATCACTTCTCATCCCATCAACCACAAAAACAACCGCCGCCGAGGATCCAAAACCCGGCGAACCTCTCAAAACCACCCAACCAAGAAGCTATCCCAGATCCCCCTCCCATTTCAGCGCTCAATCCTCACGGACCACCCACCTCGAGGGCAGCCTAAACAGCATTTCTCCCCTCACACGACTGCCGCCGCTTAGCACGGACAGGAGTCCCTCAACGCAGAGTTGGTCAAGGCCTTCCTGCCCACGGTTGTCACCCCGGCCTTGATGAGGGGCCTCTACCAAGGCAGCGGTTATTCTGAGGGCGCACATTGATGGCAAGTCTGGGGCTCTTTCCGTTGTATCTGATGGGTTCTTAACCCTTCAGATGCGGGGTCACTCTTGTTCTTTTTTTGGTTTTGTCTATTTGTTCTTTCTATTATGGCCAATGAAGATATGATAATCTTCCCAACACAAGTCCCAGGGGTGCTGCCCTGGAGGGGAGAGCCACAACCGCTTAAGTCCGTGGGGCGGTCCGGCCGAACCGGCCAAAAGATAGGCATTAGGCCAAGTCACCGGTTTGCTTCCCTTAAGGGATATGGCCAAGTCCCCGGTTCCGTGGCGCGGTCCGGCCAAAAGATAGGGATTTGGCCAAGTCACCGGTTCGCTGCCCATACGCTGGTGCAATCATAAAAGGCTAAGTTGCATGTCCGCCCCAAGTTGAGAGAGGCATTGACTCCTGCCACGCGCTGGTGTCAATGCCTCTCTGAGTGGCAGCCAATCAAGGGGCTGCGCCTTGGGGTCACACATATGCCTGGGTGGCTTAACACCATCTCACAGGCTTCCCCTCTGCACCACGCTTTGCGGGGTGCAGATTGGCGGGGGAGGGGGCGCAAGCTTGTGAGGAATGTGTCTCATTGCTGTCGCGGCTGCTATAAGATGCAGCGATGGAAGGGAAAAACAATGATAACTATATAGCTAATCTAAAAACTTACCACGGGTCTAGTACCCGATTTACTTGAGCACAATTGGCCTACCTCAGACCTCCTGAGATGGTTCAGCTTGGGCCCGCAGGACCATACTATGGGATGGCTTGGATTCAGGTGAACCCGGGGCAGGTGCGCCTTTGGCGGAAGCGGCGGGGGGGGGCGATCGAGGGGTTGGTGGATCCAGGCTGGGGGGCGCCTACGGTATCAGGCGAGGCCAGAGCAGCTTTGCCAGTCTCCGCAGGGGGGAGGGAGATCAAGGGGTTGGTGTTTACCTGCGGGGCGCCTATCTTGCCCAAGAGCGGGGGCGCTTGCGTTTCCTCATGGGCGACGGACGGCATATGCTCGGCGGGGGTGGGGGATATCGCATGCGTTGGAATTAACCAGCGCGCTCCTTTCATGAGCTGGGACGCCACGGCCGGTGGGAAGTTCAGTTGTCTTAGCTGGGTGTCGTTGGTGTCCAAGAAGAAATCCCACCTCCCAATGTGGGCCAGTTTGATCAAACCGCGTGGGAGGGGATCATCGGCCTCGAAGTTGCAGAGGTCGAGGAACTGGTTCATTGTCAATTTCCTGCCCGCCTCGTTCAGTTGGAGTTGCGTGGTTGGGGACGAATTGCTGATCCAAGAGCTGAGACTGAGGGTGTTGGATTTAGGTGTGGGCACCTTTCTGGATCGAGCAAACAGGGGAGGCAACCTTGGTTGGGCCAACTCGAGCCGGCTAATCGTGTGCGTGATGCCATTGGCTCGGCCTCGAGGGACCTTTTGGGCTGGGGACCAATGAACATCTGCATCTTGGGCGTCTGGCGGTGACATGAGCTCAATTGAGCTCGTTGGACTGGGGGCCCTGGTAGCCGGGCTGACCATTTCGACTTTGTCGTCCGAGGGATCAGACTCTAGCTTGTCTGCTTGAGGGACGAGTTCAGCGAGTGCAGCCTCCCGCGCAGGAGCCGCCGTGCGCATGGCCGGGGTAGGGGTAGTCTGGTCGGTCGCAATGGCAGATGCAGCCCCACCCGCAGGGATTGCGGATGGCTTGGATAGCGCTGCGGATCGTGGACCAGGTTTAGGACCTGAAGGAGCTTGGGCAGCTGGACTCGCCACGGGGCGTGGCGGGGCGAATTGGCCTGACGGTAATCGGCGGGGAGGAGTGAAAATCTTTGCCGCTGTCCCAGGTTCCGAAAATTTAGAGAGAACAGCGGGATGGGCAGCCAAGTGGGCCTGCTTGAGTGGCGACCCAGCAACCATTGGCGCAGATGAAGGCGGACCGCCTGCAGAAACCCCCTTAGGCGTTGAAGGGGTGGAGGCCGACCTATGGACATCGAGGCGTGCCGTCTGTTTTTCCGCCAACTCCGCCAACGTGGGCGCCGGCCGCGGGTCCTTGGTGAAGAGATCAGGTACCTCAGGGGGATTGTCGAAATCGACCCCCTCGAGCTCATGGAGTAAGCATCTAATCCAACACCTCAACCCGTCCCGAGTCACGCGGATAGAGGTGGCGGGATCAGCCGGATTTTTGATTCGGAGTGACTCGTCATTCCCGCCGTATTTCCCCTTCAGGTAGAGCTGCAGCTCTGCGCAAATCTTGATGCGCTCAGCCAACCGTTTGCCCTCAGTCACGTCGGCATGCGGCTGGACCAAACACAAACGAAGTCAGTCAAGGCTCACAGACCCTCACCACACAATTCCGGAGCGGCTTACATTACGGGCCAGCCAAGTCGCCGTGCGTTCCAACGCCAATCGAGTATTGTTGGGCCTGTAGCCCATTTCCAAGCTATCACGCTGGGCGCGTTCCTGGGAAGGCCAGCGTGTGCAAGGAATAGTGGTTAGTGATGTACATGATCGAGAGGTGGGGAGGAGAAAAGAGTGAAGGAGCAGACTCACCACCTCTAGGGCCTTTGCCACCTTTCCCGGGTCCGCCATTGAGACCTTCACCGACACCTTGCGCAACGGGTTGCTGAGGCACGCATCAACGAATGCACGAAAATCATTGGGTGCCGTGATCATCGCGTTGACTCCCTTGCCGTACACCTCGTCCCTTGGGATAATCCCCTGCCACTTGAGCAGGCCTTCTTCCTCGCAAGCAAGGAGGGGGATCGTCGCATCAATTGCCGCGATGCAGTTCGTCTTGAAATCGGGCCAGGTGGTGTGCTGGAGGATTGTCTTCAGCACTGCCTTGCCCTTTGGAATGACCCGCTCCCAAATCTTGGTGGTTGAGGCGATGGGGGCGGTTGGATTGGCCAGAGCTAGCTGGCCAGCAGGGGTTCGGATGAACACATGATGCTCCACGGTGATCGCCCGGGTAGCTGGGGTGGAGGGTGGCCCGCGGCCGGGTTGATGGGGAGCGCCAGGAGTCGCTGGGACGGGTTGGCCCCCGTTGGGCGCGGGCGCGGTTTTTTCAGTGGAATTCTCTGCCGCCGCTGGTTCGCCATCCTCGAAGAACAACCGGCAGGCCTGCGCCTGAGAGTCAGGCGGCTGACTCGGCAGCAGGTATGACTCTTGCGGCTCGCCATGCACATTGGCGAACGGCAGCGGGTCCACTCGGCGGGTGACGCTGAATTGGTTGTTGGATGATGGAATTGACATCGTCTGGGGGTACGATTTGAGTCAGCAACGGTTTGCGGGGCGGGGTGGGGAGGATAAAAAACTACACTCACAATAATCAGGCAGCGGCTACGAAATTGGGCCGGGGACAAGGAGGGAGCGAACAACTACTGGTCAGTGGTTGATGCGGCGGTCAAAGGATGCGAAAAAGGCGGCTCACCGTTCAATTTTTTTGGGGGGCCGGGGGGGTGCTGGATGGGATCCTGGGTGGTGGCTGGGATGTCTTGCAGCGGCTGGGCAGTTGCAGAGCGGACGTGAGTGATCGAGATCGATCATGGATGCGGAAAAAGGGGGCCAACTCACCGGTGAAAAAAAAAAATTGGGCGGCTGCTGGATCGGTTCCTGGCTGGCGGCTGGGAGCGGCTGGGCAGTGGTTGGGTCCGGCGGGGGGGATTCGGTAGGGGGCCATTTCCAATGGCGGAGGTGGGAGGCGATATGGGATATGGTCAAGTGCGAAGGGGCTGGAAGTTGAGAAGATTTGGAAGAATACAGGGGGCGGGGCTGAAGCGAAAAATTTTGTCTGTCAGATTTTCAGCCTCGCCCACCCGCAAGCTTTTTCGCTATTGCTGTATATACTCAAGCTCAGCCCATCCATAGGCGGCAAGTCGTGATTCCCTTGAAGACTCCAGCCGTATCCGGCGTCATGGCCACCATATCCTTGCCAACGCCACACCTCCCAGTTCCACCCAACAAAAACCCTGCAGCTTCCCAAGCAAGCCTTGTTATTTGTGAAACGACCGTTGATAGACAATGCCGTTGTTGGATTGGATGGCCAGGCAACGGTAGTCACAACATGAATCTTCCTGGCAATCAGCCTTGAAAGGCCCTAGCCTATGTATTAACACAATCCCCTCGTTCCAGGGGCCAGGGGTCATCGAGGGGAGTAACGCCACCTTTTGATGACCGGTCCCGGTCATTGAGGGGAGTAACACCACCCCTTGATGACGGACCGGTCATCAAGGGGAGTAACACCACCCCTTGATGACGGACCGGTCATTGAAGGGAGTAACACCACCCCTCAATGACGGACCGGTCATTGAGGGGAGTAACACCACCTCTCAACGACCGGTCCCGGTCATTGAGGTGATTAAAACATCTCTCGATGACCAGACCGGTCATTGAGGTGAAAAACATCTCTTGATGACCAGACCGGTCATTGAGGTGAACAACATCTCTCGATGACCAGACCAGTCATCGAGGTGAATAACATCTCTCGATGGCCGGTGCGTGCCGGTCATCAAGCGGGCTCACCCCTCTCCGGTCATCGAGGGGAATTATGACCTGTCTATACTGGCCATTGAGGCAAGTAGCACCTACCCTCGATGACCGGTACATACCGGACATCGAGGGGTGTAGCACCTCTTGATGACCGGCACACACCGCACATCAAGGGGTGTAACACTACACCCCGACCATTGAGTGGGGTCTCCTATTGATTGGGGTGAGTAGGCCACTCAACAGCCGGTCATCGGGTGGGATCTACCGCTTGATGGCTGGTTATTGAGCAGAGAGTGTACTCTACTCGGTGGCCGGCCATTGAGTGGAGAGTGACTCTACTTGGTGGTCGGCCATTGAGTGGAGAGTGTACTCTACTTGGTGGTCGGCCATTGAGTGGAGAGTGTACTCTACTCGGTGGTCGGCCATTGAGTGGAGTGTGTCCTCTGCTTGATTGCTGGCCATCGAGGAGAGAGTGTACTCCACTCAATGGTTGGCCACCAAGTGGGGTGTGTACTTCCCCTGATTGTTGGTCATCATGTGGAGTGCAAACCCCACTCGATGGCCGGGGTGCGACGGTGCTTTACCCCCATGATGACCGACGCAGACCGGTCATCGAGAGGAGATGTTTTACCCCGCAATGACCGGCAGGGACCGGTCATCAAGGTGTGTTATGCCACTCCATGGCCCGTCATTGAGGTGGGGTGTGTACTCAACTCAATGGCCGGTGAGGACTTGAGTGCACCCCAATGCACTCCATTTGGTATTTGCCAGCTGGAGTGCAAAGCCAAAATCCTTTGCTGAAAAGGTGGAGTGCTTGGGCTTGCACTCCATTTTTATTGGAGTGCATCTAGCTGCGCTCCCCTATTTTGGTAAATTTTGGAGTACCAGTTGTGTACTCCAACAAACATGGAGTGCCCATCTGGAGACTCCATGTTTAAGGAGTACAAAATCAAGGCACTCCAGCTCTTTTGGAGTGCTGGCCCCCCAAAGCCAAAAAAGTGGAATGCACAAAGTAAAAGTTTGGAGTGCATTTAGGCTCACCCTAAATAAATTCAGCACGTCATCAAAATTTAATTCAAAGTATTTCCACAAGAAAAAAACCTCTTCACTGTCAAAGAGAGATAAAAACCAAAGGCAGGGAGCCATCTGGGTAGGGGACTATGCTTGCAGCGGCGAAGCCGCCTTGGCCTCTAGTAGTATTATCAAATGATGAATTTGTGGACGGAGCTTGGTCTGGCAGGGATTGGAGCAGAGCTTGGTCTGGCAGAGTTTGGAGTTCCATGTTATGATCAATGATGATGTGATATTGTATTGGCATTATCACTTATGATGACATCATGGTTTTTCAAGTCAGAATCAATAATGGAATTTAATTTAAAAATCCTAATTCTTGCGTTTTTGAGACCAAGGTTATTTCAAAACACAATACATAAATATCTCTGAGATGCTTTCAGAAGTTGACAGTATCTATTTGAGGAGTTGGGTGGTAATCCATAATGCTACTTGACCACAAATGATTGCTGTACATATTTACATACTGTTCCGCACCAAAAGCAACAGTGGGTCAGCTACGCTAACATAGCTGTTAGCGTAGTGTAGCGCAGCGCAAATGCGCTATTTTTTAGCGTAGCGTTAGCGCAATTGCGCGCCTCTGCGCTAACGCCACGCGCCAAGGATGCGTAGCTATTTTAGCTTGTAGCGTAGCGTTAGCGCAGATGCGCGCAATTGCGCTAATGCTAAGCACGCAAGGCGCAAAAGAGCGCGCGCTATGCTGCGCTAAAGCGTTTTTTGCGGCAAAAAAGTGCCTTTTTTCCGCTAAAAGCGCCTTAGCGCAACGTAGCGTAGGGTAGTAGCTGTAGCGCAGCGCTAACGCTAAACAAAAATTGGTATGCTGTTAGCGCCGCTGAAAATTAGCAAATCGTAGCGGCGCTAACAGCGCGCTAACGCTATTCAAAAAAGGTTGGCGCTTTTTGCCGCTACACTAAACATTAGGGCTAAAATAGCGTAGTTTAGCGTAGCGGCCCACTGTTGCCAAAAGCGGTTTGGCAACAGATTTTTTTGGGGAATGTGTTTCAAGTAGGGGCAGTGGACGGTGCATGTTCCACATAAATAGTGGTTCTTTGCCGGACAAACAGTCTGCACAGATTGAGTTCCCCTCTTGCACTTGCGGAGGTTGAGCTCAATCTGTTGGTTACCCTCTTCGCTCGTGCATTTGTGGGGGCTTGAGGGGGTTCAACCTATTCTATTCCTCCCCTGTTACACTTGCGCAGGCTGATGGAAACCCCTCCATCTTTTGCAGTTGCATTGGGCCCGAGGTGAAAGAACAATTTTATGCCTCCCTGCTGCGCTTGCAAAGGTTGGACCAAAAACTAAAAGAATTTCACCGCCTGAGTGTTCCCCACTATAAAAATTTACTTTAGCTCCCCTGCTGCACTTGCACAGGCTGATCAAATCTTTCAAAACCCATTAGCCCCCCTTTCTCCCCTTGCATTTGCAACAGGCAGAGGGCCCAAGGGGGGAGAATCCAGTCCCTTTTCATTCATGATTCATGAACTGGGGTATCAGTCCAAGGCTTTAATGTTTGGGGACTTTAAACTTAATTTCTACGGCAGCAAAGTCAAACATACTTCTGCCTGGAAAGATGGGAAATGGGGGAAACTGTGCCAAATTGGCCATGGCCATACTGGCAGGCGTTTTTTGGGCCCTTTTCAGAAAGGGGTAGGGAAAACCCATGATCCCAATTTCCACAAAAGTGTGAATTTAATATGCTTAGATAAAGTCTCTATACTGTTAGTATATTTCATATGTGTAACCAACCCAATCTTGAAATGCAATCAGAAACTTTATCTTGAAGTTGTCATATTGGTGTCGTTCTGCAGGCATAAAATTGGATTCAATATTGTTAATAAGAATACTTGAATCAGTAAGATTTTTTCAACTGATATGATTTTTGGATCATTTTCAGGATATTTGTGTCCATGACAATCCTCTAATGTATTAATGAGACTATCACTACCAAAAATTGAATTTGCCCATGAAAAGAAGCCCCTTTCAGTTGTTTGATTAATCACCTCCAATTGGTCAACTTCTTGCCTAAAATCAGTGATGTACTTGGTGTAAATGATTAGCTGTGATTTGAGAAAATCATAAATCACTCTTCTTTTTTGATCCTCATTTAAAACTTTTATAATTTGAAAAGATAGGAAGCCGGGATAAAATTATCAGTTCTTTATGAAGAACAGAAAAGCTGATCAGTGCAATTATTTTACTTACTTTTGGCCATGAGGTCCAAAGATACAACATTAGAAAGTATTTGTTTCAAAATGAAGCTACTTGGATCCTCTATGGCATTGCTTGGTTCTTCCATCAAGTGATCAAAAAGGCCTTGAGAACATGCATTGATAATGGAAAGTTCTCTTGTTTTGTCATCTTTGAAGAAGATTTCTAAATCTTTCCTTGTATTCAATTTGTTTCTGTGCAAGTACTTCAAAGTTGAAAAAATAATCTCTTGTAGTTTGATGGAAAGTTTATTTTGTAATTCTAAATTAACTTCTGCAATTTCCTTCAAATCTATACAGTGAAATAAATCCTTTAATTGTTGAATCAAATCTGAATTGGAGAGGCTTTTCTCTGAAATCTTTCTGAATAAGATTTCATAAATGAGTTCCAATTCTTTAAAACATGCCAAGTACTTCATATCATGAGCATGGTATTTTTGGGTTGCATCTTGAGAACCATTTTTAGTGAATGACCTTGCATATTTCCATAAAGAATGTAGCTCCTTCAACATGATTTGAGCTGTCGCTGTTAGGCAATCATAAGTAGTAAGAAATATTTTTGTTTATAAATGGTAATTCTGAACAATAATAGAAGAAGAGTTTACCATCTTTAGAATTATCACTGATTTCTGGTGATTTGGTTGTTGTGAAAATTCTTGAACATGACTGTGTCTCCTTTGATAGTTCATCATAGGAAAAAATAAATCTAAGAGACTGATCTTGCACTTTATGTCTGCTGGATTCTTCCTCCACGATTGCATGAACATTGCCTGCATCATTCATTCTAGATGTGGGTTTTAAACCAACTTGCATGGTATGATATGCCATACTACCTGATCCTATAGTGTCTTTACCTGCCAGCTCTTTTTCATTGTCAAAGAGTAAGTTCATCAGCTCTACTTTCTGGTCTTTTTTTTCTCCAAATGGTCATGTTCAAGAAACCTTACCTCTAGACACCATTGTAAAACCAAAATGAAGAGAATCTTCCATGCCTTGAGATGTTTTCAAGTAGTGCAAGGCTATGAACAGAAATTGGATGTGTACTATGGAAATCTGCATTTCAATAATCACAGCAGAATTTGCAGAAGAAGGGATAGATTGTTTTTATCTGCTGGTGGGTTCAACAGTAAAACATCAAATCTTTATCTAAATAGATTTTTGGAAAATGGTAGGTTCTGTTCAATTTTTTGCTGAGAAAATTGTATAACCTGTTCAATGCAGTTGGAATGAAATTCACCCTCACACTCCTAGAACATGGCTTGATTTAAGTTTGACTGGTGGCTTTTACAGGGGTTTAAACTTGGTTTGGCAGAAGCTCTGTAAATATGATCAGTGAATTTAAAGTTTTACAAACTGTACACCAAGGCCCTTTTTTCATACAAATAATAAACATTGGGAGCAAGCTGTATTACATGATCCATACATAGCTTGATGCAAGTGTGACAATAGGCCCAGTAAATATTCCATATGGAGTTGAAACATTGTGAGCATAAAATATTTTAAACTCAAGAAGACCTGTTCCTGGCACACAATTGTTAGTATTCATGTATTCTGGCTCTCAGTTTTTTCTCCAGTCTAAATTAGAAAAGCTTTATATTGTTTTTTACCAGTTTTGTAGCATATTTTTCTTACTATGTATAGCCTGAGTATGTTGATCCAGAAATAGAAACTAATTGAGTCTTTACCTCTTTCATTCATCCATTTACAACAATCGATTATCTCTTTTCTAAGCCTTGTTGATGCTAAGGACATCCTTTGGGAAAAAATGGGTGATGGATAAAGACTACAAGGGTTTGATCTGTTGTGAGACAGATAATGATAAAAGAAAATAAGACTTCCTAGTATCCACTTGTGGTAAAATGATTTAGAATTTAAAGGCTTTAGTACAGAAGACATGCAAGATTTCATGCCTGGGTGAACAACATCAATCTCACAAAGTGAGAAAGATATTGCAATCTGAACCAGCTGGGACAGAGGTAAGCTAATCAAACCATTTCCACAGTCCAAAGCCCGCACCAGAGTTGAAAAAACCAATTAAATCAAAATGATGCATGCAGGAACTTTTCTCAGCAGCAAGAACACCATTGTGATTCACCCATCACTTATTGAGTTAGAGATCTCCAAGTGGACCCGAGTACCCGCAGTTTTTTTTGTGATATTCAGACACCCGTACCTCTACAAGGCACCCGCGGTACTCTTTGCAGGTACCGCGGGTACTTGTGCTTTTTTTGACCCAACACCCCCACTTGATGACAGCGACAGACTATTCATTGGGAGTGATGGTTCCTCTTGATGACCGGGGTCTGTCCCAGTCATTGGGAGGGTTTTTTCCTCTCAATGTCTGGGACAGATCCTGGCCATTGGGAGGAATCAACCCTCTCAATGACCGGGATAGAACCCGGTCGTCAAGATAAAACAACACTCTTGATGACCGGGACAAGACCCGGTCATCAAGAGGAAACAACCCTCTCAATGACCGGGACTATCTCTCAATGACTGGTGTAAGACTCAAAAGTGATTATTAAATCTTTTTGCTGAATGGAGAAGGGGATGATGGAGGTGCAAACTCTTCCCTTCTATACTATCAGATAACAAGACCCACCAAGGTAAGCTTGGCAAGTTTTAATGAAGTGATAGGGTTGGTTGGTTTGAGATGAGATTGTTGATGACACTGAATAAATTGTTGTTTATTGTTATTGTAAGGGTTGTTATGTATGTAGGTTTGTTAAGTATATGTATGATTGTAAATGTAAATGTTGGGGTGACTGTAATTTGTGAGTAATGAACTGAGGTGAGAGATATGAGAATATTAGAGTGAGTTTAGTTGTTAGTGAGTTGGTAAGGGTTGTTATAATGTTTAAAGGTTTTGGATGGTATGTAATGTTGTGGGGTATGTGATAGGTGGGTACTGAACTGAGGAAAAGACAACTGAGGGGGGAGAGAGCTCCTTATATAGACAAATGTGAGGGAATTTAGCTACAAGGAAGCCCTGTATGAGTGATTTTAGCTGCAGGGAAACTGAATGAGTGAATGTGGTTGGACGGAAATGTACATGACGTGTAGAAGGTACAAAAATTTGAATGAGTGACTATGATTGGTCAGAACATGAGGGATTTAATGTGGTACTTCTATGATGTCACCTGCAGCTGTCAGTTGTGAAAATCCACTAGTTTCAAATGTATGTATATACTATGCAGTGTAAATGAGTATGTGTAGCTGTCCAGCAGCTGGGTTGTGTGTGTAAATGTGAGGTTGGATATATATGTAGCCTGCAAGTGTAGCATCTAGTCCTGTAGAGTCCTGTCCTTGAGCCATAGTCCATGATTCCTGATGAATAGTATGCAAGAAAAAGAAAATAAAGAAGTTTTTTTTTTTTTTTGATGTAGTGGAACCTTTCCATCTACCACACCGGGTCTTGTCCCAGTCATCAAGAGTGTGGTTTTCTCTCAACAACCAGGTTCTATCCCGGTAATGAAACAACCCTCTCAATGACCGGGACTATCCCGGTCATCCAGAGGGTTGTTTCTGATTTGCGGAGCAGATGAGGCTTCAAGAATTGGTGTGTGCAATCTTCCCTTTTGCTTAACATTGGGATTGGCAGACACCTCTCATTTTTTGGCTGCCAATCCCAATGTTCACACATTCTTCTTTTGTTGCTTTTTCCATATCTTATAATCTTTGGTCTGTATCACCTGTAAGCTTCTGGCTTTATTGAGTTGACTGAAACCAAATAATAGTGATAATCATGTTGCATATTTGTCAATTCATGCAATTGTGCCTGCTTGCTTTTTTTTGAAACACAAGCACCAATGGTAATGAGGTGTACAGTTCCCCAGATTATGTACAATTGTCAGTGTCTTATGGAAAGCTGATGGACTGGGCATCAGCCTTGACTGGAGTCAATCAGGAATCTGACCAATACATTTGCCTAGAGGTTTTTGAAAATGCTGCCAACTGA
The DNA here is from genome assembly GCF_026914185.1 of Puccinia triticina. Classification (NCBI taxonomy): domain Eukaryota; kingdom Fungi; phylum Basidiomycota; class Pucciniomycetes; order Pucciniales; family Pucciniaceae; genus Puccinia; species Puccinia triticina. The sequence goes on along the minus strand of NC_070564.1, from coordinate 6,339,797 downwards.
ACCAAAATCTGATTAATTGGATCCAATGGACAAACATACCAGAGAAGACAAGATCTGAGCAAAAGCAAGAGCCAAGTCATGGTATGGTTTATCTTGATACAGATCAGTGCCAACTTGATGTATTGTCCAGAATGTATAAACCACCATCTCATCAAGCAGAATTTAATCTCTGCCCACACAATTTAGCATATGCATACAGTCTGCAAATATGGTTTTCAAATTTGAAGTTCATGCATGTATAAATGCATAAATCATATATTCATAAAACTTTGTTTGCAGGGGATTTCACCAATCTGCTTAAGTAATCTTTGGCTTTCCCAGCCAAAGAATTTTTATGAATTTATGAGTTACGCATTTATACATGCATGAATTCCAACTTTGAAAACCATAAAAGGAGCAAGAAAACTAGTACAATTTACCCTCTGGTGCTGCAGGTATCCTCATCCACCAACTGTTCCAACTATAATTTTCTCATCCTCTATCCATCTGATCATATTCGAAAAGATGGATATAAAATATCAAAATGTAGCAGCCATTTTATCAACAGTTCTTATTTGCACTTGAGCTCTGAGATTTCTCGGCACTTCCAGTATTGCACTCAAACCATCTTGTCAAAAGAATGGAAGCTCAGCTATTGGATCAGACCAGAGAATCCATTGGAATCATTCAAACAAAAGCTGAATTTGTTATCCAGAATTTTTCTCAGCTTGTTGTAATTATTGCCTGATCTCTGATAGATTCGATTGTGCTAGAGAGGAAGGCGAGATGATTTTGAGCCAAGTATAACCTTCCTCTTGACTTTCTTGTTCTCTATTGGCGATAGTTTTGTGTTTGACTGGGAAGAAGGCGTGGATGCAAGCTGGTCGATGGATGAGACCAAGAAAAAACCTCGATTGCTTTGATTTACAAGATGAGAACGAAGTGAGGAGGTTATAAATTATTTACAGACAGACTTAGAGTCTCCATTTACCAGATAGTTCCTTTTTCTCATCTTCTTCAGATTTCCATGCGGGTATCCTCTTGCTGTACTTCATCCTTTTGGCTCGGCTGAGTGGGAGCTGCTGGAAGGGTGTCTGCTTGGACGTGCTCGGAGCCCATCGGATCTGCGGTGGCATTGCCACTCGCTGTTGGCGTCGTCTCCTTGTTGCTCGGTAAGGTATCGCCCATAAATCTGAGTATTTCTCTTTTTTTACAATTTTTTGGTTCTCAGTTGATGGTCCATGCCCCTTTCTAGCAAGCAGTGGCTTTTTTTTGCGAGGTTGAGTTAAGCAGAAGGATGAGTGGGATGACGGACCTTTCGATCTGGATGCGTGATTCGAGTTTCTTAATCAGTTCCTGCTGGTCGAGCAGACTGAGATCACCGGCGGCGAGGAGGTTGATCTGACGCTCAAGCTTCGCGACTGTTTGTCTCAAGAGGTTAGCCTGGAAGAAAGGGCGGTCAGGTCTACACAACCATCGACCGAGAGCGTATGGAGCTATCTTGAGATGAGAAGGAACTGACCTGGCTGGAAATCTCCAGTCGACTCTCGGCCGAGCCGTTGGATGAGAGTGAGTTGATAAGCAGCTGCTTAAGTTGCTTGACTAGCGAAATCGCCATCGATTGGTCCAGTCTCTCGCCGGTCTCTCCGCCCAGCGTCAGCGCGTCAAGCCTCGGCTCCAGCAGCATCCGTTCTTCCTCCAGTCGTTCTGCGTTCATCGGGACCGGCATCGAGCGACTCCACTCCGGGCCGGTTTGGAAAGACTTGCAAGTTGCACGGCAAGAGGTTACAGACGGTTTGGCATCTCATGGGCCCCGAGCTCAGAAATGCATCGGGCCCCCGGCGCATTCCAGCCCAGAAGATGTATTTATTTAGGTTCCGCTAAGTTCACCGGTCTTGTAGCTCGAATTTCCTCCCTTGCCGCCCAGAGTGGTACACCGGACTGTGCTTGTAACGTCACCGAACTCGAATCCGATGTATCAACAGCTCGAGGCACTTGGCTATCAAGCAATCGACCGAGGATTGATACCCGACTGGATCCTCCGAAGACTGATCAGGTTCAGCTGTTCCTTACGCCTGAAAGAGCTAGACAGCCCATCATTGGAGGAACTCCATCGTCGTAAATTCTCCTTCATCGAATCGCTGCGATCGCTTCCAGTGGCCGTCCATCAAAGTATGGAGTTTCACTCGTCTTTTGCCGGTGCTATTGCTTGTCCACTCGTGTCTAAAGATTTTTTATCCCTGTCTCTTGAACAGAAAGTGCAAATGAGCAGCATTACGAAGTATCTACTGAATCTTTGTGTCTAGCAAACTTCGCGGAGACTGACTTTTGAAATGTGCAGGTGTCTACCGAGTTAATGAAATCATGTATGGGAGAATACATGAAGTACAGTTGCTGTTATTTCCCCCGAATGAACGAGACTCTCGACGAAGGCGAAATATTGATGCTTCAGGATTATTGTGAAAAGGCTAAGCTTGTAGATGGATTAGACATCTTGGATCTGGGGTGTGGTTGGGGAAGCCTCTCCCTTTTCTTAGCTCAGGTGCTTCACTTTTCCTATTGTCTGTCTCTTTTTTGACACATTTCAAACCGTGTTCTAATCTGATGATTATTTTTTCTTTCTGAAACCAAAGAAATATCCCAACTCTCGTATCACAGCTCTCAGTAATAGTCGCACTCAAAAAATCCACATCGATCAAGTCGCAAAACAAAGACAATTGAAAAACGTGACCGTTTTGACAGACGATGTGATGGTCTTTGATTTCCCTTCTGATCATCCTAGGTAAACCTACTCAACTGTGTCACTTCAAAGCGGTCTTCCAATCCATCATTCATATATTATTGGGGTTTTCTTTTTTGTACAAAACCTAGGTTCGATCGTGTCATCTCCATCGAAATGCTCGAACACATGAGTCAGTCCAATGATATACTAGATCATTTCCCCCGACCAAGTGTCGAAAAACTTATGACGATTTGCTATCAGAAAATTACGAATTTCTGTTTAAGAAAATATCCACTTGGTTAAAGCCTGAAGGCTTGTTTTTTGCTCATATTTTTTGCCACAAGGACCAACCGTAAGTCAATCCCTACTTTTTTGACGCCGCGCATGCTCAATAACCGTCAGACTTGTCCTCCGAAAATCATTATGGGCAAAAAAACAGGTACCATTTTGAAGAAAAAGATGGCTGGATGGCCCAGAATTTCTTCTCGGGGGGGACGATGCCATCTTTGGATCTGTTCGCGTACTTCCAACGGGATTTAAATATCGAACATTCCTGGTTCATCAATGGTACTCATTACTCCAGAACCGCTGAATTGTGGTTGAAGAAACTTGACCAAGCCCGGGGCATTTGGACGAGTGAGAATCAGTTACTTGAGGTCATGAAAGTTCAAGGGCTTGATGAAGATCTTGCGACCAAGGAGATATACAAAAATTTCTTTAAGTTTCGCACATTCTTCTTGGCAGTTGTAAGTCTATTTTCATTTATATCTGCCTTGTACTACTTGCAAATATGTTGACTGCGTCTCTCTGCTTCATTTGCCTTGCTTATCGATAATCAGGCCGAATTCTTTGGGCTCAATGAGGGTCAAACTTGGGGAGTTGGGCATTATCTCTTCTCAAAGAAAAATCTACTAGCCACAACAATGGATTAATCAATCTCCTGTCAGTCCATCACGAACAAGATAAATCGACTATCGAAAATGAACATTCGTGTCTGTAACATCTGCTATTTATCAAATGTCTCTATTACAAAAATAATAACGCGTGGTTTCTTGAAATACCAAAAACCAATTGTCTTGATGCTGATTGGCCCATCTCGAAACAAATTTTCTCGTGGATATCTTTGTATCTGATGGAAGAGACACCTTACTTACGATTGACTCGACCATGTGTTTAAAAATGTTCTTTCCTTGAGGCCTGTATTGGGGCCGAAAGTGGACGTGTTCAAATCACTATGCATGTGACATGTATGGGTTGAACATGGCGATCGTCCCAACCGAAACCAAATGATTATTCTGAAGGGGTTTTCCAAGTCATACTGCCGGCTTTCTGACCGCTCGTCTTCAACATATGTATCACTATTATTCCAAGGGTGTGGGAATGGGACTTGGCCGTGACATTTATGTTCTTGCTTTGTCCCGGACACTTCCGCAGGCAAGTGAAGTGTACAACTGATCAGCACGTTGTTGGTGATGGATATTTTTACCAATGGGCTCCCGTCGGTGGAAGCAATAAAGAGAATGTTCTACTTGGAAGAGAGCACTAATGACTCTCACAATACTGCCATGGGATCTTCCATCGAGCGGCCTGCTCCGGCCTGCCGTTTCGCTCACACTTTGATGTAGAAAATACCCGCAATATCCACGCTGCTCCGGGTTCAACTTCCAGGAATATTGGGTCTATCTACTTGGTGCAAGAAGTTGAACCGGGATTTTCGGCAAGGAGACTTGCCTCCATGGCGCGGGTCAAAGGCTGCACCGATTGAAGGTATATATAAAGCGCGCTTGTTGTGTTTCATCATCATCCAATCCACCGCACCAACACTCCAGCCTACCTAATCAACTCCAGATTTAGCCACTCCAATCCAAAAACAACCCGCTCCGTACAAATCCAAAATGGTCTCCTTAGCTTACCTCATCACCCTTCTCTCTGTGCTCGTCGCCACGTCTCGTGCGGAAGAAGTGAGCGGGGCGAAGAACGAAGACGTCGATGCGAAATGGCTTGGCGGATTCGGCGGGATGTACAACAGCTTTTACGCGCTGGGCGGGATGGGCCTGGGCATGTTTGGCTCCCCATGGATCAACAGCTTGGCCTGGTCGATGGGCGGCGCCTGCTTCGGGGGCGCTTTCTTCCCGATGAACATGGCCCTCGGCATGGGCGGGTTCTTTGCAAAGGCCTCCGAGCAGGAAGCGGCGCACTCCGTCAGTCGTCGGGCAATCCACCTCGATGCCGACCACCTCTTGCGTCGAACCGCCGCCGACAGCGTTACCTGCACCAGCAGCAAAGGCATCTCTGAAGTGTTCTCCAAATCGCAATGCCTGAAGTACGCCGATCACCGTCCTTCATCTCACTGTATTATTGTCAACTGACCTTGTTCCGCTCTTTTCTCCACTTCTTTTTTCCAACAGGGCAGCTCAAACATTACGCGAGAAGAGCGTACACTCTGCTTCCAACGGAAACTGCCAAGTAGGTCCCGCCGTGAGACTGTGTGCACTCGATAGAAGTCCACTCACTAGTTCGATTTTTGTGCTCCAGTTATCACTCCATAGTTCCAAGGACAAAGTGGTTGCAAAAGACATGTAAGCATTCACACCCTCCATCAGCCTGAACGTCTCCAAGACTGCTGACTGTGTGCATCTTGCTGGACATATAGCCCGGACCACATCCTCCAGAAGGCTGTCAACAGCATCTTCAGCACTTGCAATGAAAAGAGCACCCCCAAGGATGCCAAGACACACCACATCGACGACAAACAGGTCGCTATGATTCTCTCAAGGCATTGATTCTCTGATTCCGTCTCTAAAACTCTTGGCAGCTTGTTAATCTTGTTCAGAAATCGTGTCTCAATAGTGTCCATTCCTCATGTATCCAACTAATCCCGTTGAAAGCTCAATTAGTGTTGCTTATACTCATTGTAACTTTTCGTACATTATGTTTTTATTATTCCAAAAGTGACCCAAGCCTTCCAAGGTGAAACTCCCCTTGGTCCGAAAAGCTGTGGTGTCCTCCACACGCCGGCTCAAATTAAGTAAGGGGGAAGGTCTGCCCATGATGAGCTGGCAGCCGCTGCCTTTCTCTGGATCGGTCGAGTGCTGCATGATGCCTGCTACGAGTGCGTAGAAGTGCATCTCTTGATGCACGTAGCTCACCGAGGTGTCTATCCTGAACAAGGTGCCCTGGACGGAACAGTGCCAACAGCGGACCGGCGCCGGCAGGGAGCCATCCCTCTTCTCAAGATCGCCGGTCGTGAAAACCCCTTTTACGAGGAACAGCTGGACCAGATCAACAGCCTGCCGAGCCACAAGAAAAGACGCCAAGTTGCGTGGTGCCGGCCGGACCATTGAGAGGAACTACGCCTCAAGAACCCGCGTCTTGGTCAACCAGCACCTCCTGAGCCCATTCCCCACATCAGATGACGCTTATACCAGCGACCTGGGGATGAGACCTATGCAGGACATCTATACCATTAAAGATGTTATCCAAGCTTCCAAGCCTCGTCTTGCCCGGTGACTTCCGCGGGCAACCAACTGCACTCGTCCCGTGTTTGGTGGTGGGTATTTCTCACCGATATGGGCTTGTTTCTGTCGGGAGAAGCAACACAGAGAAAGGTCTGGGAAGAGAGCACTGGCGACTCTCGCAGCCTGGTTGGACAGAACATCTTCCATCTACCTACCGACCGGCCTCGTGCCACTTCTCACACCCAGCTTGGAGGTAGAAAATCCCCGCGATATCTGTGTGCACACGTTGCTCCGGGCCCCGGGTCGATTATCACTGATCAGCCAGTGCTGGACTTGCATCCAAAAAAACCAGCAGCGACTGAGTAAGGTATAAAGCGGGCTCGGTGTGCGCCTCCATGCCTCTCTCCTCATCATTCAATCCACCGCGCCAACACTCCAGCCTACCTAACCACTACTCCAGCATCACCCACTCCAACCCAACCTTCACCCAGCTCTGCGACAATCCAAGATGGTCTCCTTAGCCTACCTCATCACCCTTCTCTCTGTGCTCGTCGCCGCGTCTCGTGCGGAAGAAGTAAGCGGGGCGAAGAACGAAGACGTCGATGCGAAATGGCTTGGCGGATTCGGCGGGATGTACAACAGCTTTTACGCGCTGGGCGGGATGGGCCTGGGCATGTTTGGCTCCCCATGGATCAACAGCTTGGCCTGGTCGATGGGCAGCGCCTGCTTTGGGGGCGCTTTCTTCCCGATGAACATGGCCCTCGGCATGGGCGGCTTCTTTGCAAAGGCCTCTGAGCAGGAAGCGGCGCACTCCGTCAGTCGTCGGGCAATCCACCTCGATGCCGACCACCTCTTGCGTCGAACCTCCACCGACAGCGTTACCTGCACCAGCAGCAAAGGCGTCTCTGAAGTGTTCTCCAAATCGCAATGCCTGAAGTACGCCGATCACCGTCCTTTATCTCACTGTATTATTGTCAACTGACCTCGTTTCGCTCTTTTCTCCACTTCTTTTTTCCAACAGGGCAGCTCAAACATTACGCGAGAAGAGCGTACACTCTGCTTCCAACGGAAACTGCCAAGTAGGTCCCGCCGTGAGACTGCCGTGTGCGCTTGAGAGAAGTCCACTCACTAGTTCGATTTTCGTGCTCCAGTTATCACTCCACAGTTCCAAGGACAAAGTGGTTGCAAAAGACATGTAAGCATTCACACCTTCCATCAGCCCGAACGCCTGCAAGACTGCTGACCGTGTGCATCTTGCTGGACATATAGCCCGGACCACATCCTCCAGAAGGCTGTCAACAGCCTCTTGAGCACTTGCAATGACAAGAGCACCCCCAAGGATGTGAAGACACACCACATCGATGACAAACAGGTTGTCATAATTCTCTCAAGGCATTGATTCTCTTACTCCATCTCTAAAGCTCTTAGCAGCTTGTTAATCTTGTTCAAAAATAGCACCTCAGTTTTGTTTCCCCATGTATCCAACTAATCCTGTTGATATCTCAATTCTTGTTGACCTCTACTCATTGTAAATTTTGCTTTGCAATTGCTTGTGGATTATGTTTTTTTATACCAAAAGTTACTCTTGCACCCTGGCGAGGTGATGGTAGGTTTCACAACTGTAAATATATAGTTGTGTCGCAATGCTTCCCTCCTCCCCTCGGGCTTGAACCATTTAGGCTTCAGGGGGTGGTGACAGTCGTCAACCCTGCCGTGCCATGATTTCCTCCTTTTTGCATAGTATTAGAAGCCCCCGAAGCTGAAGACACCGCTTCTCTGCTTTCCCTTTTGGAAGATTGTTCATGGAAAACGGAACTTGGGCGGAAAAGTACAGGCTGCACTGGTTTACAACCCACCCTCAGAAATCGTGAAAAACAGCGCGGGTACCCGGACACGCGGCGCGTACCCGGGTCCACTTGGTGATCCTTACACTCCAAAAAAGGAGTGAACTTGTGTCTACTCCAATAAATGTTGGAGTGAACAAAGGTTCACTCCAAAAGTGGGCTAAATTGGAGTGTTCAGAAGTTCACCCCAATACATACTTGGAGTGAAGCTTTGTTGACTTACAAAGTGGGCTAAATTGGACTGTTCAGAATTCACTCCAATATTTATTGGAGTGAAAACTTGTGCACTCCAAAGAAAATGGAGCATAAAATTAGGCACTCAAACTGTGGAGTGGAGTTCAACCCACTCCATTTTTTTTGGAGCATGGACCACTAGGCACTTCAAAAAAGTGTGACCAGTGATTCCCATTGAAAAAGAGCAGGTCAAAAGGCTCAGACTCACGGAATCTTTGGGGCCTAGTCTTAAGGGGAGGAATGTTGTGGTAGAAGTTTGTCTGTAGGGGGGAGGCAGGGTCTCCAAGGGTCAAAGCACAAATTTGTGGATCTGGAGGAGTTGCTTGGAGTGCATGCATGTATTGAAAATAGGTGTGCACTACAGTGTGTATTGGAGTGTACAGCAGTACACTCCAATCTTGAAACAGACCAAGTTTCAAGATTGGAGTGCACAAATTTCCACTCCAATAAATATTGGAAAAGATTGGAGTGAAATTCTGAACACTCCAATTTAGCCCACTTTTGGAGTGAAAAAAGGTTCACTCCAAATATATATTGACTCCAATCAACAATGCAACTATTACACTAATTCCATTAGTGGCACTAATTCTGTAGCGTAATAGTTTGCTGCTAATGATTCCAACAATTAGCTTTAGCTGTAATACACAGCCACTAAAACACGCTAATGCTAAATTACAGCTAATTAGCTACCAATTACAGATAAATTAGCTGTAATTTGCAGCTAAAATTATACTTTTGTCTTGAATATCAGTTAGATGTAACTGTAATACATTTTACGCTACAAAGTAGTGTAGGTTAGTGGCCCCAAAAAAAGCTAATTTAGCAATAATTATGCTAAATGTAATTCAATAGTTGCATTGTTGCTCCAATTTTGCCCACTTTTGGAGTGAACCTTTGTTCACTCCAACATTTATTGGAGTAGACACAAGTTCACTCCATTTTTGGAGTGTTGAGAGTCAAGCTCTCGCGTCAGCTTAAGCTTTTCTCTGGTCTCGTGGATGCCACTCGACCATTACATAATCATCTCTTTTTCCTCCAGTCTCTCAGACTCCCAAGCTCGCCTCCTACACCCAAACCGACAAACGCTAATCATCAAATACACAACCGCTCATCTCGACCACTTGATTCACTCAACTCTTCTCACCCGCAAGCTCCAACAGCTCCTGAATATTTAAACTCAACTTCTCCCTCACCTTGCTCCCTTCTCTTGGGGAAATCACTTGATTTATCTTTTGATACATCACTTCACAGTCTCAACTGCCTTATTCACATTGCCGTCTGGACTGTTTGTTCCTCCCGAAGACCTTCACACATTTGTCTTCAAAAACTCGCCAAAGCCTCAAGATTCTTCACCTCTCCCTCAAACACATCTCTCGGTCGTATGTTCCAAAACCCTTTTCTTTGCTTCTGAGCTCTCCTGTTGACCTTTTTCTTTTTAGTCTGCTCTTCTGTCTTTCTCTTCTCAAATCTGTTTTTGTCGTGCTCTTCTCCTTGTTGTGTTTGCCTTCAGGTACTTTCTTTTATCTTTTTGTTCTTTTTGTTTTGTCTTTCTTTTGCTTTTTGTCTGATACAATTGCAATCCTTCAGTTTGATATTTAACAGACTTACAGTCTTGTTCTTGGAACCGCAATTCCTTGGAAACATCAAACTCTTTAAAGGCAAACATTCGACATGTCCAGCACTGATGCTTTGGACAACTTAAGCCGACAAAACATCCCTATGCTCAACGGTGACAACTATGCACACTGGAGCGATCAGATGATGATTTATCTAAGAGGAAGAAAGCTTTTTGGTGTTTGTCAGAAAACCATTGATAAAGAAGCTACAGAAGACATTAAGGCTGTCTTTCAAGAAGAGAATTACCTTGCAATATTGCTCATCACAGCAAGACTCAAGGAAAAGTGTTTTAATGAGGTCGTCAATTCTGAAACTCGGGACAGCGCTGCTATCCTCTGGTCTAAAATAGCCAATTCATACGCATCACAATCCATTATAAATCGCGGACACGTCTTCATGAAATGGTCAGCAATCAGATACACTGGAGATCTTCAAGTTTCATTGACACTGTTCGAAAACAACTCCGGGAGATTGAATTGGTCAAAAAGAAGATGCCTGGCAATGTTCTTTCCTACGAGATCCTTGGCAAACTCATGGGCAATAAAGAGGTAGATATGATTGTTGACAAGATTGCTCTTTCCGAAGAATCTGTAGCCACTCCGTATAGCTGTCTTGATGCTCTTTGGCTCTTCAGAACTCACACTCTGTCCAAAGCCATGCATCAAGATAACAGAAAACAAACAACTTTGGCTTCAGCACTTGTCTCCACCGGTCCCACCAAATTTCCTCAGAAAGTCGTTCATCTCTGCGCTGGAACCAAACACAATCCGCTCTCCACCTCACACCCTGAAAACAGGTGTTATCACAAGTATCCAAACCTTTGAACGCTAGTGCTTCCCTGGCCCAAGCCTCCGCTTTTGTTGCGTCCTCAGGTAAATTATCCTCTAAAACCCTTGTTATGGATACCGCAGCTACCCATCATATGCTCAGCGATAAATCTCTCTTTGTCAATCTCATCATGGAAACTGTTGCCATCACCACTGGCAATCCAAATGACTCTCTGCTTGCTGAAGGTCATGGCTCTGCAAAAAATTTCTTGAACGGAAAAGTCATAGAGCTCTTGGATTGTCTCTACGTTCCAACTATCTCTCAACAATTGATATCACTTGGACTTCTCTTTCCGGAAACTCTCCTCATTAAAAAAGAAGGGAATCAATTTTCAGTATCCAACGGAATCGATGCCCTCTTCATTGGACAAATCATCAATGGACTTCTTCATTCCTCATATTTGGTTCCCACGGCCCTATTTTCCAAATCCACGATGTGGTCATTATTCCTGTGTTTGTAGGAGGAAAAATTCAAACTTTTATGTGTACTCACAAAACGCCTCAAGATACGGCCAAATGGACATCAGAAATGGAATCTAGGACCAAAATAACCCCTAGTCACCCACTGAAACCACTCTCATATCTCTACTGGATCAGAAGATACGCAAATCATCCCTTTCACGCACCAGTCCGAGTGGGTTCACACACAGACTCAACCCTTGGCTACCATACTTGGCATAATGCATACGGCACATGAATTACTTTTCTTCCTTCCTTTTATCAGTCCTCACCTCCTATTTTCTCTTTGCATATGTTTGTTTTCCATTTGCATATCTTTGATCTTGGAAAATCCCTGTATGAATATATATGATCCTGTTTGCATATCAAAGGGACGCATGGTAGATAGTCTAGCTAAATTCCCTCAGTTGTACTTTCTCACCAGCCAAATTCCCTCAAAGCTGTTCCCTTGGAGCTAAATTCCCTCATCATTGTCTATATAAGGAGGCCTCTGCCTGCCAGTTGTTCCCTCCTCATGCCATCTGGCGGTCTATATTCACTACTCACTTAGCACCACTCATATTATCATCCATCCATATCACAGTTATCAGCTCTTATCACCACTCAGTTTCACATACCTTTCACACTTTATTTGAAATTTATATCACCACTCAGTCACACACCTTTCACCAGTAACCAGTCCCCGGTTCCACTCCTGGTTGAGCTTAGCTCCCTCTCACCCTCATCACTTCTCACTTTCTGAACTTATATACCCCCAGGCCAAGGACCTAGGTTCAAGCCCCACTTGAGACATCAAGTCACCGTCACCTATTTCATACATCAGTAACCCATCAACCTCGGACACCGACAACAATCCTCTTATATATCTCATCCTCGAACATATCCTATCACAAAATAAATTGCCAAGCTTACCTTGGTGGTCTTGTTTTCTGATATACAGAAAGGCAGAGCTTGCACCTCATCCATACCTTTCGCCATTCAGCAAAAGGGTCTCACAATACCTTTTGAGTCTTACAACGACCACTTCCAATGTTTGGCACTATTGACTTGGGCATCCAAGCAATCAAGTACTGAAATCAATGAGACTCTCGAATGGTGATTCAAACAAATCTTGTGAAGTGTGTCTTTGCTCTAAAATGACTCGTCTTCCATTTTCAAATCATTTTTCTCCTGCAAATTTCCCTCTCCATTGCCTTCACATTGATCTTGTTGGACCCATTACCCCTTCCACTCTCTCTGGATTCAAGTACTTCTTAACGTTTGTTGATCAGTTTTCATCTTTTAAATTTGTTTGCTTCCTTAAGGCAAAATCAAAAACTTTGGACGCTCTAAAATCGCTTATCACCGCTATCGAAAACATTCAAGATCGCCATGTAAAGGAGATTGTGTCGGACAATGGGGGGGAATTCATCAATCAGGCTTTTGAGGCCTTCACCTCAGAGAAAGGAATTCTACACTTGTTCTCACCTCCTTACACACCTGAACTTAATGGCTTCGCTGAGAGAGCAAACAGAACAATCTTAGACAAGGCTTGATGTTTACTATCCACAAGCAATCTACCAAAGCCGTACTGGGGTGAAGCAGTCAACACCGCCACCTTTCTTTCAAATCTTCTCACCACTCCTTCCCAATCAAACAAGTCCCCTTATGAAATATGGACAAATTTGGCCACTCCTCTTTGACGCGTTGTGGTGATTTATATAGGCGAGCGCGGTAGAATGTCCACGCGGGGATAGTGCGGGCGGGAATGCACAAAGCCGCTCAGGCAGAATGCATTCCGGTGACATAAGTGAAAAACTCCAAAGAACTAAGATTTGATTCTTTATCAGACTAACTGTTATTGTAAATACATATAGCTGATGAATAGAAATGAAAGGATGTCTTGAAGTAAGAAAGAATTACCTAAGAGCAGGAACTAGGCCGCTCTCTACTGATAAGAGAGAATGACAAGAAAGGGATAGGAAATGTGGAATATATGTGTCGAGTTGACTAATTGACTAGACAAACAATATCTCGGTATTAGTTCTCTACCTTTCTTTTCTTTTTTATCAAGTTGTCATTTCTTCTTACTTGAGGCGGTCTTTGACCTGAGGGTTTCCTCACTTGGCTTCGGCGAAGCGGCTGAGTAGCAATGCAACGTTTTCTGCTTACAGAACACCGTAGCGTTAGCTACTGCGTTTCTGTTGCCTCTTTGCCTGACAAAGGACTCGACACTCTTACCGATAGTTTCTCCTGCTCTTTGAGCGGTATCGGGATGTTCGGTCTGGTTGCTCTTGACAGTTCTGTCTAAAAGAAGCAATAGCACATTAGTGTCTATCTTGTCAGGCTTATCTTGAGTTCTCCACAGTCGCTTACCTTTGGCGCTAACTGAGATTCTCTCAATAAGTGAACGTGGGCCTGGATTTTCCTTAAGCCTAATCGGATTGCTTACGTTCATCGGAACTGTAAAAATCCAAAGGATGATTTTAGTTTCACGACTCCCGCGGCTCCTGATTTGGACTGCGGAAGTGGTTCGCGTTTGCTTACCATTTTCCGCAGCTGAATTGGTTCGCGTGACCTTCCTCAATTTATGAGGATGGCTCCGCTCCCCTGAGCTGGAATTCTCACAATAAGCACTGAGGATGAGGTCAGGAAAGCACGCTAAGAAAGCTTACGGAAAGTCACGCGCGGACTGGAATGCACGGATTGCGGATTGCGGATCACAGATTTCGGATCGGGTATTCGGATCAGAGCGGGAAAGACAGGGCTGGACTGCGGCGGGACTACACACGTGGACTGGTAGCAGCGGCGCGTCGGCGGGTGAGTCACAACAGCCAAAGCGGGTTCCACCGGCGGGCGGAACTGGGGTGGAGGTGGTGGCAAGAGACCGACTGATGGGGGCTAGGCAGAGGACGGTGGGAGGTCAAGCGTTGGAGAGGAGCGGAGTCTGGGAAAGTGACAAGCGGGATAGCAGGCGGAGCTGGAGGACTAGTGCGGGAAAGTGTTGGTCGTGCGGGATCGGGTGGGAACGGCAATGTGTGTGGAAGGAAGGACGGGAGAAGGGGGATCTTGGAACCCCATCTATTATCCTATCATCTTACGGACTACTCATCATTGTACGTACAAGAGTTATTAGAGGATTATTGGGATCTTATCTTTACTTTGAGAGTTGCTTGCGGATTTTGTGCTTACAAAGGGCGGAGCTTTATTCACTTGCGGATTATTACCCTATAGATCAGGATCAGTAGAGGAGCGCTGAAGGCTAGCAGAAAGTAGCAGTGTGGAGCCGAGTTACCAACAATCACACAGCCCGGACAATAATATTCTTGAAGGAGGCGGTCAGCGGACATTTCTACCAACCAACCAGCTTTCATTCTCACAGTGTTAAAACCTTTGGCTGTCAAGTAGTCATCTCCATCCCCAAACATAAATGTTCCTGGAAACTCGCCGACACCGGAGAGCTAGGAATTCTTGTGGGATTTGAAAATGACGGGACAATATACAGGGTCATCAGAATTAGTGACGGCAAACTCATCCGTACCAGGCACGCACTATTCAGAGAAACCGTCTTCCCCTCTCTTAACTGTCCTAACAATGGCTCTGATTCTAAGGAAAATTCCTTTTTCATCAAAGACACTCCGGCCTTAAGTTTTGATCCCTTAGAAGATGACGAGTTTCATGATTGCCCTGAACACTCGGACACAAGCTCGGACAGTGATTCCTTGGATGACGGCAATCTGGATCATCCTTGTGAAGCTCCCATTGTTTCTCCTCCTGTAAACACCGCTCAAAATGCTCCCTCTACTACAACATCCAACATTATTTGTGGCGACATTACCTTGGAAAATATCCTCAATCATTCTTGAAGACCTCGCGCTTTTGTCATGTCAGCAAATGATGAAGTCCCCAAACACTTCCATCAAGCAATCAACTGTTGTGAATCTCAACAGTGGATCGCTGCGATCAAAAAGGAGCTAAATGCAATGGAAGAACTCAAAGTCTGGTCAGTAGTAACAATCATCCCCGGTGTAAAATTGGTTGGAACAACCTGGGTCTCCGAAAAAAGAAGGATGGATTGTGTGAAGTCAAATTCAAAGCGCGGCTATGTGCACAAGGCTTCTCTCAGACATACGGTGTAGATTTCTTGGAAACTTTTGCACCCACTGGACGACTAAACTCTCTTTGTTTGCTCATATTGTTTGTGGCAGCTATGAATTGGGATATTCAACAACTCGATGTGAAAACAGCATTTCTAAATGCTGATCTTGAAGAATCGGTCTACCTCTCAATTCCTCAAGGCGTTTCAGCGGATAAGAAAACCCACTGTCTAAAGCTTCACAAAGCAATATACGGCCTCAAACAGGCTCCCTTGGCTTGGTATAACCGCTTGTCAAACTGGCTAGTGAATTCTGGATTTACCTGTGCAATCTCAGATCCTTGTGTTTTCTTTTGACTTCTCCCCAACCCGATTTATTTATTCATCCATGTTGACAATATTGCTGTCTTTGGTCCCCAAGTTGAACCATTTAAAGTTGCCATCAAGAAGGAATTTAACATGAAAGATCTTGGACGAGCTGACTTGCTTCTCGGCATCAAGATTCTTCATCAACCCGGGGCTATCATCTTAACTCAACAACACTATGTCAATTCCGTTCTTGACTTGTATGGAATGAAATCTTGTTGACCGGCTGTCACTCCTCTAATTCCAAACTCTCGCCTCAACAAAGCTTCCAAGGAAGATGCCAAGGAGTTTCTTGCCTTGGGAGAAAACTATTGGAGTGCTGTTGGATCCCTCAGCTATCTAAGCACTGCAACTCGGCCTGACATCACATATGCGGTCAGCAATCTCTCTCAATTTTTGGAAAATCCTGGCATCAATCACTGGGACGCATTCAAACATGTTCTTCAATACTTAAGCGGCACTCCGGACTATGGGCTTGTCTACGCCCGCAGGTCTCCTTCACAACTACAAGGTTTCACTGATGCAGACTGGGGAAATTGTCCTGTCACTCAAAGATCTGTGACCGGCTTCCTTGCGTTGGTCAACGGTCACATCACTTGCTGGCAAACCAAGAAACAACCCGTTGTGTCTCTGTCCTCGTGAAAAGCCGAATACCGAGCCCTCACCGACTTCTCCTGCAAGCTTCTCTGGATGTGACAACTCTGTATTGAACTTCAACGAAGCCACTGTAATCCATGAAGACAATCAAGGATGCATTGAAGTAGCAAACTTTGAAGCAAACAGCAACTCAAAGAAAATGAAACACATCAAAATTCAACTCCATTTCATTCAAGACGTCATCAAAACCTCCAAAATAGTGCTTCAGTATACTCCTACTCTAGAAATGCTTGCAGATTTCCTCACAAAGTCTGTTCCTCAACCAGCCCTAGTAAAGTCCCTCGGAGCTATTGGACTTCTGTGACTAGAGGAAAGGGAGGTTGTTGAGAGTCAAGCTCTCGCGTCAG
This sequence comes from Puccinia triticina, assembly GCF_026914185.1. NCBI lineage: Eukaryota > Fungi > Basidiomycota > Pucciniomycetes > Pucciniales > Pucciniaceae > Puccinia > Puccinia triticina. The sequence continues at coordinate 6,323,212 of NC_070564.1, read as the reverse complement.
CTTAAGCTTTTCTCTGGTCTTGCGGACGCCACTTGACCATTACATAATCATCTCTTTTTCCTCCAGTCTCTCAGACTCCCAAGCTCGCCTCCTATGCCCAAACCAACAAATGCTAATCATCAACTACACAACCGCTCATCTCAACCACTTGATTCACTCAACTCTTCTCACCTGCAAGCTCCAACAACTCCTGAATATTTAAACTCGACTTCTCCCTCACCTTGCTCCCTTCTCTTGGGGAACTCACTTGATTTATCTTTCGATACATCACTTCACAGTCTCAACTGCCTTATTCACATCGCCGTCCGGACTGTTTGTTCCTCCCAAAGACCTTCACACATTTGTCTTCAAAAACTCGCCAAAGCCTCAAGATTCTTCACCTCTCCCTCAAACACATCTCTCGGTTGTATGTTCCAAAACCCTTTTCTTTGCTTCTGAGCTCTCCTGTTGACCTTTTTCTTTTTAGTCTGCTCTTCTGTCTTTCTCTTCTCAAATCTGTTTTTGTTGTGCTCTTCTCCTTGCCGTGTTTGCCTTCAGGTACTTTCTTTTGTCTTTTTGTTCTTTTTGTTTTGTCTTTCTTTTTCTTTTTGTCTGATATAATTGCAATCCTTCAGTTTGATATTTAACATGGAGTGCTGTAGTAAATATTTGGAGTGCATAAAGCCGGCCCCTTGAATGAAACCTAATAATAATGATCATCATTTTGCATGTTTGTCATGCAACTAGATACAAAGGTTGTGTTTATACTACTAGTAGTGAGGATAGTGTCTCTAGTGATAGGGAAAGTAACAGGTGTAGTCCAGACACAACTAAGAAGACTTCTGGCTGGCATTTAGTACAATTGGTCATGTTGGTTTCCTAGTACTATGTTGTTGCAGGGGACACAGGATGAAAGACCTGAATTTCACAGATTGAAAGCCCTGTGACACTTGGGAGTGAGAATGATATGATTCTATGTACTCTAGTTCACTAGAGAGAAAATGCCAGTGTCAGTGACAATCTGATTTAGACTATATACAAGATTGCCCATACATTGGTTGAAGCATACTATGTATTATATATAAGCATACTCCTAGCTCAACAAATGTTCTCTCTGTTGTTTTTCATTGTTTTGGTTTTTTTTTTTTTTTCCATTTGTCATGACCTGTATTCTCGATCAGAATGTACCGCTAGACTGCTTGAAATAAAAATTTCATATATGTTGGCCGAAAACCCCAAGACATCGACATCGATCGGGCTACGATTTTCCCCGTTGTCAACAAGCTTCTCGGACTCATCACCGCAGCCAACCAACTCCCTCTTTGTGTGTCCAGCAGCAGCCACTGCCACTGTCCTCGATTTGAGCCCGTCACCACTCCAATGAGCTCTCTTGAGTTCTGGTAGGTGACCAACTTTCGGTCGCCGGTTCGAGAGCACAAGTGTTGCTCTGTTTGTCGGTTGGTCTCATGGTCCTACACAAAAATCACAATAAGTTGGCCTCTGAAGAGCCGACCGGCACCGGTCTCCAGGTACATTACTGTCATGTACTCATAGTCAGTTTATCCTGTTGATTTTTTTTTTTGACTCCACATTACCCCTTCACTGGTTCCTGACACGATTCCTTTGAAAATTTCCCATATCCTCACCATTTTTTCATCAGCCACGCATTGTTGAGTATTTGTTGAAAATACCAAATTTAGTCCATCCGAAGTTTGTCTTTTTTGAACGCTATTTACATTATCTTTGAATTCCCTTGACTCCTTTATGTTCAGAAACAAGTCATCAAGACAATGATGCTGTTCTGCTGTGTAGTTATAATCCTACTTGCCGCAACTTCTGGAAATGCCGTCGGGACCCCCAAGAAGCCCCCAACACCAACACCATCTCCTCGCACACCACCTCGCAATCCATGCGCTACTGCTCCAGCAAATGCGCGCCAATCTTTCTGCTTTAATCACTATGATCTTCATTCCAAGGCTACCAAAAGTGAGTCAACTTGATGATAAACCAAAATGTGATTGAGCAGCCGGTTAATCTTGTTACATGTATTACTTGTCTAAAGTATGGACTAAAAAGGTCCAATTCATCCGTGGAGAAAAGACGCCGACCTGCTTTCCTCCTGACAGCTTCCAGCTCGCTTGCTGTGATACAAGGAAGCTTATAACAGCTGATGTATGTATAAAACCCCTAGCCATTCAATCCCAGAGCTGAGATTGGCCCAATATTAGGAGCTGATGGGCTGTACATTTAATTCTGATGACTTGGTCAGCCTAAACAGAAACTGAGTGATGCTTCTTTCAAGGTTACATTAGCTTCTTTTCAGGTAGCCTGTTGAAGCAGGGCCACCAACAGCAGTGAGCATAGCACCAGTCACAAGCCCACTTGTCCTCAGAGAACCCTCATCCTTCTGGAATTATGACAGCCAAGACAGAGAGCACACATTACTCTTTCTCAAGAGTCTTGATAGGCTATGCATTTTTCATCAGTCTTTTTCTGTATCAGTATCAGTATTTTTTTTGTATCTATATCTTTATCTGTATCCATATATTTGCCAGCATCTATGTCTACATCTATGTCTGTATCTATCAGAAAAGATCAAATCTATTGGACACCTATTTTTTGTTCCAGTTGAACATCCTGAATGTATTTGGCCACTCAAAATTAATAGTTTCCTTTGCATGTTTGTGTGCACATTTGCAGGAAAACACTCAATTTCTGTTTTGAATGAAATGTTCACACATGCATATGCATATGACAAGAGAATCTTGTGATTGGATTTGTGGCTCATTTGATTTTTGTGTGGGGTTCATGCACTATGTATACTGTGTAAAGCCATACCAATTTCATTACACACACAGAGTTGTCAGCCAAGACATGAGAAAATAAAACTGGACACACTGCCTTGACAAAAACAGGAAGATGACAATACAAAAGGAGATAAGTAGACACCATGTCAAAAAACGTGCTGGAATCTCTCCAGAGATGATGACCAGGGGGATTTAGGGAGAGAGAAAGATCAAGTGGTTCTTGATCGAAGCACATATACACACCACTATGTCTTATTGTTCCACAAAATACTGCGCATCAATATTGTCCTGGATGTTGGTGTTGATGCATCTGTTGCTGCATTTGATGATGCATTTGATGGTGCATCTGTTGCTGTAACTGTTGCTGATGGAGCTGTGCGAGTTGCTGCTGTTGTGCGAGGTGCTGTTGGCTTTGTTGCTGTTGATGTTGATGTTGAGGTGGTAGGTGGTGTTGTGGGAGTGGCTGTTGTTCTATAGTTTGATCATCATGGTTGGACTCCGAGCCGGAAGATGAGTCCTGAGAGTCGCCGTCAGGATTCGGAGGCCGTTGGGGGAGTGGCTCATCTCTAGGTTTTCCATTTTCGTCCACCAAACCTTTGATTTGCCCATAACAATGCATTGGAAAAGAACAACGTTTTAGTCAATTTATTAGACTGTCATTTCCATTTTCCAGAGATGAACTTACATTGAAAGACATGGTCGAAATAATCTTGCAATGCATCCGCTTGGAGATAAACATAAGATCCCGTTTCTATCAAGGACGAAGAGAAAAAGAAAACAAATCAGATGTGAATTTGGAAGACACGTCTGGGCTGGGCGGATCAGCGACGTACCGTTGTAAATTCTCGCATTGTTCAACATCAAATATACATCATCCTTGAATTGTTTTAAGGTTTTATATTTGGATGTGATATGTTTATTGATTTGTCGCATTGAGATAGGTTTCTTGATGATTTGATAATCTACCAGGTTTTTCAACCGAGTGATAAGTTGAGGAACAGAAAAAATTAGTATGATACTTGAGATAAGCATGCACTTTATTTTTTAAAAAAGGGGGACAGGATACTCAACAGTCTACGAATTGTTTACGATTGACTAAATCCATAAACAAGTTGATCCTTCGTTCACCCGAATCAGGTGCGATTGGTTTCATCAATGCATCGTAACATTCTCTCATGACCTTTCGGTACGAGTTCAGTAACGCATCATCTTCGCCATTTCCATGTGCGTTATTTTTCCTCTTCTTATTCGAAAGCGGCTTTTCACACGAAAAAGGGAGTCAGCAAAAAATAATTGGATTCCAGTCGTAAACGGTAAGAATCTCTGTTCTGGAAACATGGAAATTACCTTTCGGATGCCGCGCTCTGAATCGCCATCAACAGAGTCGTCGATTCCGACTTGACTACCGCCGAGGATTCTTTTACGTTTACGATTAGGTTCGGGAGAATGACTGAAATGATTAGTCGAAGAATTCGCGCGACTCAATTTGCTCGTCCGACCGTTTCCTCTTCCATTCCCGACGAAATCGTCATCCTCTTCGTCTTCATCCTCCTCTTCCTCTTCCGGGTCTTCGTCCCCACTCTCGTTGGCGCCCCGTTTCTTCATCTTGTTGGCCTGTCTCATCGCGCGCTTTCCTCTCTTCTTCGCAATCACTTCCGTCAAATCTTCTTCATTTTCTACGGCCTCTAAGAACTGTTCTTCCGTTAATCCTATCAACCGCCAAGAAGTGTTAATCAGTCACGCGCCTGTTTGTAATATTGAGTTCACTTACCATCGTCGTAATGTACTGCATTTCGGTTTCGGGCTTTCCTGCCCCCGCCTTCTTCTTCCTCCTCGGCGGCATTCGGATCAAACACGATAGGGGCTATGTCTTTGGAATATACAGTGGGCAACTCCTCAACGGTCATCAGCCTTTCTGGTAGTGGCTTGCCAGCCTGTCCCTCAGGCGTCATGCTCCACTGTTGAGCCGCTTCAGCTGCTCGCTCGCGATCCATTTCCGTGAATATTTCAAACTCTTCGTCCGATCTTTTCAGCATTTCATTCAACTCTTCGTCCCCTGATATTCATCATCCAAAGAAATCGAAAGGGGTAAGAAATGTTAGCAGGCAGGTCAACTAATAGATATCGGAAGAAATATACTTGCCGAGTTCATTATCGCCCTCTTCTTCATTATCATCATCTTCCAACAACTCTCTCAAGAACGTCTCTCGTTCTTCGGCAGAACTTTTATGATCGAAACGACCAGCTTGAATGACTTTTTTGTCCATATCCAACTTGAATTGAGCTTTACTCATGATATGTTCTTCGACACTCTTACTGGTGATAAGTCTCAAGACCCGGACTTCTTTCTTTTGTCCAATCCGATGCGCTCGATCTTGGGCTTGGAGATCTTGATGGGGGTTCCAGTCGGAATCGAAGATGATCACCGTATCGGCCGTTTGAAGATTCAATCCTAAGCCTCCAGCTCGGGTCGAGAGGATAAACAGGTCGATACCGCATTCGGGGTGATTGAAGGTCTTCAATAATTCAGCTCGTTCTTCGGGCTTGGTCATTCCATCCAGCCGAAGGTTTCTAATCCCGCGATAAGAGCAGTAATCTTGAAAGATATCCATGACTTGAGTCATTTGGAAAAACATCAAGACCTGTTTCGGGGTATCAGTCAAATCAGTAACTCAGAGAGGCTTAAGAAGAGAACTCAACTCGATGTCCAGTCCTGAACAACTTTGGCAATACTCGATCCAACAGCTCAAATTTCCCTGCAGCTCGCCAGAGTGTGTCGTTGGTCGGTTTATCAGGGCCGTTGATGGTCCTCTCGACTTCCTCGAATGTGAACGGATGGTTGCAAATTTTCTTGAGCTGCATGATCACGTTCTGTAAACCTCTCATGACTCCACCCGTCCCACTGCTTCCCTTTGCCGTATTGGTAGCATTATCGACATCCGTCCAGATCATTTTGTGAACTTTCATCTGATTAGTCAGTTTCAATTGTAGGCCGGACATCTTGCACTTGATCACTCTCTCAACCTTGTCCGGTAGTTCACTCTCGACATCTTTCTTCAATCGACGCAACAAGAAGGGCCGTAAAACCTTGTGCAACCGACGAATGACTAGGATGGCCTCTTCTTCGTTCAGTTCGATCTTATCTTGACCGCCGGTGTTGGCGAAGGGAGTATTAAACCATTCATCGAATGACTTAACTGAATTGAACACCCTGGGTAGAACAAAGTTTAACAGCGCCCACAGTTCAGGTAGATTGTTTTGGAGCGGTGTACCCGTGAGGATCAATCGATAACGCGATTGGTAGTGCGTCGTTAAGGTCAGCGAGAGCTTCGATTGTGAGTTTTTCATTCGATGTCCCCTGTTGAAAAAAGCGCGCAAACAAGGATTAGATCACGAGCTACATGTCGAAAAAGAAATACGGCTTACTCGTCGATGATCATGTGCACCCATTTGATCTTACAAAGCATGGGTCGATCTTTGATGATATATTCATAGGTAGTCAACAAGACCTCAAATTGACCCTGACGGATCTGGGCCTGAAGTTGTTTTCGAACGTTGGGCGAGCCCTTGTAGACAACCACCTTGACAGTTGGAGCCCACTTTTCGAATTCCAGTGTCCAGTTGGGTAGGGTTGATAGGGGGACGATCACGAGGTAAGGACCGGGTTGTTTCTTGTTTTCCATCAACCAGGTGATCAGTGAAATCGTTTGGATCGTCTTTCCGAGACCCTAGAAGAACCAAACCCTGTTTTAGTTTCCAGTTTGCTTTTAGAGAAGCATAAACACTTTGAAGGAAACGAAAAAAGGGATTACCATCTCGTCGGCAAGAATTCCGTTGAGTCGATTGTTATAGAGTGAGACCATCCATTGAAGACCTTTAATTTGATACTCTTTCAATTGACCGCCGGTGAGGAGAGAGCTTTGTTTGGTGACCTCCTCCTTGATGCGATGAGCAACGTTATAATAGTCGGCCTTGCTGCCTTCAGTAGAGGTTGCGACTTGGTTTGCGGCAGCCCTATCATCATCGAAGACGGGCGCAGCGCCAAACGCACTCTCATCGATGGCAGCCCCAGTTTGGTCTTGGTCGACATGGATCTGGCCATCCCTGTGGACTGCATCGTTCTGTTGCTGGAGGACGGCATGACTGAGGTTTTCGAGGTATTGATCGGTCTGCCTTAAGAGATGGGTGATTCGAGTATCCTTGGCGGTATCGATCAGTTTCAAGTAGGCCTCCTCATCGTCGGCCTTGAGGGCTTTCAACCGCTCCTTGCTCAGTCGTTCGATCCTTCGCTGTTCTTCCTTTTCGGCTTCAACATGAAACTTGGACACCGATTTACCGAATCTCGACAGAAGTTCTTTGGACTCGTAGTGTGCAGATTTGAATCTGTTCGAATGGGACTGGATCGATGAGATATGGTCGAGATGTTTCTGCTTCAGTTTTTGTTCTCGGTCCAACTTCTGTCTTCGTTCGATTGTTTCAGTATATCGGGCATCCCTGAGGAAGAGTTTCTTGGGGCGTTTGACTGCGGTTCGATCGATTACAAGGTTCAGCTTGGTGGCTTGGTTGATTCCGGTCATCATCTCCTCTCTCAAGTCTTTCTGCTTCTGTAGTAGCCTCAACGATTTGATTTCGATCAGGGCTCGTAACTTTTGATTGCTGAAGTCGGTTGTGGAGGAAGATGAGGCAAGAGGGTCTTGATGACTCTGTTCTGCACCTTCCTGAGGGTTGATGGTTGAATGGTCGGGTAGGTTGGCAGTAAAGGATTCGAGTTCGTTGAGTCTCCATTTGATCTTGGTTTCGATGAGCTTATCCCTCTGATGTTTCAAGGTGTAAGGGTCTAAGCCAGTCGGCAGCAAGCTCGGTAGGCACCAGTTCCTCGGTTGAGAGTAGGCTGGGATGGGTACGATTGAATGTTGTTCATGAGCCGCGATGGTATTCCTGAGTGCTGTTACTGGCTCGATGAAGCTGTTGTAGTTTAGTGCTACTGTTGCGCCTGCTGCTGATGAGGATGATGGAGCTTCGGAGTGGTTCTGTTGCTGATTTGTGAGGCTGAGATTGCTGTCTGACAGGGATAGGTTGCGAGAGAGTTGCTTGGTTGCGATTATCTGGTTTTTGATCTGGTTGAACTGGTTCGCTTCGATTGTCACTGGGATCTGGTGTCCGTTTGTTGGGTGGCTGTTGTTTGCTGCCATTTTCCAGCCCGTTGGAGTGTGGTTCTCGGCCAGTCTGAGTCGACCGCCCCGCGTCCGGCTCTCAAACCAGGGGGGCTGCAGCGGGGGGTGGATGCTAGAGCCCTCGGGGACTCGGGCTGCCAGCGGCGCATCGGGGAATACATACTCCTCCCCATATCACACAATATTCTACATACAAGTCTTTCATCACATGCAAGCTGCTCGGGATTATATTTTGTTATCTTGTGTACTGAGGAATGGAAGATAAACTATGCTAGTTCAAGGCGAGCAGGAGCATTTAAATTACAGACAAAGACAAAGTCAGGAGTTGGTCTTCCTGGTTCAGGAATCTGGTTGTTTGATGTGAAAGATCCATTACTATAACTTCCACATAGTTCTCTTTTGAACTAATTACCTACATACTAAAATTGGTGCAATTCACAATGGCAGCATCAGATCCAATATCAAATATCACTCATCAAAAGAACCAGCCCCAAATTATTCATCATCATATTCATTGCACTTCATTCTGTGCTTGAAGATCATACAATCATCCATCTACATAGATTAAAAAAGCATCAACAAGCTTGCCATTAAATCTTAGTCAATACAATTATTACATTCAACAGGATCTTACAAGAAACCCTAAACCTTCTCAAAATGCTTCCAAAATGTTTGATAGATAAGTTGAATATTAGCAAGGATCCCAAGAGAGCTGTGGAAGAAATAGAAGTTGATTTTTTACAAACAAAAATCCTCATTCCTGTCAGCAATTATTACCAACAGAAATAGATGTTTTACCAAAAGTTTTAAGAACCAAATTTTTCAACAATCTTCAAGAAATCCTAAGCTGGAAAAGAAATCCTTGGACTTACAATATATGTATATTAATAATTATACTAGAAACAGAAGTTCAGTTATTTTTTTTCAGGATGTTAAGCCTTCATTTTTTGACTGCTGTGACAGTTGACTACAAGATGGGTGTGGGAATTGGGGAAAATCATCAGCTTTCTTCATGTAAGCTTTCATTTCCAACATTTAGGGGGGCTCACAATGGAAATTTGAAAAAATTGAGGACACATTTGGGGGTTCACAATTGAATTTTACAATCTTTGGAGGTCGACTTAAGGCTTTTATAAACAAAATCCTATACTTTTGGCAAGCTTTCCAGGGGGGGTGTTGCTAATCAATCAGTGAAGCTTAAATTCAAAAAAAAAATCATAAACAGGTTGAAATGTGCCCCAAAGTTTTGCAAATTTCAATTGTGATCCCCCCCCCCCCCTATTTTAACCTGTTTATGAAGATTTTATTTAAAAAAAGTTGGCAGGCTGCATTGATTGATGAGCAACAACCCATCATGGACAGCTTGCCAAAAATTTAAAACTTTGATCATAAAGGCCTTAAGTTGACCTCCACAGTTTTGTAGGGCCCTCCGAAGCGAGGGGTTAAGTTAGTGCGGGGCTCCTCAAGAGAGGCTTGGTTAAGCTCGGCTCCACGGGGCCCTCGATCGGGACCGGGGTCTTTCGAATCCGTGGATAGTATGCGTAACGACAGGTAGACCAAAACAACTTCCTCACAGCAACCCCTTTTATCGGTGATCCAGCCATGGCTCCAATCGAACTCGACGACCGCAATAAATCGCATCCTCAAATCAATCCTCCGGCAATCCAGAAACCAGGAGAATCGAAGACACAAACTATCCACCGCTTGGCTGCCGAATTGAAAGTGGCCAAGATGGCCAAGACTCATGCCGAGAGGAAGGTCCTGGAACTTGAAGATGTGATCAGACAGCGAGCAAAGGTGCGCCACTCTTCTCTTATCATATCTCCTCCTCTCTTGCCTTCGTTTGTTTACGCCCAGGGCGAAAACGTCATATACTGATTCAAAAGTACTCGTTTGCAAGTTAATGGATATTTCGAGTCAGCAGTGCGATGCGGCTTGGGAAAACATGGCCGAACTGAAGAACCAAATAGCTTCACAAGATGTGGTAAGTGAAGTTGACTACCGGGAGGATGGATGATTACTATTATCTTTCATTTTCTCTCCTCCAATCCACCTTAATTCAATTCATATTCGTATATAAGCATATTTAAACCGAGAAAAAAGTCATCATTTTTTTCAACTCTCGATAGGTTATCAAACGGTTGAAGGACGATGCAAACCAATATCCCCTCTCATCTTCCACCCTAGTCCAATCGCACCAAAGGCTTTCATCCACTATCGACACCCTTCGGGAATGTTTTACATGTCCACTATGCTATAATGGTCTCGAAAAGGGGGATGCAGTCAGTTTAAGATGTGGACGTAAGTTGCGTGGCCTTTTTTGGCTGGTGCACTATGGTCGATTGAAGCTGCCAATATCCTGACATCGTGCCCTCTCAATAACAATTGCAGATACGTTTTGCCAAAAATGCATAGATGCTTGGGCGGCTTCGTCGAACCCATCCGATTCAAGACCGCAAGAACTCCGCAAGACAGCGGAGGCTCGGGTTCAGTGTCCTGAGTGCCGCACGACAGGCTCGACCCGAGTCCGACTTTACATGATGGAAGAAGCAATCCGCTTGCTCGCCCGCGCTGAGCGAGAAAGGGAGGCGGCTGAGATTGAAGAGCAGGCTAGGCGAGCAGAATTGGAAGTGGTACACGATCCCAAGCCGACAGACTACCTCGCGGATTGACCTTTGATCACCTCAATACTATCTCTCGAGCTGATCGTGATATCCTGTAAAACAAGTCCCCCCTCCCTGTCCTGCTCGTCCATAAGTATTTTTGTACAAAAAGTGTTCTTTTATCCGCACTTATAAGTGATTCCATCGGCGGAAGCTACGACAAAATGATAACAAACACCGAAATTAATACCAGCATTTGCGACTTTGCGACCTAACACAACTGTTATCATAACTATACATTGTCAATTGACTGATGAAATACAACAGTGTCAAACTCTACAGCCTAGTCACTTCAATCGCACAGCTTGTGCACCCACCATTTGGCCTTGAACATAAGCTTTCACATTGTAATTCCTGCCCTGCTTTATATTTCTAGACTACGCACCCATGGTGCCTGGAAGGCATACAAAAGAGAAACCCCAGGTATTGGCAGGTGTTTTTCCTTTGCAGGTGCCACCAAGCAATAGTGGTCTTCAAAATTGAATCACAACTGCATAAACATAAATTCATAAATGGCTTTTGTTTGGGATTATGTATGTAAGTATGTCCCTGCCAAATTCACTTATTTTATGTTTATGCATTTATGATTGCAATTGTAAAGACCACCAATCTTGAGTGGTCTGACAGCTTGATAAGTGAGGCTGGACATGTGAGGGTGTCTGTCAGCGTGAGAAGGGGTGTAACTTCCAATCTGGCTGGGGTTCCAGTAATACTTCCAGTGGTGACTAAGGGTAAAGTTGACCATAGAATCCATTTTTGATTTCATATTGGTTTACATCTGAGGGCTAGTATGAGTAATTATGCACATGAGAAAAACTTTTGATTTTTCACATTTTTGAATGTGACATTAGATTTCCAAATGAGTTTTGAATGGGATTTATGGATGAACAATTACAAGATTTGTGCCTGAATCCACTTCTATGTGTGCTCTGTAGTGCTGAAGAGTGGCAGGTACCCACCAGAGGGTGCTAATGGCCATCTCTAGACTTTAGGGAGAGATTTTCCCCAAGATTGCATGATACATCCCATTCTACCATATGACTCTCTTTTTCTTATTTTTACAAGTGGAAGTGTTGCCAATCAAGGCCGCACATATCACGCTACAGTAATATCCTTCAGGATTCCTTTGACCTTCAAAGCGGATTCCTTCAATCAGTTTTGGAGCTTTTTGCTTGAAATTTTGGGTGAGGGTGCGCATCAGCACTGCCAATGAATCTGTTCATTCAGTTTTCTTTGTACATATTTTGCTGATTTTGTAATAATTTTTTAGTGATTCTGGGGTTGAATATCCTTCCTTTCCCTGACAGACTTCAGAAATTATGTGTAAGCCTCTCCTGCGGAGAGCCCTCCGGGCGGGTTCCCATGGACCCTCCTTTCAAGAGGCTTACAGTTATATGTCATTGTCAACTGCTAGCAGTTGCTTGACTTTTTCTTGTGGTGTTGTTTGTCTGTGCCGGTTCATTGGTTGCAGCAAGCCTGGATAAATGTGATCTTTTTCACTTACAGTCAAGGCCATGTTCAATGCATGGAGAACAGGACCAGAGATGATGTCTTCCTCTCTTTGTCAGAAGGCCCTTCAATACCCTGGAAACTTGAAACATTAATCTCAGACAGAGAATGGTTTGATATAGGTTGACTGCAATTCATTTCCCCAACCTTCCAGATTTCATAAGTACTGCTTGCCCCCTTGACTTCCTCACTTGCAGATCCTCCTTTGTCACCAACCTCCTTACCATATTTCAATTTGATTCCTCCAAGCTTGTTTTCAGGTGGTATTTTGAGACTATGCAAGTATGAAAAAAAAAAAAGATTCATTAAAGGTTGGAGTTGATTTTTAAATTGATATGAATCAAAATTGGTTGCAAATCTACCTAATAATACTCCAATGTTTTCAAAAACTTCCAATCATCATCTATATTTGGCTTGACAACTTTTTGAAAATTTCTTCTTCTTTCTCTTCCGCGCAAATACTTACATACCAGCCAATTTTTTGGCTTCGCCAAATTCATCCGCTTGTGATGGACTAGCTTTCTTAATGGTTTCAGCACCACTGTTTTTTGTGGGATACATTTACTTTCAATCATTTCACCTCATATGGTTTTTAAGCAGGAAGAAATAATAGTGAGAAGTCTAAGTGGCGCTCATACGGAGTGGCCGGAGATGCTGTGAATCGAACGTGTTAAGTTCCTCAGCACATTAGTCGAACGGTCAAAGACAAGTCAACTAGAAAAAAAGAGACGTACAAGAACCACTTGGAGATGCTGGGGTCGATGGGCGCAGGATCTTGACGGCTGTCAGAGGGCACATCGGCGTGTCCGACCCGGTGTTGGGATCCCTCAACAGTAGTGTTGGCCCTGTAGATTTTTTTGTTGAAAGTCAGTCGAGAGTTTGTACATCGATCCACTCGCAAGTCTTATACTCACAGCGAGATGCCAGAGTATCCGTCTTTCATCAAGCGCTTCCACGCCTCGTGGCACTCCAAAATTACATCGGTTGCAAAGTTTTTGTGCTTGGCTTCTCCAGAGAAGGCGAACTACAAGCGGTAAAAACATACGTCAGTCGCGGAATGGACACGTCAACAAGCAGGGGGAAGACGGAGGAGGAGGAAAGCCTACCTGGTTCTCGGGTTTGCCATCGGGGATCTTGTAGATGCGGAACCATTCGTTGGTAGCCCTGTGTCGAGTTGCGGGGTTAGATTGGGTATTCTCGATCGGTGAGAATGGGGGTGGGGCAGTGAACTGACCGAATCAAGCCAGGGAGGTGTCTTTCGACATCCTCAATGTCGTTCAACTTGGGGGCCAATGGATCATTGACATCCACCACACTACGCGCAAGATTGATCGAGCGTCAGCATGAAATCATCGCGCGGGAAACATGCGAGAGTCACAGCAACTTGCATGATTTTCCAGTCAGTTTCTCCTTCATCAAGGAGGGCCATAACCCCAAGAACCTTGACCTGTTTGACTTGTCCGACGTATCCGACTGCTTCACCGATCTCGCACACGTCGAGGGGGTCGTTGTCTCCCTTGGCTTTGGTCTCAGGGTGGGTGTGAGCTGGGTCTTCCCATGTCTTGAAGAAAAAAACAATAGAAAGATGATACTTGGATTCAGATGACGAAAAGAAGAGATGATGGGGAAGGAGAAAGCCGACCTGAGGGAAAGCACCGTAGTTCCAAATGTATCCATGGTGGGGGAAACAGTTGCGGACGAATCGGAGCTTGTTCTTCTTGACGTCTTGCAAGATCGGGTTGAATGGCTCGCTCTTGGAGATTTCCATCTTGGCGTTTGTCCATCGCGGCACCTCGACGATCATGTTGAACACGTTGCGTTGCTCATTCGCAAACAGCGGCAAGTCGTGGAAGGCAGAAATCACAGCCCCATTGTTCTCCAGATAAACCCGATGCTCTGCGATGCGTTTTTTTTTTGTTAACCATACAAGGTTGGTGAGCTCTCACTCAAAAGCTGTAGCAGGTGTCGGAATCCGAAAAAAATAAGACGTAGCAAAATGACGTACCCAAGGTATTCGGGGCACCGATCAATCTGTGGGAAAGTAGTTAGTAGACATACTCAGACTTTTTTTTGAGCTGGCATCCACCCAAGGCAGGCAGGACATACCGAGTGGTGGTGTTATTCTGAGAACTCATGGTGTTGGCTGAGTGACTGCTGACTCTGAGCGTGCGAGTGGCAGGGGCGAGGAACTGGGCGTGCTGAGCGAGTCGCCTGAGGGCTTGCGTCTGGCTCATGGGCAGTCGATTTTCGAGCCCGGCCGGTCGGGACATGTCGCCTACATAAACTCAGCCAATGGCTCGAACCTAACTTAACTAAGTACATACTTGCGCAAGGTATTCTGGTGTACAGCCTTGGACATACAGCAGTTTCAAAAAAGGATGGCAGAGGGGTCTTGGATTTTCCAAATGAGGATTTTCCTCACCCCAGCCAACTTTCTCCCCTATGCGGGGCTCAGTGGTGAACAAAGTGCCGCCGACTGCAGGGAGTGACTGAGCACTAATAAAAGTAGCTAGTGACAAAGATCAAACCTCTGTGCAAACACTCAAGCAAAGTTGGAATTCCACATGACCAGCAACGACACCAGAGCAATTTGACAAGTTGTCCGGAAAATATGCGGGACACAATTGGAAAAAGATAAGAGTGGCACCACCAAAAAGTTTCACGGCCATCTCTCCACCAGCGAGATGGCCGTGAAACTCGGAGTTGTTGGACAAATTTGGCAGACATTTGGGAATCATCCACCCATTTGTTTCAATTTTTTGTTTAAATATCCCCCCCCCCCCATTTTTTTGGAGTTGTCTGCATACTTTTGACCAAAGAATATGATATTGCTCCCTCTGTTTTTGGGAGTTGTCTCATGAAACTTGGGAGTTGTCAACCCCTTCCAATAGGCAGTGGACAAATATGATGATACAGTCAAACCTGTCTAAGGGCATACCCTTTTAACTACATAATCTGCCTAACAGCATGGAAAAATACTTCCCTGTATTGTTGGTTGCCCTGCAAAATCACCATCTCTAAGGGCATAACCTGCCTAAAGTCATATCAAAATTCTTCTCCCAAAGGGTATGCCCTTAGACAGGTTTGACTGTAATTAAAGTGAAAACAAAAACCATTAATCTAAGTATATTAGGGGGGTTCACAATTGAAATTTACAAAACTTTAGGACACATTTTAAGGTGGTTATGAACATTTTTTTTAGAAAATTGATAAATTGCACTGATTCATCAGTATCACCTGCTGCTGTGCATTTTCCCAAAATTTTAGAATTTTGTTCATAAAGGCCTTAAATTTGGCTCCAAAGTTTAGTAAAATTCAATTGTAAACCCCCCTATTAAATCCATACTTTTGTGGAAATTTCAATCAAGGGTTTCCTATGTAGATCTTTCAAAAAGGCTAATTCAAGGGGATATGTGCAACCTGGGATCTTGGGTTTCCCCTAGAACATTTCACAAATAAAAGCATGGTTTATCTACAAAACAGTTTGTCTGAATTTGAAAGTGGTAAACCTGGAGGTCTTCAATGTGGGATATGAATGTGAAAGGAATTGATTGATTTTGTATTCCATATCTGAAATCATGTGGTCAATTTTATGCTGGATTATTTCTACTGATTTAATCATCTTCCATTGGTTTTTACTACTTAAATTTGATAAAAGATCCTTATTTTTTGAAAGAATAAGCTGATAGTATTCGTGAACCATTTGGAGTTCTTCACAAGTCTTTTCAACCTTGCTCCTGTCATGGTCCTCCCAGGCCTTTAACAATAAAGCTTCCCAGTCTTCATTGTCTTTGTTTTCAAGATTGAAAATGTAAGTCTGATGAGCAGGACACCATTTTGTGACTTCTGGCATGGTGTGGGACAAGTAGTGTAAAATATTGTTTAGATGCTCAAGGAGAACAAAGTGGTCTGTCATTGAAAGCAGCTGCTCTTTGAGAATTACTGTCATGGGAAGATCCAGAATGTCTTCATCATAGTTTTCTTCAATAAATTCAAGAACCCCATGTGCCCTCCTTCTTTGTTCTTGATTATGGACACCTGTTTTCAAATTGTCCTGGAATATATTTAGCAGTTTGTAAACATATGCTCTGATTTGAAGATATCTGTCAACATTGTATTTCATTTTCTTGAGATCATCTGGGGAACTGGATTTTATCTTGTTGGATTCCTCCAGTACCTCAAATAGCATATCATCTTTGAACATGGATTTGGTGGGGCAATCTAGCAAAAAATGTTTCATAGTTAAAAAATATTTGAGACATAAATATTTGAAGTATCTCTGATCCCTTCCATCAAGAACTGAATCAAAATTCAGAATCAGGTTTCAGGACATACCCATTCAAAGTATGTAAAATGAAGCATCAGTGATTGATCTTTCAAACTTAAAATAGATGTTCATTTTTGGGACATTATCTTACCTTTCAAGACGGTCCTATAAGGTGAAGATTTCCAATACCTGAGAACACCTTTATTGCAAGGAAATCTGATCTGCCAATCACCATCAATTGAAAATTCAAAGTCATAGTTTTTGATCATACTGAGTGTGGCAATCTCCATTGTATTCCTTTTCTGATAAAACATTTTCACTGCTTTTTTGGTAGTCATATTTTGATTGTACATATACTCAACTGTTTGGAAGATATTGTCTTGGAGCTTCAAAGAATTTTTTTTCCTTGGGTAGTCAAGTTCATGATATCCTTCATCTCCTTGGCTTAATAAGCCAATATTGAGTAAAATTTCACTCAAGCTAGATACTAAGCCTTCTGAAGCTTTCTCCCCCATTTTCAGACTTGTTCCACATGGATTTGGGAAAAAACTATTAGAGAATATTGGTGGATTTTTCTGGATTAATTGTGGTTCAAAATTCAAAATTTCACTGTTTATTTCATTGGAACCATCAATGTTGGGATTGTTTATCCTAGCCTTTATTTCATCCTGAATGATTAGGTGTAAGGATTCCACTTTGTCAATTGCTTTTGACAAGCCTTTTTTTTTTTTTTTGATTTTATTGATTTTTTGCAAGATATATGTCTTTTTCTCCTCCTCCTTAGTGTATTCATCCCTTATACCACTTAGACTTTCTCTAATGGCAAGGAAATCTTCTTCCATGAAGTTTTGCTGACCTTCAAATTTATGAAAAAAAAAAAATAGTTTTTCAATCAGCAGAGTTTCAAAGAATTCAAAAAAGGGTCAGATGAATACACTTCATGGAAGGAACATGTAAATTTAGCTTACCTGATTCTGGAAAAATCCCCTCTTGTTTACTGAACTGACTGACACTGTATATGTAGTTCATGAGTTGTTCTTCTTCTTGTTGATTTATTGAATTCCCAAGCTCTGAAGTTCCAGAATCTAGTTGCCCAGTGATACCAATTCTCACTGTGACATGAATATATAGAGACATTTTGGTTTTTGGATAAAATAGCATCAGCAAGAAAATCAGGAATTTGTTTTAAGGCTCAAAAATAATTTATAAATTACCAATGGATTCTGAAGGATAACTCCCTTGAAAAAGGCATAGGATAATCAATAATACAACATACTGATACCCAAAAATAGTTGGATGCTGCATTTGTAGTTTGGAACTGGGCAATTAATGAAGGGAATAACCTAAGTTTTCTGGTGGAAGAATCCAAACTGATTTTGGAATCCTTTTGCTGAATGGTGGATGTGATGATGGAGTTTCAAGAGCTACCCTTCTGGCTATCAGATAACAACACTCGCCACAGTAAGCTTGGCTGATGAAAAATGGTAAGGTTTTGATATATGAGGATGTGGTGAGGTTTATTGGTTATGTAACTGCGGTGATTTACAAATTGTGTTGGGACTATCATTAGCAGGTGATTAATGGAGGGAAAGAAAACTGAGGAGGAGAGCAAGTTTTATAGAAAAATATGAGGGATTTTAGCACCAAGGGTGCTCCTGGGCAAGATATCCTAGCTGGTGGGTTGGTTTCAGATGATAGTGGTATATGTTTGGACAAGGTGGGGGCGGGGGGTGTTGGATAAACATATGCAAGGGGTGCATAAGTATTGGTGTCAGAAAAATGCTTCCAGGAGTGCCGAAATGGGGTCATGATATAGTTTAAGCTGTAATACAGCTGCAAGGGGTGCATCAATGAAGCAGACAGATTTCCAATATAGGGATAAATCATTTCAGAGGATACTTGAATAGGGGGTATCAAATATGAGAAATCCACAATTGGAAACCAGTCAATTGGCCAAAAGTGAAATTTGTCACCAGTGGATCCCAAAATGGGGTAGAAGAAGGACCAGCATGTTTTGTAAAATGGTGGGGTTTTTCAAACCAGTCAATTACATAATGGTGGATTTGGTCATATTTGATACCCCCTAATGTGGGGATTATGTAGTCCAAATAAATGATGTGAAGCCTGAGGCTGCAGAGGCAGTGCCTCAGTGGTGCTGTGTAGGTGAAAAAAAAATGAAAAAAAAAAATGCAAGCTATAAGATGTGTATTTTATTCCCTTACCTGTTCTGAGTAGTTATAGACTGTGGAAGGTGACTTGAGGGATGAGATCCACTGATGCATGGGTGTTGGCAATATTTCAGAGATGGAAGATTGACAGCCTAGTCAACACAGCCACTCTGCTTGTTTGGCATCACCCCAAGGGATTTGAAAAAGGAAATGGGGCGGGTAATTTGGAAGATGTGCACACAGGGGATGGGAGCAAGCAACAATGGGCCTTTACTATACAGTTCTTGGTAAAGTAAAGATATAGTAGATGTTTTTGGCTCAATACCATAACAGATAGCACTCCAATCAGTAAAGAATTTTTCTTTACTACAACACATATTTGATTTTTCAATTTTTTTATACAGGTACGGTATCAGTTAAATTAATTTGTTTTGTTTTGTTCATGGGAGCTTGCAAAAGGCTCCTCATAACCACAACAAGGCTTTTGCACCTAGTTTTGCCCCTTTTTATTTCAATAGGCAGGGGTAGAAGCACATTTAAACCCGCTTTTACCCCTGGTTATTGAAATAACTAGGGTTGAAACATGTTTAATAGGGCTCTCTACTAGGGGGGTTCACAATAGGATTTTAATAAAATTCCAAAGCTCATTTTAAGGCCTTTATGAACAATGTTTTGGAATTTTTTTTAAGCTGTTCACATTTGGGTGTTCCTTGGCAATCAGAGCCACTTCAACGTTTTCTGAAAATTGGTTCACAACGTCCTTAAAATGGGCTCTAAAGTTTTATTAAAATCCTATTGTGAACCCCCCTACTTATATCAGCCCATTGGAAAAAATTCCTGTACTATAACCATTCAAGTACCGGAGATGATAAAAACATTTATACTCTACTTGAAGGTCCTGGTTATAGCAAAGTAAAGTAAAGTAAAGGCGGTAGTTAGCCCAGAGAACGTTGAGGGCTACTCCCTTAGCTTGGAGTGTATCACCTTGATAGACTCCTGCAGCAAGACTTTGGATGCCGACACTCTGAACTCTACGCCATGTGTCTCTGATGCGTCCGCTGCCCCGCCTGACGCCAGAGTGACTAAGAGTCTGAAGCTTATGCTCCAACGACTCAACATAACCTGAGCTTCTGAGTTTTATAATTTGAGCCATGCAGCATCCCAACCCGGCGCCCATGGCTCCACAGCGACAACGATGGTGTGTATGTACAAGAAATGAACCTTCTCCATCCATCCAGATAAATAACCAAAAACAAACAAGGGAAGCAAGGGCCGTCGAGCACGACACGCGCGCCCTCGGAATACATTGCCCGAGCCCCGATGTCCTGAAAACCTAAGAAACCCACAAAACCACAAAACCGCAAAACCACCAAACAGCAACAAGACAAAAACGACGAGTATTAAGGAAACGAGAGGGGGGGGGGGGGGGGGGGGGTAGCAGGAGGGACCACGGCGCGGCTGGGGGCCGCACCGCCGCGAACACCAGCAAGCCCAGAGAGGTATGTAGACACAGAAAAGAAGGAGAACGGGCGGGCGGGTGTCCGGGGGAGCCTAGAAAAATCGAATCCGGGCATGGGATCCGACTGCGCAGAGAGAACGACGAGAGCGCGGCAGGCTCGCCGCCCGTTGTCGGGCCACAAGGCGCATGTGAATATACGAGCAGAGACGCGCATCCGGCAGAGATATATATATGTGTGTGTGTGTTATAAGTAGAGCAATCGAGAAGGCGTTGGGCCGCAAGAAAGGGGGGTCAGGAGTCTTCGAGACGGTAGCGCAGCGGCGGCTGGGGGTCGCGGGAGGAGGTGATGGGGGAGAGGGATCTGGAGCGCGGGGCGGAGGCGAAGGAGGAGGCGGAGGTGGGGAGGGTGGTGAGGTGGTGGTGGTGGAGGGGGGTGTAGTCGGGGACGAAGCCGAGGGGCGAGGCGCGGGCGGAGGGCGGGGGGATAGCGGGGTCGGGGAACTTGGGCTCTCCGCCGAGCCCGCCGAGGCCGGGGCACTCGTCCTCCCAGCCCTGGTCGAGGATCAGCCCGAGCTCGTCGGCATGGACGGTCGAGGAGCCCAGGCCGTCGACGCTCGAGCAGCCGTCGTCGACCGGATACAGGCCCACCGGCGGCCGCGCCACCTCCGTCGTCTCGTAGTTCCCAATCGCTAGGCCCCACCGGTCGTCCTCCGACGACACCATCGACACCGTGTCCCCCCCGTACTCACTCCCCCCGCCGCCCGCCGTCGACAGATGGAAGCCTTGCGGCCCAAACGTCCGCTCGAACTCCCGCCGCCGCCGCTCCTCCCGCTTGATCTTCTTCAACCTCGACCTTAAAAAAAAAAAATCCACAAAAAAATTTAGCCCTTTTGTCCAGTCGGCTTCTCTGGAGGCTGCTCACCTCTCCCAGTCTTCCCATCGTCGATGGGGGATCGTGTTCGCGTCAAACGTCGTCTTGGAGCCGGAATCGTGGCCTTGGCTCTTGGCCTCGCCCTGCACTTTGCGCGTCTCGCCCCAGGAGAAGTCGTCGACTGCGGCGGGGAGACGACAAAATCAGCACACGGCGTTGCAATGGAGAGAGAGGGGGTGGGGACTGACAGTGCCAGAAGGCGTAGAGGGGGAGGACGAAGTTCCAGACGGGGAGGGCGATGAGGTAGATGAGCATCCAGAAGACGTAGGAGACCTTGCGGGAGGTGGCGAGGATGAGGACGGCGGGCAGGCCGAGGATGGCGGCGAGGAGGATGAGCGGGATGGCGTCGGAGAAGTTCTTGGGGGGGTGGAGGATGGAGTTGATGACGAGGGAGTAGGTGAGGGTGATGGCGATGGGCAGGACGATGGTGCCGATGAGCTCCATGAAGACGACGAACTGCATGGAGAAGCAGAACGTCCCGCAGAGGTTGGGCACCCGGACGAGCTCCATGAGGTTGTGGATGGTCGAGTTGATCCAGCGACGGCGCTGGGAGACCAGGACGGCGAACTCGTCCGGGACGAGCGTGCGACACTTCGCCTGGGGACAGAACATCATCTTGCGCGCGGGGAAGGTGCGGATCATCAGCGTCGTCAGGAACCGGTCTTCCCCCAGGAGGAGCAGGTTCTTCTGGTGGAGCGTGGTGACGACCGACTGGGAGTATTCGCGGCAGATCTCGGGCTGAGCGAGGATGGGGACCCAGTCGCCGTCGTTGAGTCTGCGCGCCTTGAGCCGGTACATCGAGAAGCAGCCGGGCAGACAGGTGACGCCGCCGAAGACGGACTCGAAGGCTTTTGCGAGGTGGTGGGAGATGTAGTACTCGAAGACCTGGATGGCCGTCACCCAGCTCTGGCGCTTGTTCGTGATCCGCGTCTCGCCACACACCCCCATGATCAGCGGGTCGTGGTGCATGCAGTTCACCAGGTGGGACACCGAGTCCCGCTGCACCGTCGTGTCCGCATCCACCATCAGACACACCTCGAAGAAGTCCGGCGTCACGCCCATCAGCGCCTGCATCTTCCGGAACAGGTCGTAGTCCAAGGGCGACATCCGGTCGTTGTACGTCACCCGGGAGAAGAAATTCATCAGGATCATCTGCGAGTCGCGTTTGCCGCGGTTCCCGGGTTTCTTCTCGCTCCGCCCCTCCTCCGGGGTCCCGCATTTGACAACCACGATCATCGGCGTCCGGCGACCCTCGACCTGAGCTGTGTATATATATATTTCATGTGGGTTAGATTGCACTTTGTTAGGGGGGGGGGGGGGGGGGAGGGATGGTGGTCTACTGACTGTAGTGGCCGGCATAGATCATGGCTTGATTGTGCTCTTTAGCCCCTGCCGCGACGGCGCGGTAGCTCATGGGCATGGGGTCGCCGAAGCGGGGGTCGGGGTCGAGGAAGCCGACGCAGACGTCGGGCGTGGAGGTCTTCTCGCCGTGGCCGGTGATCATGCCGTCGCAGACGACGAAGAGCAGCTTGCGGGCGTCCGAGTAGTCGGCGGCGGCGATGCTGTCGAGCGTCTTCCGGATGCCCTCTGCGCCCTCGGAGTAGCAGGTGACCAAACAGACGCAGAAGAGCTCGGCGCCGATGGCGGCCATGCTGATCAGTCCGTGCGAGTCGAGCGCCTTCTGCTGTTTGGGCTGGTGGTGGGCACGCTGGGCCGAGCTGGGGTCGAGCAGGCCGGCCTTCTCGGAGACCTTGCCCGCAAAGAGCTTGAGGTTGGAGGGCCGGGTGGGCGAGCTGGGGCTGGAGGCGACGGCCCAGGGCGCGGCGCCGTTCTTGTTGGTGATGCTGAGGTTGGCGCCCTCGGGGAGGACGGCGGGGCTGATGACCTTGCGGCGGAGGTTGCGCGGGGGGCGGATGAGCCTGTCAGAGAGGAACCAGGAGAAGAAGATGGCCATGAGGAAGCGGACGAGGACGACGGCGAGGATGACGATGAGGGAGACGTAGAGGAAGAGCTGGGAGACGAAGCAGCCCGGGGTGATCTTGTCGATCGAGCCGGCGCGGAAGCGGGCGAGCAGACAGGGCACGGCGCGCTGGAGGTCGGCGGAGTAGGAGAAGAGCCGGGTGGCGTCCTTGCCCATCGAGGAGAGGTTCGGCTGGAGGATGTGGCGGATGGCGCGGTCGATGGGGTCGGGCTCGATGGGCTTGGGGTTGGCGGCGAGGTAGGGGAGCAGGTTGAGGACGTGGCCGTTGATGACGAAGTAGCCGTCGAGGGCGGCGACCTGTTCCCAGGTGTATCCGACGGGCACGGACTGGTTGAGCAGCTGGAGACGGTCGAGGGTGGGCTGCTCGAGCGGGGGGAGCAGACAGACGGGGGTCTTGGCGAGCGGGTCGAAGCAGAGGCTGGCGCGTGCGAGGGAGTCTGGGAGCAGCTGGCAGGCGGGGTCTGGGGGGAGGTGGGTCTGGTCGAAGAGGGTGGAGATGTCGAGTCCGGGGTGGGCGTGGGCGAGGGCCTGGAAGTTGACTGGGCCTGCGGCGGGGGGGGTGCTGGAGGAGACGTTGAAGGCCCAGCCGCGGATGGCGAGGATGGGCAGGGGTGCGGCGTAGGGGAGCATGAGTGCCTGGGTGTCGGACTGGACGAGCGGGCAGAGGGCGCGGTTCATGCCGACGGTGACGAAGCCGGTGAAGAGGGCGGCGAGGAGGGCGATGGAGCAGAGGGCGAGCTTCTCGCGCCAGGCCTGCTGGGCGGTGGGCTCGGGGATGCCGATGGCCCGGAGGAGGAGGGCGGGGACGGGCAGGCTGACGAGGGCGACGTAGAGCGGCCAGGGGTGGAACCAGCGGCTGGGGGCGGGCTGGCCGGCGGATGCGGAGAAGGGGTGGGCGTGGGGCGTGCTGATGAGCGGTGCGGGGGTGACATGGCGCTCGGGCCTGGTGAGTGTCTTGCCCCGGGTGAGTGTGCGGCCATGGGTGGTGGGAGGGCGGGTGGTGGTGGTGGGGTATTCGCTGGCTGGCGAGAGCAGGCTGGTATTCATCGGGATGGCTGGTGAGTGGGGGAGGGTGGGGGGGAGATGGGGGAGATGGGGTGGTGGGGGTGATTGGTGCTGTGCTGTGCTGTGCTGTGCTGTGCTGTGCTGTGCTCTGTCCCTGGCCCCCTGGCAACCGAGCGAGCAAACTCCCCACGGATGAGCACCACCACTCCAGCCACGATGTCACCCTCCAGAGCGACTGCCGAGCGTCACCAGGTCAGCCCCCCCCTCACTCACTACTCACTCTCCAAGCGAAACGATGTACATACACACTGACAGCCACCCACCCAGCGCATCCTGCTCGAACTGCTCAAGGAGCCCGCCAACCAGGCCAGTCTACCACCACCACCCCCACCACCACAAACCAACACTAACACACACCCCAACAACAGACCTGCGCAGACTGCCTCGCCCGCAACCCGCGCTGGGCCGCATGGAACCTCGGCATCTTCATCTGCCTCCGATGCGCAGCCATCCACCGCAACCTCGGCACGTAAGCCACCCCACCCCACAGCCCACACACACACACACACACACACACAGCACTGACGAGAAGAACCAACAGCCACATCTCCAAGGTCAAGAGCGTCTCCCTCGACAGCTGGACAAAGGAACAGCTCCAGGCAAGCACCCCCCCCGCCCCTCCGAACTCAATCTGCCCCGCCACTCACCCCATCCCCCACAGCCCATGAAGCAGCTCGGAAACCTCAGGGCCAACCAGATCTACAACCCCCACGGCCCCCGCAACCCGTAGGCACACACACACCCCCCCCCCCCCCCCCCTCTCTCTCCCGCCGATCCAGACTGAGCTGACCCCAGCAACAGCCCGCCGACCGACCTCGAACAGCTCGAGAAGTACATCCGGGCCAAGTACCAGGCCAAGCGCTTCATGGCCCCCCAGCCCACCACCACCAGCCGGACCGACAGCCCGCTCTCCAGACCCTCGCCATCAGCAGTCCCCGCGAGCCCAGCCCAGTCCGCGCCCCGTCCCCCCCCGGCCGCTAACGCACCACAGCCTCCTCCGCTCCGCCCATCCACCGCGCCCATCCCCTCCATCGGCCCCCCGCACCCCATCCAGCCCGCGCCCGCCCTCCCAGCACACCCCGCCGGCCGCATCCAGAACAGCACCGCCCCGCACCGCACCGACGGCGTGTGGGCAGACCTGCTCCTGCTCGCCCAGCCGCACCACGCCCCGCCCCTGCGCCCGGCCTGCACCGCCCCCACTCCGCCCGCGCGCCCGCAGCACGCCGCCAGCCTGCAGGCCATCCACGGGGCCCAGGCGGCCATCGCCACACACAACCCCTTCGCCACACACCCCGCCCCGCGACCGGCCCAGCTCATCCACGCCGGCCTGCCGCCCAGCAACCCCTTCTTCACGGCCCACCAGCAGCCCTTCACGGAGCAGCCCTTCACGGCCTACCAGCAGCCCTTCACGGCCCACCAGCAGTACTCCCACCCCGGCGCCCCCGCGCCCAACCGCAACCCCTTCCTGCGCGCCGACGTCCAGACGCTTGGCCCCGACGGCCGCCCGGCCGGCTACACTCCCGCCTCACACCCACCTCATCCTGCGCTCACCCAACACGCCCCCTTCTCCAGCTAGCCTCCAGCCTTTGTACTATACATCCAAATATTTCGTGTTCCCCTGTTGTATTCGCTGTGTCTTTCGCCCCCGGGATCCGCTCTGGACCTATCTAAGCCCCTCTGTATCTGCCCCTGCTCTCCCTTTCCGCTTGTCTATAGTCTTCAGTGTGCGTTGGCGTTGGGGATAGCACTGCGATGATTTGTGTAGCGTTTTTCGGGGCCCGGCGGGGCTTTTCCGGCCGGCTTGGTTGTGTCCGGCGGATGGGTGGGTGATAAGGATTTGTGCAGAGTCTTTGGCGTCGGTCGGCTCATGTCGGGAACTGCAGAAAGATGGGGTATGAGACGTTACATTGACCACTAGATACAAAAGGGGGAAAAGACTGGGAGACCAAGCTGCTATGTCGTGCATAGTCAAGCAAGGTCGTACAGAGTATAGCAAGGGTGTGGAGGGCTGCGGAGTGCAGGGCGGGGATCGATGTCGTGAGACAACCTGTTTGTCGGCGATGTGGCGGGGCTTGGCGGCCTTGGGCATGCGCGTTTCGTTGCTCGCCGGGGAAGACAAGGCTTGCAAGCTTCGATACCGTCTTCGGCGGAGATGGCCGGCACAGGCCTCGCCCCAGAGGTCGCTGGACAGGGCGCGGGAATCATCGTGATCTCTGATGTGGGCATGCGGATCAGTGGCCGGGCTGCCGAGTGGGCGGGTGGAGTCGCAGCTTTCGGGGGACCACGGCAGTTTTGGCTTGGGGCACTTTTGGAATGACAAGCACATGGTTGATGAGGAGTTTCAAAGCAAAAGTTACAGTGAGGATAGGCTAACAATACACGAGTTTTCGACAGGGTTAGTTAAGAAATGAACACTATTGAGACACTATTTTTAAATATTGGATACAAGTCTGCTGAGAGCTTTAGAGATGGAGTAAGACAATCAATGCCTTGAGAGAATCATGGCGACCTGTTTGTCGTCGATGTGGTGTGTCTTGGCGTCCTTGGGCGTGCTCTTCTCGTTGCAAGTGCTCAAGATGCTGTTGACAGCCTTCTGGAGGACGTGGTCCGGGCTATATGTCCAGCAAGATGCACACGGTCAGCAGTCTTGCAGGCTTTCAGGCAGATGGAGGTTGAGGGTGCTTACATGTCTTTTGCGACCACTTTGTCCTTGGAACTGTGGAGTGATAACTGGAGCACGAAAATCGAACTAGTGAGTGGACAGTCTCTCGAGTGTACACGGCAGCATCACGGCGGCACTTACTTGGCAGTTTCCGTTGGAAGCTGAGTGTACGCTCTTCTCGCGCAATGTTTGAGCTGCCCTGTTGGCAAGAAGCATGCAGGAGAACAAGGTCAGATGACAATGATACAGTGAGATAAAGGACAGTCGGCGTACTTCAAACATTGCGATTTGGAGAACACTTCAGAGACGCCTTTGCTGCTGGTGCAGGTAACGCTGTCGGCGGCGGTCCGACGCAAGAGGTGGTCGGCATCGAGGTGGATTGCCCGGCGACTGACGGAATGTGCCGCTTCCTGCTCGGAAGCCTTTGCGAAGAAGCCGCCCATGCCGAGGGCCATGTTCATCGGGAAGAAGGCGCCCCCGAAGCAGGCGCCGCCCATCGACCAGGCCAAACTGTTGATCCATGGAGATCCAAACATGCCCAGTCCCATTCCGCCCAACGAGTAAAAACCGTTGTACATCCCTCCGAATCCTCCAAACCATTTCGCATCCACGTCTTCGTTCTTCGCCCCGCTCACTTCTTCCGCACGAGACGCGGCGACGAGCACAGAGATAAGGGTGATGAGGTAAGCTAAGGAGACCATCTTAAATTGGGACGGAGGGGTTGATTTTGGATTGGAGTGGGTAAGGCTGGAGTTGAGGAGTGGGGCTGGAGTATTGGTGCGGTGGATTGGATGATGGGAGAGATATTGAAGGTCGACAAGGAGCGCTTTATACCTGCTCGAGGCTGCTTTTCTGACGAGGCTTTGATGCACGCCATGGAAGCCAGCACTGCCAAGTGCGCTTCCTTGTTGAAGATAGGCACACCGCTGGCACCCGGAGTAACTTGGATCTCGCGGGCATTTTCTACAGCAAAGCTGGGTGTGAGAAACGGCAGCCCAGTCCGTACTCAGTCCGTAAGACGGAAGATCCCATGACAAGCTGCCGACTCTCACGATCGTGTTCTCTTCGTTGCTTCCGCCGACGGAAGCCCAACGGTGAAAAATACCCATCACCCACAACGTGAGGAGTGCAATTGGTCGCCCGCGGAAGTCGCCGGGCAAGACAAAGCTTGGAAGCTTGAATAACATCTTTGGCATAGACATCCTGCACAAGTCTTATCCTCACTCCGCTGGAATAATGATCATGATCTTACGTGGGCTTGTGAATGGGCAGAAGGAGGTGCCGGTTGTACAAGACGCCGGTTCTTGAGGTGTCGCCGGCGGAGTCCCTTTTGCAAGTCCGACCGGCACCATTGGAGGCTCACCGGTCTGTCCATACTTGGCGTCTTCTTTTGACTCAGCAGTGATCTGTTGATCCTGGCTTCTGCGTCAGCCCGAGCATTGCTCAAACGGGCTTTTCACGCCTGGCGATCTTCATGAGAGTCCCGGCTCCCTGCCGGTGCCGGGCAGCCGTCGGCACATCCCTCCCTGTTCCGTCCTGCGCTCCCTGTCCACGATGACATGAACACCTCCGCGCGTTGCAAGAGATTTCATCCCAGCATGAAGCACTCGAGTCCTGCGCGAGAGACAGAGGAAGTCTGCCAGCTCATCGTATGGGCAGAACTTCACCGTCATGCCACGACTGGGGCTGGCCCGCGCCGGCGGCTGCTCAGATCACCTCCATCCTCATTTTTTTTGTGGGAGCTGTCCTGCTAATCATTGCTCGTACCTTTTTTCGTCTGTCCTGTGGCGGTTGAATTCTTCTATCTATATGCACTGTGGCCGTTGGAGCCCGGTTCATTTGGGCTGGCTTCATAAGACACCGGCGAAATCGTTCTTTGTGATCATCGTCCCCGTGAAACCGCTTTCAGTCATCCATCCCATCTATTCTCACTCCATCCCGACACTCATCTTTTCCGCCTGGTCGATCCGGTTGCCACACTCCCCCTCCCTCCCCCTCCCTTTCCGCCCTCAGCACTCCCCGGCTTTTGGAAAAACCCTGTTTCCTTCATCCATCCCGATCCAACCGTGCTCAGTTCTATCGTTCCCTTCGACTCACCCTCCTCCTATCTCCTTGTCATACATCCTTGCTATCCCGAATCAGTTCATCCCCCAGTGCCCTTTCCAAGCTTCGTTCATCTGGACTCGCTTGCCCACATCAACGTTACCCCCTCTTTGCTTTCTTATTCCCCTTTTCTTTATTAAAAATCGCACGAAATAGCCCGCCTGTTGTTCTGTCTTGACCGCTTTAGCTCGCATCCTATCAGTATCACCCCCTTCATATCCTTATCAGTCGAGAGTCTCCCTCCGAAAACCGGTAATAGTAGTGTTATTGAGTGTTATTGTTGGCACTAGCATCATCCTGCTCTTGCGCCACTTTGCGCTTTGATGTCAATCACCAACCTGCTACTCAACAAATTCCCAGATTCTTCCGTCAGTTCCACTCCGATCTCCTCGATGACCGCCCAGAATAAAGACCAGAACCAGCTCTCAAATCTTTACAATCAGTCAATGGCCCCCGGAAAACCTCTGTTTACTGAGCGAGGACTCTCTGTCCTCACCGGCAGCCGGGCGTCCCCCGACGCTGCCATGCCCTCGGCGATCTCTGAACCGGTCCGCTCAGTTGGCGCCATCGGCAGCTCTCGCCCCGGTCCAAGGCTCCCCGATCACGGCCAGACTCACTTCGGTCACATCTCGAATAGTGGGTTGAAGAACCCGATATGGCCGGAAGCGGACGGCACCGCCGGCCGCGTCCCCTCTTCAAATCCACGCGAGCTTATCCCAGTGCGAGAGGAACCCACTGCTGCGACCGGCGGCACCATCAGCTCGGGTGGGTATACACTCAGCTCAAGCATGTGGGCAGCTCCGCCATCCAATGGAGCCACTCATCCTAGCCATCCAGACAAGCGCAATAACCACAGCAACTTCAGGCCCGTTCCTCCACTCAAGGAGCCCGACACGACTCCGAACCCCCCGCACCAGCAACCTGAGCCTGTCGCTTCCCTCGACCGTCCGACTAATTCACCACCAAATCAAATATCCACTGCCCCACACCCCTCAGCTGACCTCGCTCTCTCAAGGATAGATGGCAATGCTATTCTGGGTTCTCCGGCTCTGAGCTTCACTCAAACCTCGTCCGCACCCTCCACGGGTCGCTCGTTCCTAGCTCCTGATGGCGGCATGTCTCATCCGCCTAGAAACCGGATGTTCAACGGTTATTCGGTTTCACCTGATGAAAATAGCTCCTACAGTCACCCGCTCAAGAAGTTCGACGCACGTTATCACTCCGCGCACGCTTTTGCTTTTGAAAATCCTTCCAACGAACCTACGTGGTCACTACCCATGTCGTTCGGTGAAGTAAGTATTCCTTTCTTGAAGATTCTGCTTGCGTCCGCCGCTGACCGTTCCGCTTCTTTGGAACCTGCAGGAAGCTTTCTACTCAAAGTCGAACGTCACCAAGTCAAAAAACCTTAGTGCTGATTCGGGTCTACGCCCCAAGTCGCCGGGTGTTTGGAGGCCGCTTGATGCGCCACTTCCTAATTTATCCAATTGTTCACCTCCCGCCAATCAGCCCCGCCCATCATTAGCCTCCCCATTGACCGTCCAGCCTAATACTAATGAGCTTGTGAACCAGCTCTTGCTGAGAATTGAGCAACTCGAACGTAAGACTGTTAAACAAGACCAAGAGATCCACCAGCTCAAGGCTAACATTAGTCTGGTCGGTGCGCAATCCCAACGAGAGCATCAAGCCAATGTGAAGTTGGTCAACAATGTTCCGACTGGCAACAACTTCCAAGCTAATCTCCAGGCCGGCAATGCGTTCCCAAGTCCCCTTCACAACCGATTAGTCCCATTAGTCAATCCCGCCAATTTGAATAATCCAAATGTTACTCCCGCTTTAAATGTAGAGGCCAACCCCACCAATGGTCTTCCGATCTCACAAAACAATCCGCCTCCCCTTGCACCTCGCCAACCAGATGAAACATCTTGTCCCATTGCTCCAGGCATCAGTCCCGTTGTTGTTTCTGGCTTTCCCCCGAGGCAATTTGGACCGCTAGATTACTCTACGGTAGGTGTCCGGTGCCGAGTTTCCATCCAAGTATCATGATCGTCCGTTTGGTACTGATTGATGGTTTGCTTCTGAACCTACGACAGTTACGCATCAACTCGATTGGCACCGGAGCGTCGATGGTTCCACAATCGTTACAAAATGCTATCCCAACCCACGTCGCGCCACCCTCGAATGGTCCAGGAATAGTTAACTATAGAGCGCTCTTAGCAGGTGATACTGATTGCGATTATGAGGTAAGGCAAATCTCCAGCGCAAAATCGCCCGCACTCAAGACTGACCTAGTGCTTTAGTATTTCATCCGAAGAATCACCAAGCATAACGACCAGCAGGCCAGCATATTTATGCAACAAAAGCTCAAACAATCAGCTTTGACTCAATCAGCAGGTATCGAGAAAAATCTCACCGATCACGTGACTCGCCACACAGAAAAACCTCGTCAGGAGATCACGAGATTGGTAATTGATTACAGTCTTGAGCTAATGACCAACCGCTTTGGTGAGAACACGTCCTTTTCCATGTCAGGCCACCCAGGGGCACCGTAACTAATTCCTTAATTCGATGCTTTAGGTAACTTCCTAGTCTCGCGGGCTATTGAACACGCGACATCCGGAGAGCGACTGGAGCTTGCCGAACGAATTTGTGGCCAAATTGTGACGCTGGCTCAGGATACCTTTGCGACTCACTGCCTGCAAAAAATGATCGACGTCGACGAAGAAGGAGAAAACCATGTTCGACGAATGGTCTCGCAAGAACTCCTGAAGAAAAAAGAAACTGTGACGCACAAGAGTGCTGGACATGTCTGGGCTCGACTTCTCAGTGTTGGCGGAGGATCCAGCAGCACCATATCTTTAAGCACCGGTAATGGGAAGGCCACGGGTCTGAATCAATACGGAGATGGTGCGGGGAAATCTGGGGGCTTAGAACGCAGCCTCAACGAGCTTTTAAAAGGCGAATGGGGTGAGTCTGAACACATACTATTCTCATGTTGATCAAGGCTTGCTAACCGGTGACTTTACAGCTGCCACCGCGAAAGATGAAGTGGGGTCGTTGATCGTACAAAGTGTCTTGGAGAACTGGAACGAAACTGCCAAGGCAGATGTGGTGGAAGAGCTTTTATCAGATATTTATTCTTGTGCCGTTCAACAGTGGGGGGTAAGTCAGGAGTACCCCTTGAGTCTTTGGGATCGTCCACTGATCATATGATTTTCACGTCTCCGCAGAACTTTGTTATCCTTCATCTGATAGAGCATTCTACGGGTGCCATTCAGAAAAAATTATTCGAAAGATTGACCGAGACTCAATTGGCCTGCGAGCTGTCCATAGACAATTTTGGGGCGAAAGCAATCGAAAAGGTTCTCAAAGTTTCAGGAATGGAAAGCAGAATAGTCGAAGATTACGTCAAGTCGATATGCGAGTACGGACACGGCAGACCAGCGTCAGTAAATCTCATTCTCTTCTGTCGACATATTAATCGCGCTGAACACCCCTTTGAATCGATGATTGCCAGCCTCATCGACATTGCATGCCACCAAGCCGGGGCGCAAGTTTTGACGCTTCTATTCACATCTGCTCCGAATTCTATCAGGGATTTGATGATTCAAACTGTGGTGAGGTCCAAAATTGCACGATTCATACTTGGCAAATCCAATAGGCTGATTTCAGTTACGCTCTTCCCACTGTGTACGTTATACAGAGACGAAATGGCGTGACTATGAAATCCTCAAAAGCCGGAAGTAAAATCGTGAGTGTTCCGAATTCTTTCCAGCCAGCAATGAAAATTCAAACTGATCGATTGGCTCCGATGTCAAAATATGGACAGTGGTTTCTGGTCGAGAGGACTAGAGCTTGGGTTGGGCACTAAACGCCTGAGAGATTCAACATCAAGAACTGTTGGCGAGCTATTACCAAAGACACTGCACCCGAACACAAATATAGTCAACTGACTCAACACACTGGTTAGGGGGAATAAAACCAGTCTGATCAAATCATATTTAGTTGCTAAATTATTATTATATACTATATAGAAAAGATGATTAGTTTTACTCTTTTTATTGCCGTGATAACTCCGATTGATTATATAAAGTATGCTTTATTTTTTTATGTTTTTTCGTGCATACATAAGTAAACTTGGGATGAGCAGTAGACCATCTCGTAAAACATAGTTTCAGAACTTACCTTGAAATATCAGTTGTCCACAAGACAGTTTGAAATTTATTATGTGGCTAATGAGAACAATTCATATATCTTCATTCTTTTTCTTGTATTACATGGGTCCTTCATGGGTACCACCTTTGGATAAGCATGAAACCTGATGCCCCTGGCTCTGAGGTTTCTTTATCAAAGGTGATGATAAATCATTCACATGTAGTAGCCCTATGCATGTTGCAATTGATTAGGTCATGTAGCTTGATATTTATGAGATACTTACCTTGAGGAGTCCAATCAAGACAATTCTGGCAAGAAAAAGCTTGAAGTTACCTCAAAAATTATGGCTGTTAAGTAGCTAAGGAGTACATGTGGGCTTGAGTAGGGCAGTTGAGGTGTTGTGGGTGTACAAACTCCAAACCTGGAGTACAAAATGTGGGAGCAATGAACATCAAGTGTTTTTCCCTTCCAAATCTCTAGTAGGGAATGAGGTGTAAATCACAAAATAAAAGGTCAAAAGTAAGGTTGGCACCCAAAAAGTACCATCCGGTGTGACCCCATGTCACGTGTGCAGATGGCTGGGTCAAGGCGCAAGGCTCAAGTGCCCCCTGGGTATGTTTCTGGGATTCATTTCATTTTCTTGTGTACACTTCTATTTCTGGGGTTTTTGAGTATTTCTGCGATAAATATAAATAACTTTCTTTATTGGCGTGTCCTACAGCATGGGCGGAGCGGAGCCTACCTGAACTTGACTCCCGGTACTTGGGAGGAGGAGCGAATCGGGCTGTTTCTTACCGGTGTCACATTTTTTCTTTCCACAAATAATACTACATGTTTAAGTAGAACTCATGGAACAAGTTGATATATTCTAGTGCCATCCTATCAAAAGCAATATGCGTCTCCAATAAAAAAAAGAATCCTCCAATTTCATTCTTAGGAAGTCTTTGGTCCACTCCAACAAATTACAAGGTCGAGGCACAGCTATTGCCACTAGCTCCAGCAATTACGGAGCACTTGGGCTTATACCGTGTGGCAGTATGGCCTATGACACGGAAATTAGATCTCTCTCACACATCTTGCCAGAGATGTTAAGTGTCTTCGCCAATAGTCCATCAATCAAGTAGTTAATGGGGTGTAAGGATTTTGTAATCAACTCCTGGACATCACATCCCTCCAAAAAGCATGTTTTGTTGCCTCAATCAGAAGAAGTTGAAGGTCCGGGAAGTTTGCAAACAGAATATGTATGAAAATTGGATAATCAAATCCGTCTGCAAGCTTCAACTTGACCCGCACGAAGCGCTTCGAAACAGCCCTTTGATTTTGGTATTTATTAATTCAAAAATATTGCTTTACTTCGTAAATCACTAAAACTCTGTTATTGTGGCTTCAACAGGCAGGACGGAGTAGCCATAGACGACTTGTTGAACAAGTTAAGTCAAAGGCTCAGAGTTCTTGTACCACCGTGACATGTTAACGAGGTTTACAGTCGATCCGTCTTATGGAATGAGAGAGTTCCTTTGAACAAATTTGAATTGCTTAGTTAGAACAAAGGTACCTGCCCGATGGCAACGACGGTGTACTCTTGTATGTTAGTAGCTAATAGTTACGCATGATCTCGTAGATGGTACATTCAGGTACGCCTTGAAGTCTAATGGCCGCTACCGGTCGGAGCTTTCGCAGTATCCCAAGCCATTCGCTCTTGGTTTTCTTGCTCTATTTCCTTTACGAGAGGGGTCAAGTATCTCACATCCTACAAATCCCAGAGAGAATGGAAAAAAGAGTCAGGTTACAATTCTGTCGGAGGTTGAAGAACAGATGAGATAGATGGCGTTACGTTTTCGGGCTTGGTCCAGTCTTCCTTAGGGAGTTCTTTATGGAGGACAGATAGTTGGGAGGCTACACGAAGGCGGTAAGAGCGATCGTATTGTTCACGTTCAGTGAGACGAGAGATAGCCTATAAGGATCACAAGACAGGGTGAGTCTTCAGGATGGCGGAAATGCGTGTATGAATCCTAGAGTGAAGGAGGGGGGGCTGACCTTTTGCATAGTTTGGTTCTCTTCCATGATCAGGTCGTCGTATCTCAAGCCGAACTTCCTGTACCCGGCAAGATTGGCGTACCATGTGGCAATAGGCTTGAGGAATCGGTAGAGGGGCTTGTTGGCTCTGATCTGCTGGACGAAGGAGGTTCCGAGGGCTGACATCTTGTGGAGTGCTGTTTGTATTCGGTTGGTGTTGTTGCGTAGAACGGTGGTCAAAGCAGCGCCGAATTTGGCTCACATGTCCCGATCCCCTACGAGAGGTCGGGATGATACCCGATCCCCAAAGGCAGACCGGGGGGGCTGGCTGAACTGGCGGGATCGGGTGACCCGAACCAGCCAGTCGGGGCGCGAGGGGTCAGACTCAAGGACCAACCCATCGAAAACTCCGAAGTTCCAACAAAATCGATAACTACCCTCATGGATCAGGTTCACGCTCCTATGGACTCCGCCGACGGGGCCGCCTTGGTCGACCCGGAAAAAGTGACAATCGTACGCCCATCATCTCACTCCTTTCTTCCTCTTGCTTTGAACAACATAGAAGAAAGAAAAAATCATGATTTTCCTCACTTGCAACTAGACTCATACTATTTCTTGTCTCATTTCATCTTCATCTTATTACAAATCCAAGTTACCTGGTGATAAATACGACGCCATGACTTTTTCTCTGAAGGAGGAGGACCACACTCTTGGCAACTCATTGCGATACATAATCATGAAGAAGTGAGTAAGTTAATTTTTCAAAGGAGTGTTGAATTGGCAGCGGAGGGATGAATGGGAGAGAGTAGGACGAGTGACAGGATAGAGACAAAGATAATAAAAAATAGATGGCTGATTTTTTAACCCCGAAATGAATCTCCGTAGTCCTGATGTCGAATTCTGTGGCTATTCGCTCCCGCACCCATCCGAGCCCAAACTGCACCTACGAATCCAGATGTACGACAACAAGTCCGCCGCAGCAGCATTAGCAAAAGGGCTCGACGACCTCGAACAACTCATCCTAGTCCTCTCCGAACGCTATCGTGCCGAACTCGAACGGGGCAAGTTCGAGCGCTTCGAAGAACCGACTGTTGATGAGCGTCTCGACGATATCAAACGGCGGAAATACCCTCACCTCTTGGTCGACCCTTCTGGCGATGTCTCCATGAATTCGTGACTGCCGTGCCCTAACCCTCTTCTCTGTAACCTCACGCTCGCAAAATGCAACGCTAAAATGGTTGATTCAATACAACCCTACACATGCATTTTTGGTCTCTACAGAAATAGTAGAATCAAAAGATATAAACTGCAAGTGTGTAAGCCCAAAACTCAAAAACGTGGATTTTCCGCCCCTCCGAGGTTTGGAACACACCACTGACCAGGTGTGGCATATTATGGCCTTCCGGGTATGGATTACACACATTTCCAGTCTTCATTATGCACTTCTGCAGCATGTAAAAAATCACGGAACTCAGACACACAAGAGCACACAAGAACACAAACAGGTCATAATCTGATTCTGAGGCGTTGAAATGGTTCCAAGCTCGCTCCAGTCATTCGACGGCAAATGAGCGACGCTGCGGGCACGGCCGCGAACTTAACCCAAGTCCCTCGCTGCTGCGGGCGTCTGGTCTTGCGAAGCAAGCCTCCGATAGCCCTCGGCAGGAGGGACTTGCGCGCTATCACCCCCTTTTGCAGAGCCTAGAAACTCCATTTGGCTGGGTGGTTTTTTCAAACCATCACAGTTCCTTGCCCTCAATACTTAAAACCTTAAAAATTTGCTTGGCGCAGAGCCTTGCTTCTTGCCTGTCATCTGATACAATCTTAGTTATTTTACACAACTCCTTTGAATAGAAATAAATTTTCAAAGTTGACCAAACCTTGGAATTTACTGAAGTCGAGTCACAGAAGAGATCTGCGCTCAATGCTTTTTTTTTTTGACTTACAGTCAAGCCTCTGAGCCCTTGATTGCCGCACAGACCCGCCATCAAGACCGTATAACCCTCTGGATGACCGGTCAAGACCGGTCATTGAGAGAGATACATACAACGCCCTGGATGACCGGTACGGACCGGTCATCAAAGGGATATGTAAAACCTCTTGATGACCGGTCTGTGCCGGTCATCAAGGGGAATCAACACTCAATGGCTAGTGCAGACTGGCCATCAAGAGTATACAAACCTCTTGATGACCGGTCTGTGCCGGCCATCGAGGGGACTTGACACTCCAGATGACCGGTATTGACTGTTCATCGAGGGGACTTGTATTACTTTGAGGGTCCGTGCTCTTGTGTCATAATGAATCTCTACAATTCTGGCTTACAGAGTCAGTAGCACTATTGCATATATTTTATATTGTATAATTTTTCAGGATTGCCATGAGTCCGTAAATAGAGAACAAAAAATACAAGCCTCAGCGCTTGCATGTTGGGCTGGTCTGGAGCAAAAAAAAATACAAGTTCTTGCGGAATGACAGAGATACACAAGGAAAAGTGAAAACAGGGGTGAAAATCCCATTCTCCGTGCGCCAGGATGGGGAGGTACGGTATAAGTCCCTCCTGCCAAGGGCTGTAGGAGGCTTGCTTTGCGAGTCACACGCCTGCAGCAGCAAGGGAATTTGTTAAGTTTGGCACAGCCGCCCAAGTGCCAAAATTTGTGGCGCGGGGTGACAATGAGTGACATCCCAGGCTCACGTGAGGTTCACCTGGGATACATACATGTCACCCGTCCACAGCATCCTTTATAATCCTTTCCGTGCTGTTTGTCTTTTTCCTTTGCAACAGGTTTGGCAAAAGCAAGGTTTCTTTCGCTTCATCAGGAAAAAATATCAGGAGGACATATGGGTAGGGCAGACTTGCCAACATTCATGGCTTGTAGGAAGTTACATAAGAAAAATCAGGGTGCTTCAATCACTGGCGGGATATGCCAATGGCACAAGCTTTCCAGAAAAGCTGCCTGGCACAAAGTTGTTCAACAGATCCTGGCCGCTGTCGTGCCCATGAGCCAGGCCTAAGCCAGGCACATGCCCTCCGGCGCTTAGCTCAACACAACCAGTTCCTTGCTCCTGCCACTCGCAGCCTCAGCAGTCACTCCGCCAACACACCGTGGGCTCAAATACCAGTGTTTCTGCCCAACACAGCAGTTATATCATCACATCCAATCCGGTGTGGAACTCCTAAAAGATCAGGAAAGAGCTGTGAGGGGAAATAGTCAACTACACTACTAATAATGTAGAAGAGGCTACAGGTGCTGGTGAGGCTGCCCTCTTGACTAATGCTGATGGAGAGAGGGTTACACTAAGAAAAAGAAAAGGGTGTGGCTGATGATTCTCTTTGACTTAGATGGCTTTAACACTTTATGAGTTTGAGGTGTATCAATCCTCCTGAGTGAGAGAGGAGAAGTGAGAAGGGGAAAAGCAGAAGCTCTTGGGGAGTCACTCTGAGATGTGTAATGAGATATATGCTGGGGGATATATTTCTGAGGGGTGAAATGTTATCTAAGTGAGGTGTGTAAAGGTGCTACAGATAGTATGGGGGGAGAGGTGCATACAAAGTGTAGTGGGTGAAAGTGGATATAAGGGTGATGTTTAAAAGGTGCTACAGAGGGGATGTAGTAGAAAGTGCATGATGGGTATACAACATCTAGAGGGGTGTTTATATATGTGAGAAGTACTACAGGGGGGTGATACATGATGAGCACATAGTAACAATATCCGAAGATGAGCAGTAAAGATGAAGGTACAATGACCAAGGAGTGTACATGAAAGGTAATTATGTAGAAGATGAAATAATGATGAACAGAAGTAAGAATCTACATAATGAAGATGAGCATTTGATAATAACTACAAGAGCTATGAAGGAATGTACTGCTGATTCATATGAAGGGGAAAATGAGTAACAAAGTTGTGTAAGATCTGCAGTCCTATGTAGCTATGATAATAATGAATGATGTGTGTAATAATGCTAAGGATATGTATGAAGAAAATACCTGCCAAAACTATACATGCCAATAACTGCTGATCCATTTGGAAATCCTAGGTGAAATGAGAGGGTGACTAGGGGTAAAATGGGGTTTAGAATCTGAATATGAAGTAATAATGAGGTATTTATGAAGGTTTTAGGTGATATGAGGGTGATAGTATGAACAGGAACAGGGTTACCACACCGGGCAGTTGGAATATCCTCCAGCCCAGCAACACTAGCCTCAATGGCCTACCGCACCCACCCCCCGGAAACAAAAATCACCACAATACGGATGTCCCAGCAAGGCCTCTCCATCCAGGGAATCCAGCAATCACTGGGTGCTCAGTCCTCACCCCAATTGTTCCGCCAATGGAAGCGCCTCTTTGAAGAAACTCGCTGCGTCATCAAGGATCCAATTGAATACAAGAGACGTGGTCGCCCTGCGGGACTCACCCAAGACGAGTGCGCTTTCATGATCAAGCTTGTTTGTACTGAGCCCGGCCTCTTCCTGGACGAAATCCAAGAGAAATTGTATGAGTCTTCTGGAACCCTCCTCAGTACCTCAAGCATTCACTGAGCCCTTGTCGCAACAGTGGGTTGCTACTTTACTCTACCATGACCGGGGCTGTAGAGTAAAGTAGCAAACTGCACCTAACATTTTTACAGTTATTGTTAACCCTAGCGCGCGGATAGACGTGTCACAGTTATCATAACTGAACCGTTTTTTGCACAGCTGTTACTAGTAAAGCAACGTGTTATTGAGAAAAGTATCATGTTATCAAGCAATTAAGGGCCAAATTAGCCCTTATCAAGCAGAGAAATACTTTATTAAGCAATGAAAGGCCAAATCAGCCCTGAAATGGCCTTTTATTGCTCAATATATTGATAAATATCTGCTGCTCTGCGCATAGATATTGTAGTGGCCTTGAAAAAAAAAAACACCCACCCAGTGCAATATTGATATTGCACCACATTTCCCCATGGCTACCGGTCTGATTAGCGTAGAGGGACCAAAAATCACTACAATAACATTACAATATCAATAACCGTAAAGTAGCGACCCACTGTTGCTTGTGGAGAAGCTTTTGATCACGTTAAACAAACCAGAAACAAAGAATATTTGCAAGTCACTCACAGTGAAGTATGGGTACATTGAACGCATGGATTTCTTCCCTGCAGATTTCTTGGTATTCACCGGTAATCCCTCATTGATTCCAAGCCCTTAATCATTCCTTTCTCATCAGTATTGGCTGACAATTCCTCCCTTGGTGTGTTGTTCAGATGAATGCTCTTTTGTTGAAAAG
Organism: Puccinia triticina; assembly: GCF_026914185.1. Taxonomy (NCBI): domain Eukaryota; kingdom Fungi; phylum Basidiomycota; class Pucciniomycetes; order Pucciniales; family Pucciniaceae; genus Puccinia; species Puccinia triticina. The sequence goes on along the minus strand of NC_070564.1, from coordinate 6,283,011 downwards.
GATCTTCTCCAATCTTTTGCAAGGTCCAAAAAAGGGACCCCCTCAGCAAGGTTTCTCGTTGTGGTAAACAAAAGTGGTCACTGCGTAGAATTTGCAGGACTCCACCGCTCCAAGATGATTCCCAGGTAAAGTTGGGTGATCTGGAGAAACTCCGCTCCACAGCTCCGCCGTGTTGTAGGGCTCTGAGTGGGATAAATAAAGTAAAGCACATAAAAATAATCAAGCTCTGCAGAAGTAAACTGTAAAATAAAGCTCCACTGCATAAATAAGATAAATCTGCAAAACCACAAGAAAACAGCCGTAAACACTGCCAGCATATTTGGCTGGGATGAAGTAATCCCAGTTTAACTGGGATGCACTTAACCAATTTTAAATGGCTTGAACTCATCCAAGGAAATATCAACCCAAGGGGGGTACCTTGGATTTATATTTCATCAGTTGAGATCAACCAAGTTTAAATTGGTTGATTTCATCCCAGTTTAACTGGGATAACCTCAACCCAGCCAATTATGCTGGCAGTGAAAGCAAGCACAACTGTAACACATACAGCAAGTCCGCAACGTACGCAAAGTAAAAGAAGCACAACAATCCTACAAAGTAAAGTAAAACTGTAAAAAGAGATTCTGTGGGGAGTATGATGCAATATCCTCCCTCCCCCATTGTGTTTTTATAGAGAAAAGGAAGAGAACTAAAAGATATCCTCAGCCCGCCTCCCACACCTGCCATCCACCAACTCCGTTTACACGCGCACACTTGTCATCCGCCAAGCGCTATACACACATGCACATCATCCATAAAGCTCTTCTCTCATGCTAGCTCTGCCGTCTCCGCCGCTCACCTTCAACTGCCGTTGGACTCCTCTCGCCCCTGTCTAGCCTTCAATGCCAGGATCCCACACGCTGCCTCCACCCCAGCTACGCCGGCTGACGTAGCCCGCTTTGGCTGCCACGGCTTCCCCCAGTCACAGCCTATACTATCCAGTCCGGGCCAGCCTGCTTAAGTCAAGTCCAGTTCCGCCGTTGTGGTAGACGGAAAAGTGGAAAAATAAAAAGTTTTTTCTATGCCACATAATTACTCATACTAGGCCTCAAGATACCATCAAATGGACCCCAGAAATGGATTCTACGGCCAATTTCACCCCTAGTCACCCCTGGACCCCCTCTAGTGTGGAAGTTACACCTCATGGACACCTATCACACGGCCAGCCCCAGTAACCCAGCTGTCACCTGCTTCAACCCAAGTTTCACAGTAGTAAACTTATACATATCACAGGATACAAACATACATCTCCCTGTCAGGCTACACTCATTACATATTAGCTAAATACACTTGTTTATATACATAGTATGACATCATTTACACTGTTTCTGCAGCCTCAGACTTTGTGTATACACTAATTACCCCTGTATGACAGCTCATGCAGTCTACTGTCACATTATGCATGTGTTATAATGTTCTGTTGTATATTCTGACATCATGTATGCACCCCTGGCATATTTAGAATGTTCTGTGGTATATTCTGACACCATTCATGCACCCCTGAGGGGTTATGACATCATTTGTATCTACTCCCACCAGCTAAAATCCCTCACCCTGTTGTCTAGATTAGCTGAAACCCTAACCCACAAGCCCCTTTGGGGCTCCACTTTTGTCTAGAAAAGGAGCTCTCTCCACCCCCAGTGGCCTGCTCCCCAGTTCCTCACCCAGAACTCACAAGTCACCCAACACTCATCCACACTGCGCTAACACTACACTAAAAAATAGTGCATTTGTGCTGCGCTACGCTACACCACAGTCAATAGAAGGTGTGTCTGATGTCTAATACCTCCTTGGAGCTTAAAATGTTTTCTAGAGATTTTATTCTTATAGCAGAAAAAATTTGGGGCCGTTTGGAGCACCGTAGATAAGGTTTGGGGGGTTTGCCTTAGTAGGAAATCCACCAAATCCGCCCCCCAGCTACACAGGGTCTCCCTGAGGAGTACCAATGCCGTGAAGCTTGAAATATGTTCTAAAGAGTGTATTCTTATAGCTAAAAAAAATTGGGGCCGTTTGGAGCACCGTAGATAAGGTTTCGGGGGTTTGCCTTAGTAGGAAATCCGCCAAATCCACCCCCGGCTACACAGGGTCTCCCTGAGGATTACTAATGCCGTGAAGCTTAAAATATGTTTTAAAGAGTGTAATCTTATAGGTAAAAAATTTTGGGGCCATTTGGAGCACCGTAGATAAGGTTTTGGGGGTTTGCCTTAGTAGGAAATCCGCCAAATCCGCCCCCGGCTACACAGGGTCTCCCTGAGGAGTACTAATGCCGTGAAGCTCGCAATATTCTCTATGGATGTACTTCGCGCACTGCGAAAAACTTGTCGCGCACTGCAGGGGGCGTCCACTCGATGTCCCAGCCACAGTGCGCGGTAGCTCAAAATGCTTTGCGCACTGCAAACGCAAAACTATGAAATTATCACTTTTTTTTCTGCCAGCCGGCAGAGGGGATTTTTCCTGCTCCTCCATCAAATTCTTGAAGGATTTGGAGCCCCCAGCTGGACACAAAAAAAGGATGAAAAATAAACACAAAAAATAACCTGAGCGCAGGCTTCCGCTCCTCCGGGGCTTTCAACCTGCCAAATACTCACGGATCGGGTACACAGCCCCTCGAAAACAAATTTTGAGGGCAGAAGCTCCGGCTGCTGTACCGATGGCCGGCACAGCCCGGTCATTGAGCAGCGTCTACACACTGGATCCCCCGATGACCGGCCAGGTGCAGTGCAGATTACCGGTCATTAAGGGGAATATGTACTCCTCTCGATGACCTGGTTGCTACGGTCATCCAAAGGAGCACATATTTACTATACTCAATGACCGAGTCCACCCCGGTCATGGAGAGGAGTCAACCCTCGCCTCGATGACCGGGTCCGTTCCGGTCATTGAGAGTAGTGTTTTGAACAAAACGGACCTGGTCTTTTAGAGGAGTGCAAACTCTCCTTATAACATACTCCCCTCGCCGGTCATCGAGGAGTAACCACTGCCCTCGATGACCGGGTCCGGCTCCTCTTGTTGACCAGAGCGGACCTGTTCATTGAGGGGCTATTCTGGACATCATCAAGAGGGAGTGCATCCTCCCCTTAATGAACAGTTTGTTCTGGTAATCAAGAGGAGTGTTTCTCTCCTCTCAATGACCAGAACAGACCCGGTCATCGAGAGGAGTGTTTCTCTCCTCTCAATGACCGGAACGGACCCGGTCATCGAGGCAAGTGTTTACTCCTCTCCATGACCGGGGTGGACTTGGTCATTGAGTAAAGTATGTGCTCCTTCCAATGACCCAAGCGACCCGGTCATTGAGAGGATTACATATTCTCCTTGATTACCGGTAATCTGCACTGCACCTGGCCGGTCATTGGGGGAGCCAGTGTGTAGACGCCGCTCAATGACCGGGCTGTGCTGGCCATTGGTATGGCAGCCGGAGCTTCTGCCCCTTGAACTTTGTTTTTGCAGGGCTGTGTACCCAATCTGTGAGTATTTGGCAGGTTGAAAGCCTCGGAGGAGCGCTCCCGGGGGAGCGGGAGCCTGCGCTCAGGTTATTTTTTGTGTTTATTTTTCATCCTTTTTTTGTGTCCAGCTGAGGGCTCCAAATCCTCCAAGAATTTGATGGAGGGGCAAGGAAAATCCCCTCTGCCGGTGGGCAGAAAAAAAAGTGAGAATTTCATAGTTTTGTGTTTGCAGTGCGCGAAGCGTTTTGAGCTACCGCGCACTGTGGCCGCGACGTTGATTTGCCGACCCCCACAGTGCGCGACGAGTTTTTTGCAGTGCGCAAAGTACATCCGTATTCTCTAAAGAGTGTATTTATATTGCTGTAAAACTTTTAGGGTGTTTGGGTACAACAGTGACAATATATTTTTTTTTTTGTATATTACGTCATTTTTTGTCAAATTAATATATCGACTCCCATCCTCGAGATGGGAATTAATTAATCGACTCCCCAAATGCTTTTGGGGCCGCGCGAGGTCCCGATGACTCAGGGGGACGTCCCAAGACCGCGCGACGTAAACGACTTTTGGGAGTCGATTTATTAATTCCTGGGAGCCGATTTTTCAACTCCCCAAAATTTTGAAACCAACCTTGAACACCATAATCATCACATATGATGACATCATGGTTTTTTCGAGTCAGAATCAATAATGAAATTTAATTCAATTCTGGTGTTTTTGAGACCAAGGTTATTTCAAAACACAATACTAGAAGCCATGGAAGCTGAAGAAATCAGATCTCTGCTTTGACTTGTGCAAAAATGTTGATGGAAACCGGAACTCGGGCGGCAAAGCACAGGCTGCACGGGCGCACAGCCCACTCTCAGCGCTTGTAAGTTTCTTGGTTGGTGCCGCTAACGGCCGACTGCTCTCCTTCCGAGTCGCAAGACTGGCGGGAGAATTCATTTCGCAAGGATGCGTCATGTTAATAGGAAAATAGCAACTTGACCGATTAGGAGTTCATACAAAGCTTGATATGTGGACTAAGCGCCATAAGCATCTTGTTATCACCCCTCGGTCCCGGAGCAGGACACCAATTTTGAGCCTAGCACCAGCGTCGAGATCCGGCGTATTGAAAAGAAGTCCGGCCTCAGGGGAGAAGCTGTTTCTCGCAGCGGCATCGTGCATCTGAGCACGCAAAGAAGGAATTGGGGTCCAAATAGTCCGCCTGAGGCCTGAGGGCAAGGAGGAGAAATGGCAGGCAGGATTACGGTCTGAGCTGGGCATCCGATTCATTCCTCTCCCTCATCCATTTCCATATAAAAATGTTGTTTCCTTGGGGTGTGATGGGGCTGAAAGTGGACGTGTTCAAATCACCCCCCATGTGACATGTATGGGTTGAACATGGCGATCCTCCCAACCAAAACCAAATCATTATTCTGAAGTGGTTTTCCAAGTCATACTCTGCCGTTCTGACCGCTCGTCTTCAACATATGTATCACTGATTGCAGCGGCGTGGGAAAGAGACTTGGCCGTGACATTTATGCTCTTACTTTGTCCCGGCCACTTCCGCAGGCAAGTGAAGTGCATGTACAACTGATCACATTTTTGCCAATGGGTTTCCGTCGGTGCCAGGTGGATGCAACAAAGAGGATGTTACGACTCTCACAATCCAGTCATGGTATCTTCCATCGACCGGCCTGCCGTTTCTCTCACACTTTGATGGAGAAAATACCCGCCATATCCATGTTGCTCCGGCTTCAACTTCCAGCGATATTGGGTCTGTCTACTTGGTGCAAGAAGTTGAACCGGGATTTTCGGCAAGGAGACTTGCCTCCATGGCGCGGGTCAAAGGCTGCACCGATTGAAGGTATATATAAAGCGCGCTTGTTGTGTACGCCAGGCACTACTCACCTCATCATCCAATCCACCGCACCAACACTCCAGCCTACCTAATCAACTCCAGATTTAGCCACTCCAATCCAAAAACAACCCGCTCCGTACAAATCCAAAATGGCCTCCTTAGCTTACCTCATCACCCTCCTCTCTGTGCTCATCGCCGCTTCGCGTGCGGAAGAAGTGATCGGGGCGAAGAACGAAGACGTGGATGCCAAATGGCTTGGAGGATTCGGAGGGATGTACAACAGCTTTTTCTCGTTGGGCGGGATGGGACTGGGCATGTTTGGATCCCCATGGATCAACAGCTTGGCCTGGTCGATGGGCGGCGCCTGCTTCGGGGGCGCTTTCTTCCCGATGAACATGGCCCTCGGCATGGGCGGGTTCTTCGCAAAGGCATCCGAGCAGGAAGCGGCGCACTCCGTCAGTCGTCGGGCAATCCACCTCGATGCCGACCACCTCTTGCGTCGAACCTCCACCGACAGCGTGACCTGCACCAGCAGCAAAGGCGTCTCTGAAGTGTTCTCCAAATCGCAATGTTTGAAGTAGGCCGACTGTCCTTTATCTGCCTGTATCATTGTCATCTGACCTTGTTCTCTTGCATTCTTTTTTCAACAGGGCCGCTCAAACTTTGCGCGAGAAGAGCGTACACTCTGCTTCCAACGGAAACTGCCAAGTAAGTCCCGCCATGAGACTGCCGTGTACACTCGAGAGACCGTCCACTCACTAGTTCGATTTTCGTGCTCCAGTTATCACTCCATAGTTCCAAGGACAAAGTGGTTGCAAAAGACATGTAAGCATTCACACCCTCCATCAGCCCGAACGCCTGCAAGACTGCTGACCGTGTATGATCTTGCTGGACATATAGCCCGGACCACATCCTCCAGAAGGCTGTCAACAGCATCTTGAGCACTTGCAATGAAAAGAGCACCCCCAAGGACGCCAAGACCCACCACATCGACGACAAACAGGTCGTCATTATTCTCTCAAGGCATTGATTCTCTCACTCCATCTCTAAAGCTCTTAGCAGCTTGTTAATCTTGTTCAAAAATAGCGCCTCCCTAGTTTTGTTTCCCCATGTATCCAACTAATCCTGTTGATATCTCAATTCTTGTTGACCTCTACTCATTGTAAATTTTGCTTTGCAATTGCTTGTGGATGATGTTTTTGTTATTCCAAAAGATACTCTTGCACCCTGGCGAGGTGATGGTAGGTTTCACAGTTGTAAATATTTTTATGTGTCGGAATGCTTCCCTCCTCCCCTCGGGCTTGAAACATTTAGGCTTCACGGGATGATGACAGTCGCCGACGACCCTGCCGTGCCATGATTTCGCTTCCCTGCTTTCCCTTTTGCAAGATTGTTAATGGAAAACGGAACTTGGGCGGCAAAGCACAGACTACATGGGCTCAAAACCCACTTTCAGCGCTTGTAAGCTGCTTGGTCGGTGCCACCGCTAATATCTCCCTCCGAGTCGCAAGACTGGCGGGAGAATTTATATCGCAAGGATGCGTCATGTTAATAGGGAAATAGCAAGTTAAGCGATTAGGAGTTCATACAACACTTGATATCCTATGGACTAAGTGCTGTTATCACCCCTCAGTCCCGGAGCAGGACACCAATTTTGAGCCTAGCACCAGCGTCGAGATCCGGCGTATTGAAAAGAAGTCCGGCCTCAGGGGAGAAGCTGCTTCTCCCAGCGGCATCGTGCATCTGAGCACGCAGAGAAGGAATCGAGGTCCAAATAGTCCGCCTGAGGCTTGAGGGCAAGGAGGAGAAATGGCAGGCAGGATTACGGTCCGAGCTGGGCATCCAATTTATTCCTCTCCCTCATCCATTTCCATAGACTCGGCCCGGACAGTCCGTCTGGGGACTGTAAGCCATTTAGCAAGTCGCGGGATGAAGCTCGGTATTCAATCCAGCCTACTCGGCCTTGAGTCAGGCTTATCAGACCGGGCCCGTTTGAGATCTTTGTTTTCAATAGCCTTGCAGGCGTCGGCCCTCGCAAGCCATCCCCTATCAAGTCGACAAGCAGTCCAGGTTGGAATTGATCGCAGCCAGGATGGAGGCACGAAGCAAGACCGGGTGCGCAATGGTAGTGTACGGGGAGAGAGGGAAGCCAGGCCACCAGTGTTTTCTATAAATAGTCAGGCCACGAGCTCCGTTAATCTCCTTACCCACCATCCCACAACTGTTCCCTCACAGAGCTTCTAACTTTCCCCAACCACCCTCTTAATCCGTTAATTACTTTCCGTTAAAAAATACCAGCCATACAAGATGCGTATCGCTTACGTTGTTGCTGGACTGATTGCCCTGAATGGTAAGCTGGATGGATCCCTAGTTTCTGTCGGTTGTTCAGCTCTTACTGACTTGCGTTCCCTTTCTTTTAGCAAATGTTTCTGATGCGCGTGTCATTGCGCCTCATGGCGCCCAGGCAACCATCTCCACTCCTGTCCTTATGAAGAGAACACCAGCTGAGCGTGATGACATGAACTCGACGAAGGAGAGTGACGATACCCGTGAAGATAAAACGTCCAGCTCCGACGATGCCGTCGGCCGTGTCCACTCCAGTGTCCACGGCGCGTCGGACGCCCGGCCCGGTTCTTCCAAATCGGCCCTCCGGACTATCATCCCCGGAGACCAATCCTCTGACCGGGATGGCTACACCCAGCCCACTCCTTCCGACACCAATCACGGCTCGCCGCTCGATAAGCTCACGTTTTTGATCAAGCCTGTCGCACACAAGGCCACCCACGAAGTTCCAGCTGAGGTCGAATCCCACGCTCCCCAGCCTGCTGATGCGCTCCTCAGAGCTATTGAGCACTTCCGTGAGGATGTCACCCATCAGCTTCCGGTCCATGTCCCGGGCGACATTGTGTCTTCCACAACCTCAAGCCCTCTCTCAGCCCCGTCGCACCTAGTCACCCCAGTCATCGAGCAGTTGCCAATCGGCCAGACTGCTGGTAATGGTGCTTACGGAGATGCCCTCCCTCTGTCCCAAGTGACCAACACAATCCACTCGACCATCCCACATGTCGCCCAAGACCCGTCTTCCTTAATCTCCAACTTGCCTGTGGGCGGCTCGCGACAAGCCAGCAACTTGATCCATTCCACTCTCCCTAATCTGGCCGGCATCACCCCGAACCTATCCAACCTTCCTTTACCAATCGTTGGCGGCAACCCCGGTGATTCCGACAGCGGCCTTCCAGTGCCTATTTCAACTAGCATTATCAGTCCCATCCTTTCAAGTATTCCAGTAGGGGGCATCGGAAGCGCTCTCCCAGTATCAGAACCAACCAATGTAGTCAACCGAGTCTTCTCCAACTTGCCAGTTGGCCAATCTCCTCCGGTTGACCCCTCAACTCTGGCTAGCCCCATCCTCTCCGGCTTACCGGTTGTGGGTAACGGGAATACCGGATCTCCTTCAACCTCCCTTCCTCTTGACCCGTCCACCTTGGTTAACCCAGTTATCTCCAACTTGCCCGGTGGCCAATCAGTCGGCAACATCATCCCCGGATCCACCTTGAGTTCTCTCCCAGTTGACCCTACTAACTTGGCCAATCGAGTCATCTCCAACTTGCCAATTGTCGACGGAAGCTCCGGATCCCCCTTGAGCTCTCTCCCGGTGGACCCCTCCACTCTGGTCAGCCCGATCCTTTCCAACTTGCCTGTGGGCCAGTCAAACGGCTACACTCAAGGCCCCGGAACGCCTTTGGACACTCTCACAAACCCAACTGGTTTGGTCAGCCCAGTCCTCTCCAACTTGCCAGGAGATCAATCCGTTGTCAACATGATTCCTGTAGCCCCGTTGAGCTCTCTCCCTCTTGACCCGGCAAACTTGGTCAACCGTGTCATCTCTAACCCATTAGGCGGTAATGGGACCTCTGGATCTCCCTTGAGCTCGCTTCCTGTTGACCCCTCCACCCTGGTTAGCCCAATCCTCTCAAACTTACCATTAGGTGGTGCTGGAAGCTCCGGATCTCCCTTGAGCTCCCTTCCAGTCGACCCATCCACTCTGGTCAGCCCCATCCTCTCAAACTTGCCAGTCGGAGCCAGTTCCGGAAGCCCCTTGAACGGTCTACCAGTAGTCGACCCAACTACCCTAGTCAGCCCGATTCTGTCAAACTTGCCGGTAACTCAATCCGTCGGCGACGTGATTCCTGCAGCCCCGTTGAGCTCTCTCCCTCTCGACCCAGCAAACTTGGTCAATCGTGTCATTTCTAACCCACTAGGAGCTGAGGGTACCTCTGGATCCCCGTTGAGCTCCCTCCCAGTCGACCCATCCACTTTGGTCAGCCCGGTCCTCTCAAACTTGCCCCTGGGCCAGTTAGCTGGCACCGGAACCCCTGGATCTCCCTTGAGCTCTCTTCCAGTCAACCCATCCACATTGGTTGCCCCGGTCCTATCCGGTGACCTACCTGTCGTCGGATCAGTTACTGACACTATTAACTCACCCCTCTCCCGTTTGCCCATCTCAAACACCAACCCCACCACTGGCTACTACTGATCTTGCTCTCGTGATCTCCTTTCTTCCCTCTCATATTCTCTCTCTATTGTTTTCGGTTTTTTTCCATCCCTCATGACTTGTAGTCGGCTGAATCCTTGTTGAATCAACCAAAACTCTAATAATAATGATAATCATCTTATAAGCGTACTTTTGGCTGAAACTGTGCCTCCTTCTGGCAGTGCACATGTTAAGCATGCATTCCCCTGATTTGTGGATCAGATAAGGCTGCAAACATTGACGACAATCCTCTGTTTTGCCTCCCTTACTGAACCGAGAAATAGAAAGTGTTCATAAAACCCCCTTTTTCTAATTGACGACGCCAGGACAACAGAAGATAAAAAAGCTACCAATGTTTGTAAAAATCTTCTTGCAGAGTGCGAACCAAAAAGAGAAAAATAAGATAATACAACAAAACTGTGGAAATATTATTTTCGAGCTCAAATGATGCTGCATTTCTATTGAGATTGAGATCAGTAGGTAATATGAGCTCGAAGATCTCTAGATCAATCAATCGGCCAAGCTGTATATGAGAAAGAAAAGTGACAAGCAGAAAAATCACACACATAAACCAGGGCGCGGAGAATACGAATTGAGAAAGAAAAAATGCTGACCTTTCGAATTTTTTGACAATATCGTCGCAGAGCTGATTGAATCTTTGAAGCAGCGCCTCTTGACCATCTTTAGGATCTTCGAACTTCATCTGACTCAAGCGATACCATTCTTCGCTCGTCGCGTCTCGAACTTTGGCCCAAGTAAGATTCTTGCCGCCGACGTTAGACTCGACTGCCTTCTGGGCACAGGTGTAGTAAGTCATCAGATTTTTGAGCATCGCATTGGTTTTGTACTGCTCAAAAACCAGCGAACGAAAGCCCACATCATCAGTATGCGAGCTAACTAACACACCGTGTATGTGAAGGATAGCGCATTCTTACAAATGGGCAGTACCGGTCGTAACTACTCATCCCGTTTTGTTGCAAGTAATCGTCTTTGATAAGCCGGGCAACATCCAATGTAACCTTGTCGCCCTCTCCTAGCGCACTTTTCCCAACCAACTGGACGATCTCAGCGAGCTCATCTTCCTTTTGGAGCACGTCCTTCGCCTTGCTTCTGAAGTTTACGAACTCGGGTTCGGTTTTCGCATACCAGGGCTGGAGAACTGACACGTATCTGTGGATAGGCGTAGAAGATCGCGTCAATCATCGCAGGTAACTGGAGTTAATCAAGAGGTCGCAGGGCTGCATTTACTTTGAATAAGATACATTCCAATTGACCGATGGGAAATGCTTGCGTTGCGCCAGTTTCTTGTCCAATCCCCAGAAAACTTGCACGATATTCAACGTCTGGAATGTTACGGGGTCCGAAAAGTCACCACCAGGCGGTGACACACTAGAAGGCAAAGTAAACATAAATTGATTAGATACACTGATTAAGCCAAAAACAAACCATCAAACTCACGCTCCAATGATCGATACCGTCCCAAATCGCTCTGGATTCCCGAGACATTTAGTTTTGCCAGCTCGTTCGTAAAAACTAGCCAGCTTAGTTCCCAGGTAGGCAGGATAACCCGAATCGGCGGGCATCTCAGCCAGTCGACCCGAGATTTCTCGAAGTGCCTCAGCCCAACGGGAGGTAGAGTCAGCCATCATCGCAATATTCATACCCATATCTCTGTAGTACTCCGAAAGCGTGATTCCAGTATAGATGGAAGCCTCTCGAGCGGCGACAGGCATGTTGGAGGTGTTGGCGACAAGCGTGGTACGTTTCATGATAGCTACGTGCAGTGCAAAGTGTTTCAGCGGCTAGTCTGCTTGTTTCGTCGAATGTTTGGGCCTTACGTTCTTCGACTCCATTAAAATCCATCGTAAGCTCCGGAAATTCCATTAGAACTTCCGCCATCTCATTACCACTATTATAAAACCGATAATCACGAAATACCAATGCGTGTCAGGTAGCTTGGAAATCTGAGATGACGAATCAGGTGAGCTTACCGTTCTCCACAACCCACGTAGATGATGATATCGGAGTTCGAGAATTTGGAAACAGCCTGCGAAATCACTGTCTTTCCGCAGCCGAAAGCACCAGGAATCGCTGTTGTACCACCTTGGACACACCTGCCCACAGAATATTTTTGAGTATAATCTACCAAAAGTCTTGGAGAAAGAAAGAGTCAAGCCTACGGGAAAAGGGAGTCGAGAACCCGCTGGCCAGTCAGTAGCGGATAGTCAGCAGTAAGCTTTTCGGCAACAGGTCTGGGTGCTCGAACAGGCCATAGTTGACACATTGTGTGCGTGGTCTTTTTGCCTTCGAACTCGGTCTCTAAGATGACATCCTGGAAGACAAATAATAATGGTGCTTTCAATGAATCAAGTAAAATAACCGCTGCAAAGGGTGAGTGCCAGAGAAGGAGCCACAAGACTCACGTCAACCGAATAGGTGCCTTTCTCGGCAATATGAGTGATGGTACCCATTGCTCTAGGAGGGAGCATGATTTTGTGGGCTGAGACCAAGGAGTTTTCGTAGACGGTACCATAGATATCACCACCGCTGAGATGATCACCCACTTGATAGTTAGTAGGTGTGAATTCCCATTGACGGGATCGGTCGAGTGCTTGGGTGTTGATGCCACGAGGAATGTAAATTGAATTCGAAAGCTCAGAGATCGATTTCAATGGTCGCTGGATACCATCGTAGATATTCTAAGAATGGAAAATCTGGGTAAGTTGGGCTCTTTTACAAGGAGGATCGAAGCCTGTTCTTGGAGACTTGCCGACATGAGACCAGGACCGAGCTCGACACTCAAGGGCTTCCCAGTACGAAGGACAGGATCACCGATGGTCATCCCACTCGTTTCCTCATAGACTTGGATCGTCGCTCTATCGCCATCGATCCTGATGATCTCACCGATCAGTTCGTCATGTCCAACACGAACTAACTCGTACATGGCAGCGCCTGCCATACGTTCGGCAACAACGACAGGGCCAGAGACTGAGAAGACGGATCCGAACTTTGATTCGCGCTCTTCTGCTTCGATCTTGATCGTCTCCTTCTTGGCTCTCTCCATACCCCCGGCCTGGAAATCGGAATGACAGGCAAGTAAGTCTGTTGTGAGATAACGATTAGGTTGGAGTGTCCTTACCATCTTGTAATATCTGACTGAAGCGACGAGAAGGGTGGATGAGGTTGTTGTTTTTGGTTTGTCTTGGGGCGTGGACCGTGGTCGATGGAGAAGCAAGATAGAGGTGGTGGTCTGGGATGGACGATGATGTCGATTAAATTCGAATTGACCGGGAGCCAGCGCAGTGTGGACACTCCATTCCTGGTGCGCAGCCAGCCACTCACTCACCATTGGGAGTTGTCAGCCATGAAAAACAGTTTTTCTACATTCACACCCAATTTTCTCTCACCCAGGTCTATGCAGGACACCCATAAAACTGTGTGCCTGTTTTTTTTTCTTGAGCTCATTGCACCAGGAAAAACTTAATTTCTCCCAGTCAGTGAGGTTGTATGCTAATAGAGGGGTCCCCACTAGTTATTAAGATCATAAAACTTGAATGATTGGTTTTTTTGGACACTGACAGGGTTTTTTGGTATATGCCAAACTTCACCTTTTTTGGATTGCTGGTGCCCCAAAATAGGAAGACTGGAGGCACAGTTCCATGAGATTAGCAAAAAAGACTGTTAGAAACACCAGGGGGCCAATTCCAGGAACAGGCCTAACTACTTTCTGTTCAAAGACTGGAGCAAGTGTTGGGTATATGTATCCACCAGACTGCAAAAAAGAACTGGATTAACTGCTCACTGACTCACAATTGACATGCAGGATACTCCAACTAAGCTGCTATTGTAACTCCACCTGGCTAAATAATGGATTTTGGGCAAATTTGCTGTGAAATATGCACATTTGCTGAACATCAAAGCTTGGTTAAACTTTGAGAAAGGTTGGAGTATAATATTAATCAAACTCCAAGTTTCTCCAGAGTTTCCATATGTCAACTGCTCATAGTTGAACCAGTTTTAGTTTGAAGTGAGAGTGTAGCTTAGTGGCCCAGTGTTGATGAACTCCAAAATCCTATTGTAGCTCAGAGAAGCTACCAGAAAGCTTCATTTTTGGGACCACTCAATTCTAAAAAAAGAAAAAAGAAAAAGACACTGCCAACAGCAAATTGTCAATTCCTGTTACACTATTGGAAAGGCCCAGATCTGACCCTCTCATATCTGAAAATGTCAAAACATGGGCAAACTAGCATTATGTCTGACTAGGTTAATTTTTTTGTTGATATCTCCAACCAGTTAAGGTGTTCAAAGTTGAAATCATAAAATTTTTGAATCATAAAATCATAAAATCATAAAATTTTTGGGTGATAATTTTTTATGTATCATTTTCAAACTATTGCTCTGTTTTGAGTGTTTGGGTGGTACATATTTTTTCTGCTTAAAATTTTATGATTTTATGGTGTTATGATTTTATGCAAGTCAACTTTGAACACCTTAAGTGTATCCCAGTTTTATGTTGCAAAAAGCATATCATTTCAGGGTTGGGTATATCTTTTTTGTTCAGGACAGTTTTTATTGGTAGCTGAAAGGTCTCCATAGTTGTTGCAAGGGTCTTGTTGAGCTAATGTAACACAGCCCTGTCCCTCTCTAAGTGCCAAGCACACTCCTGCATGACCTGTGGCCCATGTACAGAGATCATCCCACTGTCCAGTCTGTCCATGAGATTCAATTTAAGCTAGCTTTGTTATGAGCCACTCCCGCACGCGCCATGGCCTACACCAGAGACATGTCACACTTGTACATACATGTCACGGCTCTCTGCCTTAAGGGAGAGCTGGGGGAAGATCCTTACCTTTTCCCCATCTAGCAATCAACCTACCCAAGCTAGAAACCCAGAACCCAGTCCCCCTCCCTGAACCAGAACCATAACAAGCTTGCTTTGGTAGCTGGAAACTCTGCTAAAGAATCACCATGTGCAAAGTCAATCCATATTGTGTAATCAGGTTGCCCAGTCCAGGTCCTGAAGCCCCTGCATGACATCATGTCCCCAGTGACATTCTTTCTTCCAGCAGATGGAATGTCTTCTGGATCAAACAACCTGATTACAAAACATAAATTAAGTTTGCATGCAGCAAATAACTGCCTTGGCTCTCTCAGCTCTTCCCTGCCATTTTGCCTGGTAATCATAGTGGATTGCATGAGGACAAGTCACAACAACTTTGTAGTTTACACAGCATGGCTGTCTAGAATTGTTTGCCAAGTTTTTGCACTGGGGGAGACAGTAGCACTCTTCACATAAGCTAAACATCAGCAAGATTGAAATAAAGTTTATCCCATTGTGCCAGCCAATTTGTCTGGGAAAGTATGCTGATGTATATCTCTCACCATGGTCATAGATTTCTTACATGAACAGTGCTAGGAAGTGATGGATATTACTAGCTCATCTGTATTGCTACAAGCTTTCAAACAGGCTGCAAAGGGCCAACAATTGAGAAACCATATTTTGGATGTATTTGTAGTCTTCTTTGCTTATTGGCACATAGGTGGAATCAGAACAGGAAATGGTAAGAAAGGAACTGAGCCTTTGAGTGGGGGCGTTTGTGGAAAAGGAAAACCAACTGGCAGGAGCAGTACTGTGCTTAAGCGAGAATAGTGGGTCGTGTTTTGTTTCTCCAAAACGTGGAAAATCTCTTAGAAAATAGGAAGACGGAGTGGATCAGATGTTTTTAATAGCGGAAATTTGCTTCTGTTTGATCTTTCGTATTTCCAAAGCTAGGCGGAAGATGCGACCTCGTGATTTTTTTGTGTTTTAAAATTTAAACGGGTAAATGAAAGTAGAGGTTACTTGATGAGAGTCCCAATTCGTTCAAGCGGCGTAAGTGGTGGAGGCAATCGTTCCACCGCGGCCAGTCCAGTTAACTGAGAAGGTTTGTGCAATAACGGACCGATCAGCTATTCCACATGAGAACAAAGAAGCTAGCAAGCCAGAACACAAAGCACGTACCATGAACGTCTTGGCCTTCAGGGTAGGTCTCAGAAGCGTGCTCGGGGAGGATTCGGAATGTGTGCGCCCCAAAGTAATCCCTTTGAGCTTGTAATAAACTGGCCGGAAGGTTGGCAGTTCTGTATCCATCAAAGAACGCTAGAGCGGTCGAGAATGCAGGAGTCGGGATACCCCATAATGAGGTTTGAGCAATGATTCGGCGCCATCCAGGTTGGGACTTGTGGATAGCTTGGTTGAAGAAGTCATTGAATAATAGGTTTTGAAGGTCTGGCTCAGCTCGGAAGGCCTTGGTGATCTATCAGCAAGGCAGTGATTGCAGTCAGTATTCGGACATGATATTCTCTTGGCCAGACAGCCAAGTTACTTACTTCACCCAAGAAGACGGATCGGATAATACAGCCACCGCGCCACATGAGTGCAATCGATGGGCTGGAAAATACGGGTTCAACATCAGGAAGAAACGTCAAGAATTGTCCGTGGAAAGTAAATCCAAACGTACTAATTCAGAGTCCACCCGTATTCTTTGGCGGCTTCTCTCATTAACATGAAGCCTTGCGCATAGGATATCAACTTGCTTGCGTACATCGCTTGCTCGAGATCGTCGATGAACTGTTTCTTGTCACCCTTGAAGGCTTCGATCTGAGGGCCACCGAGTAGTTTGCTAGCTTTGACTCGTTCTTCCTTGATCCCTGACAAGCACCGTGCAAAGACCGCTTCCCCAATCAAAGTAACAGGCATCCCGAGATCGAGTGCGTTGATAGCGGTCCATTTTCCAGTGCCTTTCTGACCAGCTTTGTCTAAGATTTTTGTGACAAGTGGAGTGCCATCCGTATCATTGAACTTGAGAATATCCCGGGTGATCTCCATCAAGAACGAATCCAGAACACCCTTGTTCCAGGTGGCAAAGATGTCACCGATTTCGCCTTCACTGAGTCCGAGTCCACGCTTCAAGATATCATAGGCCTCGCAAATCAGCTGCATATCACCGTACTGAAGAAAATCACAATGGATGCAATCAGCGAAGCAATTCTACTGTGATGGCTTGAAATAGGATGACTGTCGGGCGTACTTCAATACCGTTGTGGACCATTTTAACGTAGTGCCCTGATCCCCCTTGGCCAACCCAATCACAACAGGGTTCACCCTCCGATTGCGCCGCGGTTTTTTGGAAGATTTCCTTGATGTGAGGCCAAGCCGCATCCGAGCCTCCAGGCACTACGTGAAAAAGACCATTCCAACATAGTTATGTTTTAACCAATGCAAGGAAATGAGGGAGGAAAGAGATCTGGACAAACTGAGTGATGGACCGTATCTTGCCCCTTCCTCTCCGCCGGATACACCCGAGCCGACAAACAACAGCCCTTTCGCCTCGAGCTCCTTGCATCTTCGGTTGGTGTCTGGAAAATGAGAGTTACCGCCATCGATGATGATATCACCTTTCTCGAGGTGGGGCTCAAGTTGCTGAATAAATGCGTCAACTGCATCACCAGCCTTGACGAGGAGGATGATTCTTCTAGGAGTCTTCAGATTTTCGCAAAGCTCTGCAACCGAATGAGCTCCGATGACGTTCGATCCCTTGGCTTGGTTCTCAAGAAACTCGTCCACTTTAGAGACTGTCCGGTTGTATGCAACGACGGTGAAACCCTTGTCATTCTGAATAAAGGAAGGGGTTTAAGCAGGTAAGCTACATCCGAAACTGCATAGAGAGCGCATCGCGCACCATGTTCATGATCAAGTTGCAGCCTATTTGTAAGTCGTCATAGTTCAATCAGCATGCAATTTTTCGACGTCCCCTGTGTCTTGGCAGTAATCACTATAGCTAGAGTTGCGAGATGAAGGACACTTACCCATCACGCTGAAGACCAAACAATACAGGAAAGAATAATTGGGTTTTTAGCAAAGTCATAGAGATCATCAAACCCTCGAAGCGCTCAAACTTACGCCAAGCCGATGAGACCGATATCGCCTTTGGGAGAGGACCTGGGATAAGTGAGAAAACCGGAGAAAGGCCATGGAGTCCAGTTACTATGGAAGAACCTCAAGAGATTTGTAGAGCCAAATGTCCAGTACTGACATTTTCTTATTGTGATTGGATGGGTTTGAGGAGTGATCGAGGTGATGGTTCAGTTGTCCAATCCGGTTCATGACGTTTGCCCCACCGGGTGCGCTGAAATTCTCGTCCCGGGGTAAAAATGAGTGACAGCCCAGGTTCACCTGAGGTTCACCCGAACTTGACACATGTCCCTCCCTGGGGCCTTTGCGGAATGTCCTATTTACACCACGGACGCAAAACTCCAAAGGTTGTTTGAAGGTGCTTTGAATGAACTTCAAATGAAAATCAATTCAGTTGGGACGTCACCAACTGGTTCAAAATCAAAAATCTTACATATTGTCCAACTAATACTTGAGTTTTTTTTAAATGCTTGTTTAAAAAGATGGATTAATGCCCATTCAAAGTTTCTTCAAACTGAAATCTTAAAAGTGTGTCTGTGGTGTAGCTTAACTAACACTTGAACGGAGGGTGCGGGGGACCCCTCCCGGAGGGCTCTCTGCAGGAGAGACTTACACCTAATGTCTGAAGTCTGGCAGGGAAAGGAAGGATATTCAACCCCAAAATCACTAAAAAATATTTAAAAATCAGCAAAATATGTACAAAAAATATGAAGAGACAGTTTCATTGACAGTGATGATGCGCACCCTCACCCAAATTTTTGAGCAAAAAGCTCCAAAGCTGATTGAGGGAGTTTGCTTTGAAGGTCAAAGGAATCCTGAAGGAGATTACATTGCTCTGAAGATCCATTTTTGGATTTTCTGATATATGCACAATTAAATTTCCTATCTACAACAAAATACAACCCTTGAGTGGCTAAATGTGTAGGATCTGCAGATATCTACGGGTTTGCGGATCCAAGATCCACCAGGCATGATGGTTGCACATCCTTAGTTTACGTTTCTTCATGTTTTTTTATTAATTTTTAAAACATTAGTAAAGTGCAAATGGTTTGGATTGAGGAGATGAGACCAGTGCCAAATGAAAGCTGATTTCCAGAAGTATCTGTTGGCTCTGGGGAAGGTCCACAGGACCTGAGGGGCAGGCTGACTGAGGCTTAATATTTTCCCTCCAGCCATTTGTGATTTCTTTCCCAGCCAAAATTTTGCCATTACGCGCAAGTCCCTCCCTGCGGGAGGGGCTGCTTTGCGGCCAGCCACAGCAAGCCTCCCACCAGAGGTGACTTGTGTTAAGTTCGCGGAATGTCCAACATTTGGCTTGAGGCTGCCCAGCAAAATGTTGAAAAATTCCTTCTAACCCAAATATCACCACATACACCTCTGATTTCTTCACAGCCTTTGGTACCATTATAATCAGCTTTTATTGCCAAATAATCTCATGCGTCCAAAACAAAACCCACTGCCATCCCCTGAAAAAAAATTGATGTAAAGATTGCACCTGAGAGCCTATCCAGCCTGATGTAGACCAGATAGCCAGTCCAGTCTGGACACATGAAAATAAGGTTAGACACCATACATCAATACCCTGTGGGACTCCTCAGCCTATGCACTCAAGAGACCTTCCATTATTAATTTAATGCTGAAAAAGCCCATGAGAGTTTGTCCAACCTTGAACTTCAGATGATCCAATGGCTTCTTTGTATTGCTCAGGAATAGCCCTCCCAAGAATGAACACTGAGAGGCCAGTTTTTGATGGTTTTACTTGAAAACATATGGACAAGAAAGCTCAGATTGAGGGATACAACCTGGTATGAGGGGCTTTAAATAGAAATTTGAGAGAGAGAGAGGCAATAGGGATGTAAATAGAAAATTTGTGCTTTTCTGCATAAAAGCCTGTCAGCCTCAGGCAATGAATGTGACTTGAGTCCTCAGCCGCTCCTTTGGAGACACTTCACAGAGGCTTACTTAGCTTAAGGTTCACCTGAGATGCACATTGCCCATCTCAAACCATATACACCTTCACCCCAATTGGGACGGTACAAATTTGAGGGTGAGTCAAGGCTGAAATGCTGCGCTGCGCTACAAAAAAGCGGTCTTTTAGCGCAACACAGCGGTTCCCGGTCAGCCCAAAGAGCGGTAGCGCAGCGCCAGTCCCGCTGCGCTACCGCTGCAACTAGTGGGGCCCCGCTTTTTCCCTGACCCAAGAAGCGGTAGCGCAGCAGGCGAGGCCGCTCCTTTCAGTGCCGTGCAGGGGCCACCAAAAAAGCTGTGCTTTGCGCTGCGCTGCACTTTTTTGGCTGGCAGCAGGGGAGCGCTACGCGGCCAGCTCAAAAAGCGGTAGCGCAGCGGGCGGGGCCGCTACTTTCAGCGCAGCTGCCACCAAAACCGCTGCAATTTTTGAAGTGCAGCGCTTGTTGAGTTTTCACTTGAGGAAAGCAAGATTGATAGGCGAGGAGGAGGGGTTGAACGAGGAGCTGGTTCTGGGGACTTCTGGGGACTGGATACTTTACTGGGGACTGGAGACAGGATAATTTACTGGGGACTGGGGACTGGGAACTGAGTACTTTACTGGGGACTGGAGACAGGATAATTTACTGGGGACTGGGGACTGGACACTGGCTACTTTACTGGGGACTGGGGACAGTAGGGGAATGTGAGCGAACAGAGAGACAGATATTCTAACAGCGCTTTCACCCTTGGGTGAGTGCTGCTGGTTTGCTTATACTGCTTTTCTTGCTGGTTTTGTAAATTACTTACGGATTCAATTTGAACATGGAGGGCATTGTTCACAGGAATTTTTTGTTTACTCAATGTTGCTTGACATTGGCCCCCTTCCGTGCACGCCACCAGCTTCCCCCAATAAACTATCCGCACATGGGGGAGTTGTGCGGTGACAGGTGGCCAGTGTGGAACTACTCAAAGGGGAGAATAGAGCTTGGAAGGGAAATGGATAGCAACAATAGTACTAATGTAAGCTATGCAAGGGTGCTGATGAGGCTGCCTTCCTGACTAATGCTGAGGGGATGAGAGTAACACTAAGAAAAAGAAGAAAAGGTGTGGCTGATTTCTGCTTGATCTTAGGAGCTAGTACTATGAGCTTAACTACTGACTACTGAGGGTAAGAGAGTTGGAGCAATGGTTGAAGGGGGGGGGAAAGCAATGGGCAATGGTTCAATGGCAATGGGTTGATGAGAATGGGCACTTATAATTTCTGTATCTAAAATTATCTATCAATTCTGCATGAGGTACAAGTGAGGGGGGGGAAGACAGTTCTTATAGTAAGGAGGGATGAGCACAGACAGTGGAGGCATTCTGGCTATGGGAATAAAGGAATGTACAAATGGGGAAGAGTGATGTGAAATAGTAACAGTATGTAATGATGAGCAATGCTGAAAGGGGAATGCTGGTTATGGGAATAAAAGAATGTACTAATGGGAAGAGTGAGGAGAACATAGTAACTACTTGTAATGATGGGCACTACTGAAAGAGGTAAGCACAGATCTAATGATGTAATGTGTACAATAGGTATAGTACATAATGAGAAATGTATGTAAAAGGTTTAGGATGTGAAAGTAATTATGTAAAATTAATGTACTGTAATGATTTAAGTAAGTTACTAATGAATTGAGTATTGTAACTAATGAAGACTGTAGGTTGTCTGTAAGTCTTATATCCTCTATAACTACTGAACCATTGAAGATAAGGGTATACTATGTATGAGTGACTATATGTGAAATTTAATGTAGAATCTGAATATGCAATAATAATGAGGTATTTGTGAAGGGTTATGGGGAAATTTTCAATGTAATGATGAATATATGTAAAAGAAAGCAATAAAATACTACTTATGGTTTGGAATGGAGCACCACATCCTCCCCCAACTTATTGTCTGTCCCCAGGCAATGCAACAAAGTGAAGAGTGATCCAGAAAGAGTTGAAGAATGTTGAGTCCAAGAGTCCAAAGTCCAAAGTCCAGTGTTCTTCCTCCAAAAGGTGAAATCCAAAGTCCTGAGTAGTAGTCCAAATCCAGAGTCCAGTGTCCAAAGCCAAGGAGAAAGAGTCCAGTGTCCAAAGCCAAATAGAGTCCAAGTATAATCCAAGTCCAGTATATCTGAGTCCAAGGTATCCAAGTCCAATCCAAAGTCCAATAGTCCTATGTATCCAGAGTATCCATAGTCCAGTATCCAATCCAAAGAGTCCAGTTTCCAAAAGAAGGTCCAATTATCAATGAGGGATGAATGTTTAAGAAGATCTAACTCTGCTGAAGGCAATATCCTTGAGACAGACACATATTAGACTAAATTCCACTCTGAAGAATACAATAATTTTCCTGCCTAACTGAGGCCAATGGAAGTATGCAATGCAATGATGATGAATGATGAGGTTGATAATTGTAATTTCTGAAGGTTGTGAATGATTTGGAGTTGAATGACTGAATTTCTGAAGTGTCTGAATATATAATGTAAAGTTCTGTGAAGAGAATTTGAAGTCCAGGGAGGTTGATAAGCTGTCCAAAGAATATTCTTGCTCAAATTGGGTGGTTTCTGAGCTGCAATGTGTTGGAAGAAATTGATTATAATGGTGAAGGAATGAATGATTGGATTGTTGGTTGAATAATTCCTAGAATACAGGGTGAAGATGATGAAGAAATTCCAATATTGAGGTGGTTGGATGTCCAGTAATTGCTATGGGATGGTAAGGAATGATGATGGGTGATTGGATTGATTGATGGAGGAGTGAGTGATTCCTCCCTGGATGAATGGCTGGGGAAAAATTTTCCATAATTCTCCTCATCATTGGGGGGAATGAATGATTCATGGTCCCTCTTCAGTACTGGGCACTTGGAATTCACCTTTTCTACGAAAAAAGCCTTGATTTTTTCCAGATGGGGAATGGAACATGTGTCCATCCGCGTGTACTGTCGAAAGAGGGGTCCTGATGTCTGAGCGGGGGCTCCATGCGGAAGGCGCGCGTGCGGAACGCCAAAAAAAGAAAGGAAATGGTCGACCTGTATCTTCGGAACGGCTCGATGAACTTTCTTGGAACCAAGCCCATTCGAAAGAGCCAATTCCATAGATCAAAATGGTATATACTAACTATTTTTAAGGGTTGATTATCGATTGTGTAGGGCCGGTTTAAAGATCCGGGAAAAATCCGCGGGCGCGCATAGTAGTAACACCGCGTAAATATAAGGCGATATGTTTTCGGGTATAACTTGGATGTCCGTCGATGAAAAGTTCTAATTCCGGGCTCATTAGAAAGAAGAGACGGAGAGGATGAATGGACAACCGAGCAATATTAAAGCTTAGTTCGGCCGATGGGCAGCCGTGAACGCTGAATGAAAACCGTAAACGAGACCGTGGAGATACTAAGGGAACTTGGAGCGAGTATAACTTTTGAACCACTCGATGGAATGAACTGGAACCAAGTTCAAATGAAAGGCAAGATCGGAAAGATTAATTCTAAAACCGGGAATGTTAATTTTGTGACCGGCCGTGTGGTTGTTGAAGTCGTTCAGAGTGTCATCATTATTTCCCGCGGTTTTCATCGTATAGGAGTTGAAAGGAAATGAATACATGATGAAATAATTTTAAGGTAACGCCAAGGAGCTGTCTGATTAGACTCCTGAAGCTGGCAATTCGACTGGAAAAGGTTATAGGCAAAAAGAATGACGTGAAAGCGATCCAAAAGCAATCCAAGAACTAATTAAACTGGGTCAAACACCAGAGTCAACAATTAAAAGAAATGAAAGAATAACCGCGCCAAACGTCTCTGAAGGGTAAAGGCGTCCATAATGACGTCATAAAGTGAAAAAGAATGAGTATATTATAAGTTCCAGGTCATCGGCCAACAGAAAAGTTCCGCTATAGCGTTCGATATTCATAATGTTTGCCTCCAGCGCCATTTCCACGCCCTCATCGCCGAATGATCCAAGTTTATTAAAACCAGAGTTTTGTGGGAAAAAAATTCAAGGGTTTCCCCTATTTTTTATCCACAAAACAACAAAGAAAGGGTTTTCCCTATCTTTTAATCACACAAAAACAAAAAAGGCTTCCCCTATCTGAGAAAAGCCTCTGCAAAAAACGCAACCTAGCCCAACACCAGCCGAAGCTGCTGCACCCAGGCCCATACTGCCGCCCAACTCACCGGATGGGTCAAACAGTATGTAAGGAAGGCCCCCAGCAGCGCGGTGGCAATCTGCTAAGTGGGGGCCAGCTCTTTAACCCCCCAGGCTGTGCAAATGCATATGCAGCAGCGGGAGAGCGTGAGACGCACCGCCAGCTGGAATTACAGACAAAACGGATGCGGCTGGGGGGAGAATTTGACTGGCCAGCTCGCGGTCTTATATACCCAAGCCCCCGCGGGCCTCACTTGCCGCGCAACTGCCACCAACTGCCATGGCAAAAACGCCACTGCCGTGACAAAAACGCCACTGCTGTGGCAAAAGCGCCACTGCCATGGCAAAAACGCCACCGCCATGGAACAAACGCCACCAGTAACATCTGCCCTCGATGACCGGTCTGTGCCGGTCATCGAGAGGAGTAGAACCTCCCCTTGATGTCCGGTACACACCGGTCATCGAGGGTATTAACACCTCCCCTTGATGTCCGGGACACACCGGTCATCGGGAGGAGTAGCACCTCCCCTTGATGACTGGTACACACTGGTCATCGAGGGGAATAACACCTCCTCTGGATGACCGGTGTATACCGGTCAACGCGAGGAGGTGTGATTCCCCTCGATGGCCGGTAAAGACTGGTCATCAAGAGGAGTAGCACCTCCCCTTGATGACCGGTACACACCGGTCATCCAGAGAAGCTGTTATTCCCCTTGATGACCGGTCTGACCGGTCATCGAGAGGAGGTGCTACTCCCCTTGGTGACCGGCACAGACCGGTCATTGAGAGGAGATGTTACTCCCCTTGATGACCGGCGATTCGGAGGGTCCCTGCGGGACGGCGTCCCCCCTCCACAAACGGAGGGACTTAGTTAAGTTAGGTGAAGCCTCAGGTGGCAAAGGGAAGCGCCCAAGCCTCTTCCTAGACAGCCGTTGACACGGCTGCAGAGGCGTTTACGTCTCTGAGACACGTGGTTTGGTGAGCGACCCAAGGATGGGCCCCAAGGGGAGAAAGGAGCTGACGAGGCATAAAAAGGGGCGTTCTCCACGCCCTCTCTATGACCTCAGCTCCCATTGTTCTCCCATCGCTCACATCTCCTACGGTTCCTACCTATTTTTCTTTTCAGCACCACCCACCCACCCTGTCAAATAGCACACAGGGGGGACGTAAGCATAGACTGTAGGGTCTAGCTCCGATCCCCCAAGAGCGTGCTCCTTTTCTTTTACTCCAGGAGGTTTTCACCCCTCTTGAGCCACCAAGACAGAGTTGAATCTGAAGAGTCGTCGGAAGCCCGAGAGACACGGGATGGAAAGCCCCCCCTGACCCACACACGGCCGACTTGGAGCCCCCGCCCAACGGGTTCAGGCCGGCCTAGGGGAGGCACAATGGCGAAACCAACGCGCCTCCCTGAACCTGTAAGAAGTAAGAAGAAAGAAGAAACCCCTCCCAAAACCTCGCGTAGAGAAGGGTCTCTCAGACACCACCACAACCAAGTCCCTGGAGGGGCCTACGTTGTGGTAGGTACGTAGAATGGATGACCGGTGTGTACCCGTCATTGAGGTTAGGTGCTACTCCTCTCAATGACCGGTGATGGCCGGTCATCAAGAGGAGGTGTTATTTCCCTTGATGACCGGTCTGTCTTGAGCAATTCCTTCTCCCTTGCTCACTGGTTAAAATCTTTCCTAGCTCCACATTGTAGCAATCAATTATCAAGCTAGCCTGCCTGTCTTTGGCCTGAATTTTTTTCTTGTTTTCTGGTCTTCTTGATGCCACTGCTTGAATACCAGTGATCAATCTGATCTTGTTTTTTCCTCAGGAAACAAGAATTGTTGTTTTGATATTTTTTCTTGTATCTGACTTTAAAGTTGGAATAAATTATAATAAGGCTCAGTGACAACCATATTGGACTTTCAAACTCTCCAGCTACTTAGGCAAACTGAAAGCTTTTTCAAATCAATGGAGACTGTCGAAATTTGAGCTGGTGGAATGACAAATCTGTTCAGCAGATATGATTTTCATTTCAATGATGGGAAGGCATCAAGCTTATCATGTATACTTTAGGATTCCCATTTAACCTCAACACCAAATTCAACTCCCAGTTCCAGGCAACAAGGCTAACTTACTCAGGCTAATCTATGCAGATGTCCATTCAAAGTGAAATGAAAAGACCCATCAGTACTGGAATAGGATAAGAGAATTTAATAAAATGCTGATAAGGGTCTCAGGGTTTTATTTATGTATCTATCCTTTTACATATTCTGGAGTTTATGAAGGCATTTCATATTTAACATTTGCTTTCAAGAGGGCATTTACTGGCCTGTGGAGAAGAATGGGGAAAGGGACTGATGAGAAATTGTCCCTGAACCCCTAAATTTGCAGCGGCGAAGCCGCCTTGGCCTCTAGTATCATTGAAAACTCGATAGATTATTCGTCCAATACGTCCATATCATCTTTGCAGCTCGACGAAGAGGCCGTCATTAGACCTTCCTACGAAATCCCCTTTTCTATTTGCAGAGCGCACTTGTTCATTGACAACGTTCACGCGTACAACGCCGGTATGAGAGACTCTTTTAAACCCGAAGAAGTCGATGCCTTGCGCCGCTATATCCAACAAGGACTTCTTGCCTTCGCTCGGGAGGACCTCAACAACCCGGTTACCGCACGAAACGCCCGCCTTAAGTTGTATAGCCGGTTCCACAACGCTTTTGCACATGTATGTTGACTGGATTCTGTGTGTATATGATGAAATCTTTAGAGGAGAGAGAGTTGATTATAATACTAACATTTCTACCCCCTGTTTCTATTTTGATTTTTAGATGGATACTCATTCCATAATAGATGCCATGATAGAGGAAACTGAGGAGAGGAATACCCTGGAATTATTAAGGATGAGGGACCAAGTGGAAGAGGAGGAAGATGGTTGGAGAATAGAAGCAGAAATGGAGAGGATAAGAGCTGAAGGTAAGTTCTAATATATTCTATTTTTATTCTTTATTGAGGACTTTTACTAATGTTATGCTTTAATTTTCTTTTTCTTTTTTTTTAGATAAGGAGAAGGGAAAAGAGAAGAAGAAGGAGAAGGAGGAAAGTGAAATGGAAGAGGGTGATGTAGTGATAAAAGAAGAAGAGGTGAGCTTTTAATTTTATAATTAGTTATTTTATTTGAGAGTGTTTGAAAATGATTTTTATTGATTTTATTTCTGATTTGTTTATAGATTTTATTTTATTTTGTTTTATGTTATTGTGTAAGTAGATGAGAAAGAGAAAAGAGAAGAGAAATGAATTGATTATTCCTTATTTATTGTTTTCACCTGGAGTGGTATTCCTTGACATGAGTTGCAGCAAACCTTCTGGCCAATTCTGTGCC
The DNA here is from genome assembly GCF_026914185.1 of Puccinia triticina. Classification (NCBI taxonomy): domain Eukaryota; kingdom Fungi; phylum Basidiomycota; class Pucciniomycetes; order Pucciniales; family Pucciniaceae; genus Puccinia; species Puccinia triticina. The sequence continues at coordinate 6,255,719 of NC_070564.1, read as the reverse complement.
ATCCAATTCTTCCAAGATGTAAGATCCTCCTGGGTTTTGAGCTTTGATCCTGTAAGGGCCATTCCATTCATTTTCAAAGAGCTTGCCAAACTGAGAGTCCAAAGATTTGTTATACACTACTACTAATTGACCTTTCTTTAGTGGCTGCCTTGCTGTTTTCTTCTTGTTCCAATAATCCACAGAGTTTTTCCTGGAATCCATGAGCTGCTGGTGTGCTTGCTGCAAGATGGTATCCCTGTTTTCAAGCTGCTGAGTCCTAGCCAATAAAAGATCCTGGGTTGATTCTACCTTTGACCAATCCACTCCAAAGAAGGTTTCCAATTCTAAATCAATGGGTAAGATGGGGGGCTGTCCAAGAACTAGTTCATAAGGTGAGTACCCAGTTGATCTCTTGGTGGAAATTCTGTCTGCAAATAAAACTAAAGGTAAATAATTCCTCCACTTCTTGCCTTCTTTTCCACAGAGCTTGACCAAGGTATCCTTAATTGCCTGATGTCCTCTTTCTACCATACCATTTGCTTCAGGATAATAAGGGGTGGTGACTTTGATTTTGATTCCAGATTCCAGAAGGGATTTTTGAAATTGTTGTCCAAATTCAGAGCCTCCATCCACTGTGACTGACCAAGGGGCTCCATATCTGTAGATCCAGTTTTCCAAGAACCACTGAGAGATTTTCTTTGCCTGAATCTTTTCTAGTCCAACTGCCTCTACCCATCCAGAAAGGTCATCTCTTGCAATTACCAGGTACTTCCATTTGCCAGCTTTGATGTGAACTGTATCCAAACTGACTCTTCCAAAGATGGTTGCTGCTCCTGTAGGTTTCTTGGGTTCCATTGGCAATTTTGAACTCCTCTTCTGGCAAGTTTCACAAGACTGGACCCACTTGGTAACACCTCTCTTGAGACCTGGCCACCAAAATCTGAGTTTAATCCTTCTGTAGGTTTCAGCAATACCTCTGTGGCCTAAGGATTCATGAAGGGAATTGAGGATGGATTTCTGAGCTGAAGGAGAGGTGACTACTATCTGGGAGAATGGTTTGTTGATCCTGTGCAAGACTCCATTGGAAAGGAAGAAGTTGGCTGATTTGTGCAAAATTTGCTTGAATTCCAGGCTGCTGCATCCTGGAGGTTTGTTCATGGTTGAAAGGTATTCCTGGAGGTGCTTCCAAATTCCTTTCTGCAAGTTACTTACCCCCTCCCCCAACTTAGCTGATGTCCCCAGAAGCAGGCCAAAAGAAGAATGTTTAGTTCCAAATCCAGGGTGAGGTTTGATCCAGGTTTCATCTTCATCAAAGCTAGGACAATCATCTTCATCAGAATCAGGGGGTCTTCTTGAAAGTCCATCAGGTAAGGTGAAAGTTTTTCCAGGAGTGTGAACAAGGTCATAGGAGAATAACTGAATAAATCCAATCCATCTGTTCATAGGGGCATTGGGAAGTGAAGGGTTGTTGATCATTCCAATAAGGCACTGGGCATCCACTCTGAGTTGAAAATGTTGGCCCCACAGTTTGGTTTGAAGTTTCTTGAGGATCTTGGCAACACCACAGAGTTCTAATTTGGATTTTGAGTACTTTGATTCCCTGGGTGAAAAGACTACTGACTCATATAACACAGGCCTATCCAATCCATCAGAATCCTGTTGAGTAAGAACAGCACCTGCAGCAATAACACTGGATTCCACTGAGAGTTTGATTAAGCCAGCATCAGGTCCATAGTCCAATTTCTTTAGGGTGATATCAGTTCCAACAATCCTTTTAAGGTCCTCAAAGGCATCCTGGCAATCTTCAGTCCAATCCCAAGAGGAGTCCTTCCTGGTGAGTCTTCTGAGTGGAGCAGTGAGGGTTGAGTAATTTTTAATGAACATTCTAACATATACACAGATACCTAGGAATCCTCTGACATCTGAAGGAGTGGTGGGAGTTGGCCAGGTTTCAATTTTGTTGAGCTTCTTGATGGATATCCTTCTGCCTTCCTTACAAACCACATGGCCTACCAGATCCAGAGCAGGTACACAGCAAGCAAATTTCTTCCCAGAGATGGTGAGTCCAGCTTCTTCAATCCTGAAAAGAATCCTTTCCAGAGTAATGGCATATTCATAGATAAATCTTCTAATCTGGGGGTTGTCCTTTAGAGTTTCTTCATTGTAGTCAGAGGTTGGTCCTTTTATACCTCCATCATCCACAAAGATTCCCATATGTTGAGGTAGTTCATCCTGGAGTATCCACATCATTTGGGCCTGGTAAACTGCAACTGAATTGGTGGCTCCTTGGGGTAATCTGGTAAGCTGAAATCTTCCAAGGGGTGTTTCAAAGGTGGTCAAAGGTCTGGATTCTGGAGCTAATTCTCTTTCATCATATCCTCCCATAATATCACCTAGTCCATAGCAAGCCCTTCCAGTGAATGATTCAATGAGTTCCTCTGTCTTTGGTGGTAGTCCAGCGTCCTTAATGGTGACTTTGTTGAGTTTCTGAAGGTCATGTACAATTCTGAGCTTACCATCCTGCTTCTTTACACAAAATATAGGGCTGGAATAACTGGAAAAGGATTGTTCATAGAGGCCAGTGCTGAGTCTTTCCCTTACCAATTCTATAACCTGGTCTTTGATGGGTGCAGGGATTGGAATTGGTTTCTGTTGCCAAGGTTCATGGGGAATGACTGGAATAATATAAGGCTGTCCATAGGTGTGTTTAAGAAGGCCTCTTTCTGTTTCCACAAAAGCTAAAGCACCTTGTCTAATCACAATTACCCATACCAGCAGGAGATATTCTTGAGGAGAGAGCCATCCAGGAGGTCCAAAGTTGATGAGGTCCAGCCTTTCTTGAGTAATCTTAGAGGTAGGAGTGAATGGCGGAGGAAAAGGGCTCAAAGGAGTGAGGTAAGGATCTCTGGAGAGTGGTGGCCTTGATAATGGGGGATTGAGAGATAATGGCATTGGTTGGTTTACTGGTTTTATTTTTTTTAGAGTTGATTTATATTTTGCTGAATGAGTGTCTACAGTTTGTTGCTTTTGGTTGTTTTCCAGGGTTGCAGTTGTAAGGGAAGGGAACTGAAAACCTGGTCTCAATCTAAAAAATTTAACAGTCCAGAATTGGAAGGTATGCTGGTTTCCCACTTCTGATTACTGGGGAGTATGATTGGAACCAAAAAAGTCTGACCAGCTGAATCCATGATTGAAAGTGCTTCTCCTCTGGCTCCATTGTAGTTGATGTTAGCTGAGACATCCATCAAGAAAGGCTTTCCAATAATCATCTGAACTGGTCCTTTGGCTACCCAGAAATGAACTGTCCTGACTACTTTCCCAATGGTTACCTCCACATCTTCAGCAATTCCAGGTATATCAGTAAGGTGGCCTCCAATTCCTTTGAGCTTCATAGATTTAGCAGTGAGTACCAATCCAAGTTTATGTGCAAGAGTTTCAGGAATAATTTTGACCATAGAGCCAGTATCCAAGAGTGCTTGATGTTTCTCTCCTCCAATAGTGATGGTGATGTATCCAAGGGGGCAGGAGTAGTGAGTAGTGGGTTGCTCCTGTGCTGGTTCTTCTCCATCCTCCATGTCTGTGAAGTTTGCTGATTTGACACCATCCAATGGGACCCTTCTGTTTGTTATCTTCTTCCTGATACAGTCAGTAACTCCTGGTGATATAGCAAAGATTTCTCCAAAGGCCAACTCCATCTTTCCTGCAGTCAACATCCTACTAGCCACTTCCTCTTCAATTCCTGGGTACTCCTTGGCCAAAGTCTTTTCCAAATAGGTTTTCTTAACTGGTTTGTCCTTAGGTGCAGTGGTTGAATCCTTGTCCTTATCCTGGAATCTGACTTGAGGGGAGCCTTTTGAAGTAGGGGATTTGGAAGCACTAGGAGTGGGGGGCTGTGTCATGTGAAGTAAGTCCTCTGTATCCATGTCCATTAGGTCCTGTTTTTCCTTCCTGATCCTTTTGTCTGACTTGGCTGATTCCTCTTCATCCTGATCCTTAGAGTTGTTTCTGGTCCTCTTTCCAAGGTCTGCTTCATAACTATGGGTTTGATAATAGACTGGGTCCTCCTCTAGTTGGCCAAAAGAAGATGTGAGCTTAGTTTTAGAGTACTCTTCCACTGGGGTTCTGATTGGTCTGCTTGGAATCCAGGGAATAACTGATTTGTCTGGAAGTTTGTAATCTCTTCCATCCTTGATAACAGCACCACTAGACATGTCCTGGGCAAATTGAGAGCAGCTGTTGGTTCCATGGGTTTCCTGATGACAATAATAGCATTTGAATGGCCAGGTCCTAGCAGGTTTGTCCATGTGGGGTGGTAGTCCTTTGCCAGCAGTGAGAGATGCAAGTTGTTTGGTAAGGAGTTCCACTTGTTTGTCCAGAGAAGTAGAAGCAGTAGGGGCAGCTCCCTGAGTAGCAGGTGTGGGTTTGGAGGTCCTAGGTGAGTTGTCCAAAGTGAATTTCTCTTCTGCCCTCCATTCAGTCCTTCTGTTGACCACTGATCTTGAGTAAACTTCATGGTGAATGTAGGTAAGAAGAGTTTCAGTGTCTGGCAAGATATCACCTCCGTCCTTTGAGGCTAGCATTTGATTGTCCTTCATCAAGCTCCTAGTAAACCTTTGATCCAGATCCTTGTGAAGAGTTTCCAAGAGAAGGTGTCTGAATTCCTCCAGGCTGGTACTGTACCCCATTCTTACCAAGTAGTGAGTGATGGTTTCAAACTTGTTTCTGAATGTGTTGAAGGTTTCCAAGGTGCTGATTCCTCCATCCTGGGCAGATTTGTAGACTAGTTTCCTGAGATCCTCCCTGGTATATCTGACCAATGGCTGAGAGGTTCCAAACCTGGTGAGTAGCTGTTTCTTCAGGGTTTCCCAATCCAAGTTTTCATGGCCTGACATGTCTTCCACTTCATCCTTAAGGTCCAACCCTTTGATAAAAGCAATTATTTGTCCAGCCAGTTCCTTAGAGTTAGCACCATCATCTCTTCCAGCACTTTCATACCTTCTAATGAATTTCTCCACAGGCATGTTGGTTCCATCAAAGAAGAGCTCTTTGTCCATGGGTTTGATCTTTACTCCTCTGCTGACAGGATCCTGATACCTAGGCATAGCTGGTTCCTTATTTAAAAAGTGAGTGTTGGACCTGGTGGAGTGTGTTGAGTCGTCCCTTTGGCGCTGGAACCTGGGAAAACGGGGTGGTGGTGCATCTAAATCTTCTGAATCTTCTGAAGGCTGATTGGTATCTCTATATCCTGTGTATCTAGGGATACTGGAAGTCTGAGGTCCAGGTGGAGGTCTGTAAGAACTGGAGTTGACTTGTGGAGTAGAAGAACCCTGGGGATCTGGAGCATTGGAAGAAGCCTGTGGACCTGGAGCATTGGAAGAAGCCTGTGGACCTGGACAAGTAGAAGAAGGTTGGTAACCTGGACCAGTGGGAGGAACCTGAGTCTGACCAGCATTGGAAGTGGTGGAGTCCTGAACTGCAGCATTACTGGAAGGATCCACTGGAGGGTAAAGACTGGGAGCAACATTGGTGTTGGGAGATCCTTGGGCAGACATGATTGAAGCAGATAAGTTGAATCTAAACCTGAAGGGTGTTGAAGGTTGATAATGGAGATGCTGATAGTGTTATTGTTGGTTGAAGTTGATTCTAAAAGCAGGGAGTTGATTTATAAAGAAAGGAGTATGAGGAGTGTAGGTAAAAGTAGGATGTAGCTGATGGTAAGAGTGTTACTAGAGCTGAAGATATCTGAAGGTCCAGTGTTCAGGCCACTGTTGGGACACCACTTGTGGAACTACTCAAAGGGGAGAATAGAGCTTGGAAGGGAAATGGATAGCAACAATAGTACTAATGTAAGCTATGCAAGGGTGCTGATGAGGCTGCCTTCCTGACTAATGCTGAGGGGATGAGAGTAACACTAAGAAAAAGAAGAAAAGGTGTGGCTGATTTCTGCTTGATCTTAGGAGCTAGTACTATGAGCTTAACTACTGACTACTGAGGGTAAGAGAGTTGGAGCAATGGTTGAAGGGGGGGGGAAAGCAATGGGCAATGGTTCAATGGCAATGGGTTGATGAGAATGGGCACTTATAATTTCTGTATCTAAAATTATCTATCAATTCTGCATGAGGTACAAGTGAGGGGGGGGAAGACAGTTCTTATAGTAAGGAGGGATGAGCACAGACAGTGGAGGCATTCTGGCTATGGGAATAAAGGAATGTACAAATGGGGAAGAGTGATGTGAAATAGTAACAGTATGTAATGATGAGCAATGCTGAAAGGGGAATGCTGGTTATGGGAATAAAAGAATGTACTAATGGGAAGAGTGAGGAGAACATAGTAACTACTTGTAATGATGGGCACTACTGAAAGAGGTAAGCACAGATCTAATGATGTAATGTGTACAATAGGTATAGTACATAATGAGAAATGTATGTAAAAGGTTTAGGATGTGAAAGTAATTATGTAAAATTAATGTACTGTAATGATTTAAGTAAGTTACTAATGAATTGAGTATTGTAACTAATGAAGACTGTAGGTTGTCTGTAAGTCTTATATCCTCTATAACTACTGAACCATTGAAGATAAGGGTATACTATGTATGAGTGACTATATGTGAAATTTAATGTAGAATCTGAATATGCAATAATAATGAGGTATTTGTGAAGGGTTATGGGGAAATTTTCAATGTAATGATGAATATATGTAAAAGAAAGCAATAAAATACTACTTATGGTTTGGAATGGAGCACCACACTGGGTTGAGATACTCCGGCCATCCAGAGGAATCAATCCACTCAATGACTGGTACAGACCGGTCATTGAGAGGCCACATCCCTCTCAATGACCAGAATATGAGATTATGGGTTAGAGTAGAGTTGACTGTAAGTGAAAACCTTAATTGCTCTGCTGATTTTAAATTTTTTTGTTGCTGAAAAAAAATCAAATGTGTGATAGATTTGGTCATATGTGATACCCCCTAACAACAAAGGGTAGCTGTGTTACAAATAAGGGCCTGTAGCATAGGAGGTTGAGAAACAGTTTTTCCTGCAGAAATTGTTTTTTTGTGCAAAAAACAGTTTTTGCTAAAAAATGTGTACCACAGCTCCTGTTTTTTGGGTCATCCAGAAAACAGTTTTCCTCAAAAAAAGGCAATTTTCAAAAACAGGTCTGACCCTGTTTTTCACAGCTTCCCCCCCCCACCCCCCCCCATCACCCTCCATCACCTCATTCCTCCATATCATTACTCCAAGCCCGGAGCAAGCCAGCAATCAATCATCTTGTTGTCTCCAGGAAGTCCTCCCTCTGCTTGGGATGATCTATTATAGCTGACCAATCCAACCACTACAACTGGATTGGTCCAAGGAAAACAAAGAGAGTTTGGAAAAAAGAGTCCTTCATCTCTCCTCCTTTCCCTTGGACTGGTCTTCTCCTTCTTCCCACTTGAATCACTCTGTAGTATTGGTCCAAGAGGAATTGTCTCCTCTCTCTCCAAACATGTTCCAAGAGAAAAGCAAACTCAATTTTTCTGAGAGAAAAGAGAAATAAATTGTTCCAAGAGGAAAAAGAAATCAAATTTTTGGGGAGAAAGGAGAAAGAAACCTTGGTTCCCTCCTCCTTACCTCCCCTTTGACATATAAAGTTAAATCAATCCAACAGGAAGGAGGAGGGAATTAAATTTTGACCCACCCATCCCCTTGGATTGGTATTCCCTCCTCCTTAAATCTCTCGGGCCAATCTATGGGCAGGGCAAGGAGGGAGTTCCTCTTGGACTAACAAGTCAGCAGGAGGGAGTTCCTCTCAAACCAATCAGTCCAAGACAAATGGAGGAGTGATTGCAGGCCTCCCTCTTGGGAAGGTCTCTCCAATCCTCTCGGATCAATCTGTCCAATCCTCTTGGACCAACGAGTAGATTGTTCCAACAGGGGGGAGTGCCAAAGAGCTTCAAAGGTTTTCATGAGTAGGGAAGGCACCACAATGTCCCCTTCCCTACTCATGAAGATTTGCAAGGGTACCAAAAATTGTCTTTGGGTGTATTGAGCTGATGAATGGTGGTGGAGTGCAGATATTCTGGAATCCAAAGTGATGGTTGTGGTACATGTTTATTGAAATCTGTTTTTCTGAATGCGGGTTTTTTGAAATATCTGAAAATCGCAGAGAAAAAAATTCCCAGCACAAGAAAAACAGGATTTGTATGGTACAGGCCCTAACAGTAACATAACATTTTTTTCACCATTATTGTCAGGGTTATGTGTAAAGGTGGTGTGTTAAATTGCCACCCAAATGCCAGAGAAACTTTCTTATTTCTGCCATGTTATTGGCACATGTGTGTTAAGATTACAGCTCTTCAGGTGGAGGCGACGAAGGGGGGGGGGGGGGGGGGGGGCTATCTTGAGGTGAACAGATAGGACCAAGCAGCAGGATTGGGGTTGTTGAAGCTCAGACTTGATGATTTTTATTTCATGTCCGAGGAGCGGACTTTAACCAAACAACTAGAGAGCCCCCCAGCAAGATCCAAAGGGGGGCCTAACAACAGTAACAGGGGACAGACAAGGTGACAGGAACTGGTGACAGGGAACAGGAGACAAGTCATGGCCACTCGGCCAAACAAATCAGAACAGGTGACAGGAACAGGTGACAGGAACAAGGGACAGGAACAGGTAAAGGTGTAACCCGGGGTTTGGGACCGGGGATCTTCCCCATCCCAAGGCCCGTATCTATCCGAGCCTACCCGGGTGGAAACCAAACCACCCGGGTGTTTAGGTTTTTTTCATTCACTGGAAGCGGCCAGCCCTATTGGTGCCATTTTCCTGCTCCCCAGCCATGAAGAGAAAGCAAAACCAAACTCAAAGCCGCCGCAATAGCCCAACCACACCGGATCCAATGCCAAGGACTGTCATTGAGGTTGATGACAATAGCAATACAAAAAATGGTGATATGTCAAAACCAGATAATCAACGCCGTAGCTGGGTTTGGAACCATCTGAAAGTCCAGGGTGATGTACCAACCTAGCAAATCTCAAGACAGAGAAACAAAGATGGATCTCTTTGATTCTGAGTTCTATGAACCCACCGGTACGGTTGACACAATCAATGCCGAGATCAAGCAATATCTCAAAGAAGACCCCAAGTCCAAAGGAACAAAGCTCCTTGATTAATGGCGCAACTGACAGCAATCGTTCCCCATCTTGACCAGAATGGCTAGATGTTATCTAGCTATCCCCGCCACAAGTGCGTCATCCGAGAGGGTATTTTCAAAATGTTGGCGGGTCTGTTCTTGGTCGCGCTCCTTGCTCACCCCTCATACAGTAGAAGAGCTTCTTTGTATCAAAGACTGGTACCAGTCTTCCAAAGGGCCTGTTTTTTTGATTTTTCTATCTCGGTTGATTTCTCCTATCTCAATTGTCTTTGTTTATTTCTTTGTTCTTCAACCGCTACACCACACCAGCAGTCACCAGATTGAATGATGCCCGACAAAATTCAGCCCCCCAGGCTTCCAATTATAAATAGAAAGAGGCATTATCAGTCACTGAACCACGGAACATCACTATGAGATTGTTCCTGCCCTCTCCCCCCCCCCCCCCCCCCCCCCCCACTCAATTTATGTTGCACAACTACCCGGGTGTTTGGGTGGTTTGAGAGAGTGATCCCGTGGACCGACACCCGGGTGGTACCACCTGTGAAAACACCTGGGGTGCGGGTTTTGGGTGACACCTTTATGAACAGGGGACAGGAACAGGGTACTGAACAGGTGAAAACAGGACAGGACAGGACATGATTTGACCACTTGGTTGGACAGGAAACAGGGGCCACTTGGCCAGACAGATAATGTGAGTGGAAGATGAAGTCAGGATTCTGACAATGTGGAGTGCAAGATAACATTGAACAGGCAAACTTTAGGCCAGAAATGGGTTTTTTGCTCATTGTCATTTTATCCAGCGGATAATGCCCTGTTTTTTGAGTGTTACAGATTTTTTTGATGAATTTGTATTCCTTTTGCCGCTAGAAGTTGAGATCTGTTTGACAATGGTTTCTGGTTTTCTTGGTCAAAATTTATTGTACATTATTCAAGTGAAAAAATTAATCCTATCACATTGATGACTTCCTTTTAAGACTCAAAAGTGTTTGTGAAACCCTTTTGCTGAATGGAGAAGGGGATGGTGGAGTTGCAAGCTCTTCCCTTCTAACTAACAGATAACAAGACTCACCAAGCTAAGCTTGGTACGTTTTAATCATGTGATAGGATTGGCTATTTCAGGATGATTTTGTTTGATCAATAGGGGGTTTCACAATAAGGAAACCCAGGAAGGAGTTCAAGTGCTTGTGAATATCATTATGAGGATGCTTGGGGTGATTTTTTGTGGGGCTTCACGTCAAATTGTGAAGCAAGTATTTCACCCACAAGTAAAGAAATTTAGTGCCCCAGAAAGCGGGAATCCTTATTGTGAAACCCCCTAACATGTGTGATGTATAGAGTGTTAATGGGTGTTGGTGATGAATATGTGAGGAGGGGGAATTGAACTGAGGTTGGGTGAGGTATTTTTATTAATTTCAAGAGTGGGAATGGAACCTGGGTTGGCTGAGGTGAGGCATGAAGGGTGTGGGAGCACTATGATTCAACCAGGATTGGAACCAAGGACAGGGTACTGGCACTACACACTTGTTATGTTGATGACAAGAAAAATATGTTTGCTTATTTTTCATGTTCTGGAACTCTATGACTGACTAGCTGCAGCTACGCAGCTGCTCTAGCTTATAGGCTTTCAATCCCAGTCAGTTTTTTTCAAGTTTTTGGATAGCATAACCTTTTTGGAGTGATAATTTTTGTTCCATAATTAGTAATTATGGAACAAAAATTATTACAAAAAAAATAAATAATGAATTTAGATTAATGGATATGTGGCACTCCTCTGTTTTGCAAATTGGAGGCTGTGGGTCCTGGAAGAGTTGCAGTCAACTCTTCCCTGGAAGGCACTTTGTGCTTTTATGAGATCATTGTGGATCTTCTCAAGGGAAGGGCTAGACAGGAACAATGTCCTGGAGTCTGAGAGAAGTTTAGAACCAACACTGAAACAAATGCAATACAAGAAATGTATTGTCTTTTTCAAGAAGCTTGGACCCTTTCAATATTTTTTGTTTTGGTGTATCCTTGCAGATCCCATATTTTTCTTATATACTTCTTGACAGGTGTCAGATGCGGTCCAAGGCTAAATCTCAACCCAGAGCCATCATCCTCCAGAAGAAAGTCAAGGAGTTGGCTTCAGTAGAAAGCAAGTTCATATTTGGAACCAGGGCTGAAAGAACACCCCTCCTGCCCCCCTCATGTTGCTGGACAGCTGTCCTCAGCCTGAACGTAGGGGCCAAAAAAGCCCGGGATTGTTATGCAAACTGCAAGGACAAGAGAGATGTGGGATAATTGAATCCAAAGTTAATCTTGAATATGAAAATAAACCCATACAATGAAACAAAAATAATCAAAAATTGTCCAAGCTTCTTGAAAAACACAATATATGGTAAAAGTTTCACGATGCATACCTAATCAGTCATCTCCCTCAAAAAGTTACAACTAAGATACCCAAAATTGGGTAAAATTGTAACATAATCCATTTTGTTGGAAATATCTGGGAAATGCCACATACAGCAATCCATACAAGCTTGCGGAAATACATTTTTTTTTTTTTTTTTTTTGCGCCTGCCCAATTTTTTTTCAGGTTTACTTCGCGCACGGAGGGAAACTCGTTGCGCACGGGAATTTCCGTTGACTCGATGTCACGTGACGTCGGGCCCCCCTCCGTGCGCGCCACCAGCTCCCCTCAAAAAACTATCCGCACACGGGGGTGCTGTGCGGTGACAGGTGGCCGGGGTGAAGCGCTCCGGCCATCCGGAGGAAACAAAACCCTCGGTGACCGGCACAGACCGGTCATCGAGAGGGTATATCACATCTCTCTTGATGACCGGCATTCCGGTCATCGAGAGGACACATCCCCCTCGATGACCGGTACAGACCGGTCATCGGGAGGCTACATCCCTCTTGATGACCGGAATAGACCGGTCATTGGGAGGCTACATCCCTCTCGATGACCAGAATAGACCGGTCATCGGGAGGCCAAAATCCTCTTGATGACCGGAATAGACCAGTCATCGGGAGGCTACATTACTCTCAATGACCGGCATAGACCGGTCATCGGGAGGCTACATCCCTCTCGATGACCGGTCTGTACTGGTCATCGAGGGGGATGTGTCCTCTCAATGACCGGAATGCTGGTCATCGAGAGAGATGTGATATACCCTCTCGATGACCGGTCTGTGCCGGTCACCAAGGGTTTTGTTTCCTCCGGATGGCCGGAGCGCTTCACCCCGGCCACCTGTCACCGCACGGCACCCCCGTGTGCGGATAGTTTTTTGAGGGGAGCTGGTGGCGCGCACGGAGGGGGGCCCGATGTCACGTGACGTTGAGCCAACAGAAATTCCCGTGCGCAACGAGTTTCCCTCTGTGCGCGAAGTAAACACATTTTTTTTTTCACCCCCAAAAAACTTTTCCCCGCCCCCGTAATGAGTGAGCAGCCCCCGGCTGAATAGCCCAGCGCCAATCAGAAATCGGTCATCTTCTCTCAACGGCGGTTTTGGACACGTGGCAACTGCACCAATCACTGAGGGTACACAATTTTTCATCTTCTCATTTTCAAGAAGACATTGTTCTTTGTCAATCAAGCTAATCAATCCATTTTTCCTTTTTAGGTATCACAAGGCACAGATGGGTTTTGTTAAATACTCTGCCGAGATAAAATATGCCGCAGTCCAATCCTCGCTTGATGGCAAGACACTGGACAATATCAACGTAGCATTAGCAGCCACAATCAGCCCCGACTCCCTTCACCGCTGGACCAAACTGTATGAGAGGACACAGGCAGTTGTTTGTGATCCTGCAACCTACCGCAGCAGAGGTCGGCCATTTGACTTGAATGACAAGGACCTGCAGTTTATCCGCAATATGGTCTTCAATAAGCCAACTGTTTATATTGACGAGATTCAGAAGGCGTTGATGGAACACCATGGTATAAATGTTCTCATCCAACGAACCAATCAAATCAATCGCTAGTTTTTTGAAAGCACTAAGGTTAGAATTAGCCACATCCCAGTCAATTGTGATTTTTGTTTTACTGTTGGCAGAAGACCATTTGTTAAATTTATCCTCTTCTATCACGTGGGCCTTTCGCTTGTTTGATCCACAAGTAGATGTTGGTTTTGGTTTTTTAGCTGGGGTATAAAGCCGATATTCTAAAGATATCTTTGCTTTTTCATTGTTGGATTCAGAGTCTACATTGGAGCCGGAGTCTGAGTTGGAATTGGATTCTTTGTTGCCGTTATGATTTGAAGTCCTCCTCGTGGAATTCTTGCCTGGGCTGCTCAAAGGTAGAGTCTCGCTAGGATCGAAGTCTTCAATATCACTCATGGTTGGAGTTGACTGACTTTACTCTTCCCTCCCAAAAGAAAAAACATGGGTTCAAAAAAGGGAAAAAGAAAAACAGCATTGAAGAACAAAAATCATAGCCAAAAATATGTACCCTCAGTAACCAGTGCAGTCACCACGTGTCCAAAACCGCCGTTGAGAGAAGATTACCAATTTCCGATTGGCACTGGGCTATTCAGCTGAGGGCTGCTCACTCAGTACGGGGGCGGGGAAAAGTTTTTTGGGGGTGAAAAATTTTTTGGGCGTGTGCAAAAAAAAAAAAAAAATGTATTTCTGCAAGCTTGTATGGATTAGCTGTAAATAAAATTAAGACCCCGTTTGGACGCCCGGTGTGATATGATAAATTGCATCATAATATACATACCACCCAATGTGCAATCCAACTGTAATAAAGCCAATCAAGAAGTGATTAGGGCCCCATTTGGCAGCAGTGATGTTATGTAATAACCACTGCTTTTCTATAACCGGGCCTCACCGAGGCCCATATCGTATTACTTGCATGTTTGGCAGATTTGAGGAGTTATGAGGGTCATCACGAGTTTCCTCATCACTCCTCATCATCCCTGCCATTTCCAATATAGTACCCCTGGGGGTATATTTGGGGTGATATCGGCACCCTTACACAACACACCCCCAACTCCACCTCGATGGCCGGTACAGACTTTGTACCAGTCACCGAGCGGAGTACACACTCCAATCAATGGAAACGGTCATTGAGATTGATGACCGATCCAACACAATCGGCCATCAATGACCATTGGTCATTGAAGGGACTATGTATTCTCCTCAATGACCATCGGTCATTGAAGGGACTGTGTACAAATTCTCCTTGATGACCATTGGTCATCCAAGGGACCATGTATTCCCATTGATGACCAATGGTCATCAATGGGACTATGTTTTCCCCAAAAGGGACTCTGTATTCCCTTTGATGACCGTGTACAAGCCATCGTTGAGAGGAGTTAAACACTTGATTGGCCTTGCCGGTATGTACGCTTGATGGCCGGTATTTACCGGCCATGGAGCTTGTTATGTAGGCAAGCTGTATGACGCGAGTGGCAGCCAAACACTCGTGTTATGTTGAAAGATATGAAATTCAAGAGTGATGTGCATCACATTAGGTAAGTGCACAACATCACATAACATGATTGCTGCCAAACGGGGCCTAGATTTATAACATGGCTGTTTGGTGCATCTGCTCCAAAATAATAGCACTCTTCACGTAAGCTAAACATCAGCAAGATTGAAATAAAGTTTATCCTATGTATTGTGCCAGCCAATTTGGCTGGGAAAGTATGCTGATGTATATCTCTCACCATGATCAAAGATTTCTTATGTGAACAGTGCTAATGTTGGAGTCCATTTATAACAGGCTGTTTGGAGAGCAGACAGTATCATACATGTACACACACCTATTACACATCTTGATGACCTGTTCAACTGGTTATCCGGAGGAGTAACACCCTCTCAATGACCGGTCATCTGGTCATTGAAAAGGACTTCACATCTCAATGACCGGTCAACCGGTCATTGAAGAGGACCTAACCTCTGGATGAACGGTTTGGCCGGCCATCCAGAGGAGTTCACCTCTCGATGACTGGTTGATTGGTCATCAAGAGGTCAAGTCCTCTTCGATGAACGTTCCATCAAGAGAATTCAGCTCTGACCGGCCATCCAGAGGAATTCAGCTCTTGATGACAAGTTGATCGGTCATCAAGAGCTGAACTCCTCTTTGATGAACGGTCCATCAGGAAAGTCTCTTGGTCCATCAAGAAAGTTCACCTCTCTCAATGTCCGGTTGATTGGACATTGAGAGATGAACTCCTCTCAATGACCGGTCAACTGGACATCGAGAGAGCTGAACTCCTCTCAATGACCGGTCAACCGGACATCGAGAGAGCTGAACTCCTCTCGATGACCGGTCAAACGGACATCAAGAGAGCTGAACTCCTCTCAATGACCGGTCAACCGGTGTGGTGATTTATATAGGCGAGCACGGTAGAATGTCCACGCGGGGATAGCGCGGGCGGGAATGCACAAAGCCGCTCAGGCAGAGTGCATTCCGGTGACATAAGCACTGAGGATGAGGTCAGGAAAGCACGCTAAGAAAGCTTACGGAAAGTCACGCGCGGACTGGAATGCACGGATTGCGGATTGCGGATTTTGGATTGGGTATTTGGATTGTAGCGGAAAAGACAGGGCTGGACTGCGGCGGGGCTACACACGTGGACTGGTAGCAGCGGCGCGTCAGCGGGTGAGTCACGACAGCCAAAGCGGGTTCCACCAGCGGGTGGAACAGGGGTAGAGGCGGTGGCGAGAGACCGACTGACGGGGGCTAGACAGAGGATGGTGGGAGGTCAAGCGTTGGAGAGGAGCAGAGTCTGGGAAAGTGACAAGCAGGATAGCGGGCGGAGCTGGAGGACTAGTGCGGGAAAGTGTCAGACGTGCGGGATCGGGTGGGAACAGCAGTGTGTGTGGAGGGAAGGACGGGATAAGGGGGATCGGGGGGACCCCATCTATTATCCATCCCTATCATCTTACGGGAATACTCATCATTGTACTTACAATTACGGACGTACTAGAGTTATTAAAGGATTATCTGGGACTTTATCTTTACTTTGAGAGTTACTTGCAGATTCAGTGCTTACGAAGTGCGGAGCTTCAATCACTTGCGGATTATTACGCTATAGATCAGGCTCAGTAGAGGAGTGCTGAAGGCTAGCGGAAAGTAGCAGTGCGGAGCCAAGTTACCGACAATCACACAACCCGGACATCAATATTCTTGAAGGAGGCGGTTAGCGGACATCCTTCACCGACTAACTATCTTTCATTCTAACACCGGACATTGAGAGAGCTGAACTCCTCTCAATGACCGGTCAACTGGACATCAAGAGAGCTGAACTCCTCTCAATGACCGGTCAACTGGACATCAAGAGAGCTGAACTCCTCTTGATCATCTGGTCATCAAGAGGAGCTCACCTCTTGATGTCCGATCACCCGGTCATAGAGAGCTGAACTCCTCTGGAAGGCCGGTCAAACCGGTCATCTAGAGGAGTTCAGCTCCTGATGGTCGGTTGAACCGGTCGTCCAGAGGGCTTCAGCTCCTGATGACCGGTTGACCGTTCATCAAGACCTGAACTCCTCTCAATGACCGGTCAACTGGTCATGAGGACACAACCTCTTGATGACCTGTTGACTGGTCATCAAGAGGTGAAGCGGTTGACTGGCCATTGAAGAGGACAAAACCTCTTGATGACCGGTCATACAGACTCCCAAGGTTATGTCCTCTTTGATTCCCGTTTGACCAATCATCAAGAGGGTGTGTCCTCTTTGATGACCGGTTGAACCGTTCATTGAGAGGGTGTGTCCTCTTCGATGACCGGTTGAACCGGTCATCAAGAAGTGAAGTCCTCTGGATGGCGGTCAGAACGGTCATCCAGAGTTTGTGTCTGGATGGTCGGTCCAACCGGTCATCCAGAGGTTGTGTCCTCTTCAATGATTGGCTGACCAGTCATCAAGGGGTTGTTTTCTTCTTGATGACCAGATGATCGGTCATCGAGAGGTGCAGCTTGATGACTGGGGGGTGAGTACATATTTAGTCACCAATATATCACCCGGAAATAGAGGTCCTGACCTCTATTTCCAAAATGGCGGGGGTGATATTTTTTCGGTGATGTGGGGTAATGCATTTTACGATATCATTGGCAGCCCCAAACACCAAATAAACAGGTGTGATACCCCGGGCGCCCCCCCGTTATAAATTGCCTGATTTATCATATTACATCGCGCAGCCAAACGGGGCCAGATATCCGTAACTAACAGACAACATCACTTTAAAGGTTAAATTACAGTTACAATCCAAAATAACGGTAATGTAACGGTGTGAGAATGAAGGCTGGTATGTTGGTAGAAATGTCCGCTAACCACCCTCTTCAAGAATATATGTTTCCAGGCTGTGTGATTATTGGTAACTTGGCTCTGCACTGCTACTATCTGCTAGCCTTCAGCGCTCCTCTCTGAGCCTGATCTATAGCGTAATAATCCGCAAGTGAATAAAGCTCCGCACTCCGCAAGCACAAAATCCGCAAGTAACGCTGTAAGTAGTGATAAGGTCACGTATAACTCTCCTAATACTCTAGTACGTCTGTAAGTGTAAGTACAATAGTGAGTAATCCGTAAGATGATAGGAAAATAGGATAAGGGAGAGAGAAGAGAAACCCATGAGCATTTTCCTGTCCTTCCCTCCACGCACATCACCTTTCACCAGGGGGGAAAGTGTGGCACTCTCTGGAGAGTGCCAGGCCGTAATTCTGTCAGTCAAATGGTCTGATGTGAGTTAGATGTGAGTTGCAACTCTTTGTTCAATTTTCTTCCCAACAGATGTGTAACTGTAGGTGAAGTGGTTGCGGGATGATCTGTAACTCAATTCCAACACATGGAAATATCTTAGTTGAAATTTTCTGTTTGGTTCATATCAAACAAAATCCAGGATGTGAGCTTCAATTCACATGTTTTGCCAAGAATTTAACTATCCTGATGCTCAAAGATATCCTTGACCAAGTGAGAAGGAAGATTTTTCAGGGCTGATTTTTTTCAATCAAAACCCACATAAAATCACATAATGAAAGATAGCTGTAAATTATAGCAACCACAAAGACTCAGCTAACTGGTAGATTAATCCTTGTGGGATATTTCTGCCATACCTGTTCCCTTCATCAATTGGGAGGAAAGTTATGTAAAATTAAATTTCTCTTTTTTGAGTATCACACAGTGTCAAAGCTGGGAAAACCTCTGTAACCTGTCTTCCCTCCCTGTATTATGAAATGTGAACAATCAAAGAGGCCTTTTCACCAACCATGTTTACCAAGTGATGGTCCACTTATGCAGGCTAAAGTTTGCCATGCGGTCAGCTGTTCATTTGGGTCCATGCAAATTTTGTATGTGAATACACATTGCACAATTTTCCTTCACTTGACCTCCATCTGACTGAAAAATGCAGCAGCTAGAGGTTAAAATTATTAAGCTTCACAGAGGGAAGGGGGCAGATTGGTGGATATCAATAGATGCATCAATATTTTGATGATCCTGGAACAAGCAGGAGAAAGCTTTCAATAGCTGGTCTGAACTCTGAGGTGAAAAGTCAACTCTGAAATGTCCACACACATCTCAGCATGCAGGGTCATACCTTTTGTCTTGTAGATTGATCATCTTCACACCTTTTGCCTGACTGTTTTGGGCAATTTTTTCCTCCAGGTAGCATACCTTCATCACACCTACCATTATGTCCGTGGCCATTGTGCAACAAAATGGGGTTGATTGCTCTTATCACATGGTAATTATTAGCACCAGGTGTAAGATAAGAATGATGCTTTTTTGACCTGCTGTATCCAGAACAATCAAAATCATCATCATTTTGCAGTGGCAAAAATGGTGTTCATATGTGTTGCAAATCACCAAAAAAGCTTGTGTTCCAGGAGTTTCAATCTGGGCACAAGTCAACTACGGTGGCAGCGGGGCAACAGGGATCAGCTCTGTATCCCCGGGTGTCCCCGGGGAGCGTGTTTTTTTTTGTTGCTATGTCCACCGTCATGTTCGGCCAAACATCAGGGTGGACATTGGCGAGTTGCTTGTTTACACGGGCTCGATGACCTTTGTTTGCTGGTCATTGAGCTGGGAAAGCCCCAACTCAATGAACAGTACACTAAATACTGTTCATTCAGCTTGGCTTTTCCGAGGTTGGTGGACAGTACAGACTGCTCACCAAGCTCAGACAGGCCCAGAACAATGACCAATAGGTGCTGGTCATTGGACCAGGGCTTCTCCGACTGGATGGCCAACACAAACTGGCCATCGAGTTCAGAGAGGCCGCGCTTGACAGGCATCATGCCCTGGTCATCGATCTGCAGCCTCTCTGAGCTCAAATCCGATGACCAGTAGATACTGGTCATCCAGCGAGAAGCCCTGGCCCAATTACCAGCAAATGCTGGTCATCTAGTCAGCCTTTCCGAGCGCGGTAGGCAGCCTACACTGGCCACTCAGCTTGGAAAAGTGCAGCAGGATGGACAGTACATACTGTCCATCAAGCCGGGACTTTTCCCGCGCTGAGTACAGTACATACAGTCCTTAAAGCTGGGAGAGGCCCGGCTCAATGACCAACATGCAGTACTGGTCACTGCTCTGGGATTTTCCCAGCCTAGTGAACTGTGATCAAGTGGAGGGTGTCACCACTCAATGGCCAGTAGAACCAGTCACCGAGTAAGGAACCCCCCCACTCAACAGCCAGTATACACACCAGTCCTCGAGTGGAGAATCCCTCCACTCAATGACATTGAAAACCAGTCATTGAGTGGAGGATGTCTCCACTTGGTGGCTGGTAATTTAGATATGGTCATTGAGTGGACACAACCTCCAATCAATGGTTGTCCAACAGTCATCAAGTGGAGGGAATCTCCACTCAATGACTTTACAACCCATTCATTGAGTGGAGGGGGTCTCAAATTGATTCCTGAAACACACCACTAAGTGTAGAATACCAGGGTGTACCAGGCATCAAGTGGGGGTACCCTCAACTCAATTACCAACATGTTCACCATGGAGTGGATCAAAGATCAGCCTGAGTTGAACATAAGGTCAACATATTTGAAGCCTAAATCCCACATGCTCACACATTTGACATCAGACAGTCTTCCCAAAGGAACATACGGTCTGGCACTCTCCAGGGAGTGCCACACTTTCCCCCCTGGTGTTTCCCACCCAATCCCGCAGATCCAACACTTTCCTGCACTAGTCCTTCAGCTCTGCCCACTTTCTGCACGTTGTTGTCCCAGACTCTGCTCCTCTCCAACGCTTGCCCTCCCACCGTCCTCTGTCTAGCCCCCGCCATTCATTCTCTCACCACCGCCTCCGCCCTGATTCCACCCACTGGTGGAACCCACTTCAGCGGACGTGGCTCACCTGCTGACGCGCTGCTGCTACCAGTCCACATGTGTAGTCCGCCGCAGTCCAGCCCTGTCTTTCCGCTCCGGTCTGAACACCCAATCCAAAATCCGTGCATTCCATCCGCGTGCGACTTTCCGTAAGCTTTCTTAGTGTGCTTTTCTGACATCATCCTCAGTTCTTATGTCACCGGAATGCACTTTGCCTCAGCCGCTCTGTGCATTCCCACCCACGCTATCTCCAAGTGGACATTCTACCATGCATGCCTATATAAATCACCACAACGGTATGGAGCTCCGCTCGGTGCCAGGCCGCCAGCAGCACTGGGAGGGGAAAAGGTGTCAATGTGACTGCCCTCATGGATGGTCTGGATGAGTTGTAGGGATTTGGGTTGATAGCGTTGAGGAAGTGGTTTTGAGATGTTTTTCTGGGGTTTGGATCCTTGGTGGCGGTTTGTTTTGATGGAAAAGGATCTAGGGAATGTGGGATGGATTCTTGGGAAGGGACTCTACGGATTCTGATTCTGGACTCAAAAAAAAATATCTATAAAATTGATAACCCCTGACTTGGATCAGAACAGGTGCTATGGCCTCCCATCCTCCAAGTTTGCCCAGAACTTGGATTCGTGGAGGCCTGTCACAAGCATGTCATCATCTCCTTGGGCGCCATGTGCGCGCACACACCACAGACACCAGAGAGAAAGAAAAGAAAAAGACAACACAAAGAAGAAAAAGGAAGAGAAATAAAACCAAGAGCTGAAAACATGAAACCAAAGAGGACCACAACTTAAGAAGATGAGAAGGGAACCAGGAAGTATGGGAATAAACATGACTGAGAAAGACAAGGAAGAAACAAAACCAGAAAAGACAACAACTAGGAATAAATCCACAGACAGTTCTGTGTTAGGACCAAGAAATGTGAAAGGTTACTTGAGAGGGAAGGGAAGAAAAAAAGATGGGGGAGAACAGAATGGGGAAGGAGGCTGGGAATGAGAAACTGGATTCTTGAGGGTTGAATCTTGAGGGTCTTGAAACTGTGAATCTTGAAGACTGATGCCGGTGAGAGCGGAAACTGAGAACTGAGCTTGACCACTGTATTGGCCAACACAACAGCCCACCACTGAAAAAATTGCCTTGAGAGGTTTTGTGAGGCCAAAAATAGGGGGTTCCAAAGTTGGTCAAGTGCCACCTGCATGCACTTTTGCAAGTCAGCATTCAAGTTTATTCTTGAACACCAAGTTGCAAAATTGCATGCAGGTCACATTGTCTTAAGCCCTCTAAGCCTTCTTGAACATCTTTTTGCAAGTTGGTCATCAAGAACAGCCTTGAACACCAACTTGCAAAAGTGCATGCAAGTTGCAATTGGCCAACTTTGAATCCTCTTAATGTGAGAAAATGTCCAACCTTGACCTGCAATTGGCCTGATGAGTCCATCGCACTCCTCCAGAAGCTGCTGAGAAGCCAACTGTTCCTGAAGATATGTGAAGAAATATTTGGAGACTACATCCATGCCTGGTGCGGGTTGCCCGGTGATGGGTGCTTACCGGGAGCAAAGCGGGAGGTGGGTCTAGTCCAAGACGCGTAAACTCAGTAGGCGCTGCCCCGCGCGAGAGCGCGGAAGGGAACTGGTGCGCAAAGGGAAGCACGCTTGACCAGAGAGGGCCACCGCACTCCGCAGTTGGGATTGCAGCAACCAGATTCTTAAACCTAGCTGATCCGGGGGCAACCGGTACCGGCTAGCCGCATCCGCCTCGGAACACTAGAATCTGCAAGCCTCGCTGATCACAAACCAACACCAAGTTCCCAAACCAAAAGAAGGAAATTTTTGCCTTTTATTTTAAAAAAAAAAACTGACAATCATGTTCAACCTCATCGCAGAAACCACGTCAGCCGTAAAACAAGCCGCGGGAGTAGGGTCGTTGACGGTTAGGTCGCAAGTCGCGGAGCAGCCGAAAGAGGCAGGCCAAACTCAAGGGTTGCAGGAAAGCCACGAGGAGCATCCGGACGAGGTAGCCGCCCAAGGCGCTGTGCAGGAAGGGCCGAAAACGGTTCAACCTAAGAAAACAAAGAAGGTCACCATCGCTAAGACAACAACCAGGAAGATTGCGACACGCTCGTCATTGAAGGCCCCAGAGGAAGAAGGGGAGGAGATTGAGATAGGAGTCGAAAGGGACGGAAAGGAGCGAGCAAGGGGAAAGGATGTAGGATTAGGGATATGGGAGTTACCAGAGGGAGGAGCCAAGGAGGGGGCGGGAAAATCAAAAACAGGTAAGCGATTTAATCAATTGGAGGGCTGGTTTGAGGAGGGTCGGTAGAAGGACTGTGGAAGGAGGCTGAGATCGTCTGCGACGCTTACCCCATTCAGCCGACGATCCAGCGAGTATTCAAGGAGAAGCATCTGGGACACCACGAATAGAGCACAGGGGAAACGACCTCCAAGGGGCAATGCTGGATATGATAAGGATGGCGAAAGGGGCAGCGGAGAAGGGACAGGCAGGCCAGGCCTTGATATTTTATCAGATTTGCGCTGGGCTAGGAGGAACGATCACCGGAGGAACTCCAATCAATCCCACCAACACCGTCACCAACAACCATCGGCTCCCCAATCTGGATTTCTCATCTATCGTCAACAATCCAGACACACGCCCTTCTCGAGAAACCTCACAAGCAAACAGAGAGGCCGGCCCCCCATTGTCGATCCCAGGATTTACAGTCCCGACTCCAAATCCGCGCAACCCCTCACGGGTGAGAGATTACGATGAGATGGCAGGTATTCCGCAGCAAGTAGGCACGGCAGTCATCTTCGACAACTCGGCCATCCCCACCAACAATGACCTCGGATTTACGCCGTTTTTTGAGCGTAGGCTAGTCGAGTTCAGGGCCCCATTACCCCTGACCATCTTCAACGAGGCATGGCAGGATAAGGCAATCCTGCACACGACGGAGAAGAGGGTGAAGTCCAATAATGGAGACACAGACCGGTATACGGGGTACCCTTACCCGAGCGAATATCTTCAAACTTATCAGGAGTGGTCGATAAATCATCAAGGATTCCTCGCAGCGGTCCGGAAGATTCCTACGCATGCAAACCTGGCGGACTGGCTGGTAGCTCACAAGCAGAACGCCGATGTGATAATCAGGAGGGAGGGCTATATGACGGCACTGAGGTACGACATTCATGTTTGGAACAACGCTCTAACTCACCGAGTCGCATTACCGAACGGAATGTTATCGGTCGCAAACTTCTCTATACTTCGGAAGGAGATTCTCTTGACCGTTCACGCCAAAGCGATCAGGTTTGGCGAAACAGACTTCCCGGACAATCCATACGCCGCCGGAGCATGTAGGTTTGGATGGGACCCGACCACAGGCCAACCCTCAGTGAAGAAAGACGACCCGTCGACGAAGACCCCTCTTCACCTTCAACATCAAGGGACAAAAGGTGGCCCAAAACCTGGCCCGGACACTCCGAAAGGCCCCAGCGGAGCGACCCAAACTCAGAGGCAAGGTGGTTACAAAGGAGGCAGGTGGATCTCAGCGATGACCGAACGCGAAGGGGGGGTTTCTCAAGGAGGGAGCGGAGGGAGTAGCGCAAGCGGAGGCAGGAATGAGAGCGGGAATGGAGGCGCAGGGGGGAGCGGGGGTTACAATAAATCACGGAATTATTAGTTAGCTAGTTTCCATGCTTTGGTTTCCTTTTTTTGTTAAGGGCACAGCCCATATTTGTTATCTCTATCCTTCTTTAATGGTTAGAAGAGAAGCAAATGGAATCACAGTTACTCAGAGTACAACCTGGTTTGTGTACCGTTCCCTTTTGGTTTGACAGTGAGCAAAAGCGTCCCTTGTCCGAGAATAAAGACAGAGAAGGATTGAAGTTATCCGGCGATAAGTCAATGAACAAATTGATTGGAGAGGAGTGGCCCACTGGTGTGACATGTGAGATGAACGTAAAGAAATGGGAAGAAGCGCTCATAAACGCTAATCTGCTGCCCAAATACCAAGATGTGCTACATGGCTTCCAGCACGGATTCGACCAAGGGATTCCACACCACCAACTACCAGGAGGCGCCTCCTTTTACAGCCCGCCGAACCATGAATCCGCAATGATTGCAAAGGAGAAGATCGAAGAATCTATCCTAAGAGAATTAGGCGCCAAAAGGATGTTTGGCCCTTTTAGCCACGAACAAGTAGCAGAAAAGTTCAAATTTTTTCGGACCAACCCACTCGGAGCGGTCGTGAACAGCAACGGTTCATTGAGGCCGATAAACGACTTATTGTTCCCACATGGCAAGATCGGAATCCCGTCTGTTAACTCCTTTGTAGACTCAAATGACTTCCAGACGACGTGGGACGATTTTGACGCAGTTGCAACCTTCCTCAAGAACCAAAAGGAGCCGGTACTGCTAGCGCTCTTCGACTGGGAAAAGGCTTATCGCCAGATCCCAACGGCTCCTAGTCAGTGGCCATATTTGATGGCGAAAGACTTCAATGGAGGAATACTGCTGGATACACGAATCACTTTCGGCGGCGTGGCGGGATGCGGTTCCTTCGGACGGCCAGCGGACACGTGGAAAAAGATAATGTTAGCGGAATTCAACGTAGTACAAATCTTCCAATGGGTGGATGATAACCTATTCGTCAAGAGAATAGACTCCCCAACGCTCATGACAGACGTGATAGCAAGATCGGACGAGTTGGGAGTGAAAACGAACAAAGAAAAGTACTCGCCGTTTCTTGAAGAACAGAAGTACGTTGGTTTTATTTGGAACGGCGTCAACAAAACCGTCCGCCTGCCGGAAGAGAAGCTTGCGAAGCGAATCGGACAAATCCAATACTTCTTAGAGATAGGGGCATCCTTTTTGTATGGGGAGGTAGAGATAATCGCTGGAAGATTAAATCATGTCGCCTACATGTTACCACAGCTCAGGTGTTATCTATGCGGCTTGTACCGTTGGTTGAAAAACTGGGTACATAAGGAGCGGAAGCGCCCGATACCGAAAGACACCGAGGAAGATTTGCACACGTGGCTGACAACACTCAAGAATTTCACACATACTAGACTAATAGCGCGGCAAGACCCAACAGAGATAGGATGGGTTGGAGATGCGTCGACGAGCTACGGTATTGGAGTGCTAATAGGAAGAAGATGGGCTCAGTTCCGACTTCGGTCCATGGACGAATTAGACAAGGGGATAGATGGAGAGTTAGAAGAAGAACGAATATCAAGGCTGGAGACGGTAGCAGTGCGGCTAGGACTCCTAATGTTGCTGAAGCTGGGCGCCAGGAAAGGAAAAACATTCATTGTGTGGACAGATAATACTTCCACAGAAAGCGTGGTCCTGAAACGGAAATCGAAAGACCGGTTCGTGAATGAAGAGTGGAAGAAGATTCAAAAGATCCTCATTGAATTCGAAATCAACTTGATAGCAAAGCGGGTGACGTCGGCGGAGAACCGAGCCGATACGCTTTCCAGAGGGATCAGACTGGGACATCGGGGGCGAGACCAACTACGGATTGAGGTCCCAAGGGACCTGGAACTGTTGATCACGCAAACGACAGAGGAAGATTGAAGAAGTGAAGAGGCAAGGAAATAGTAATACACTTTATATCAAAATTATAGGAATGTTTATGATGCGCGTTGCGCAAGGGGCGCCGAGGAAATCTTCCTGGTAAGATGAACCTCGAAAAACCAGGCCCTAGAGTGAAGGGCGAATCTCAGACAGGTTTTCACCCGGGATAAGGGCGCGTTAGGTCTGAGCTGGCTCCAGGCCCTGGAGTGGTGGGTCGGGCTCAGACCTTTGTGCAGAAGAATCTCGCAGGAGGCTACAGCATATTGCCTACCAGGGCAGTAGAGCAGGCCTCCTCACTCTCTCTACTTCCAAACTAGCTCCGCGACACACTCCGCGGAGTGATAGTCAAGAGAAGGGAAGAGAAAGAGGAGAAGGAGTTCTTCCCCCCTTATCCCATACTCGAGTGACTTGGGGAGCTACAACAGTAGCTTTCAGGTCACCCTAGACAATAGGAAGGAACTAGTTAACCTTCAAGCATTGTTGAAAAAGTGAAAAGAAAATGGGCCAAGGAGTTATCCGCGGCCCACCCACGCGCCTACCACGTGGCAGCGGATTGGATCCCCCGAAGAGGGTCCGCGTCCGGGATTACAGCTGCGCACAAGTTTAGCCGCTGCGGGCAAAGTTTCGAATCCATTCGTACCGCGGCCAAGGTTGCAAGACTCTTTTTGCCTGCAGTAAGAATCTCGCCCTACTTACCGGCCCGGTTGAACCTGGAAGACCGCCTACATACGAAACATCATGAATCCCTCATCTTCAACGAAACTTGCTGAACGTCAATCCTCTCAGATACCCCCGGAACAATCCTCAAAGAACTCAAGCCAGATCCATCCACCCGGATGGGTGCATTTTGTCGCTGGCGGGTGGGTCCTCTTCGCTCAATGGGCGATTTAGCTTCTCAATTGTCGTTGAAAAATCTTATCGTTTTAGGCTTGGGGGAATGTGCGGCGCTATAGTGACCGCGCCATTTGATCTGGTCAAGACAAGACTTCAATCTTCTACTTTCCATGCTGACCGCTCTCAAATTACCCGGTTTACATTCCCATCATCAGCAATGCCCACAACAACAACCGTAACCACCACTGGATCTTCCAATCGTTTGCTTTACCATTTCATCGATACTGGCAAGATCATTCGGTGAGTGCACGTGCCGTTGAAATTGATAAAATGCAAGTGATGATTTAATCTGCTTGATGCTCTTCTCAGTGACATCCATCGTCTCGAGGGTTTCCGAGCACTTTTCCGCGGCCTTGGCCCGACCCTAGTCGGCGCAATACCAGCCCGAGCCATCAACTTTTACGTTTATGGGATGGGGAAAGAATTTTATTGTAACCTCATCACCCCCACTTCTGACAATTCTTCGACTCTAGTACACATCCTCTCGGCTATCACCGCCGGTATTGCAACCTCAACAGCTACCAATCCCATTTGGGTCGTTAAAACCCGGCTTCAACTCGATGTACCTTCCTCCAATACACCGTTTCCTTCCGCAGTACGCACTGGGGCCCTGGCGATCGACCCTCCTGCACGACCTTCCATCGGTTCACCGATCCTTCCAACTTCCTCTAACCTTTCAAAACGTCTCCTGAGTCCCCTCGGCAATTCTCTACATTGTATCTCAAAAATTTATCGTCAAGAAGGTATCCCTGGTTTTTATCGCGGCCTATCAGCTAGCTATTTGGGTGTCACCGAGGGCACCATTCAATGGACCCTTTACGAAAAGTTCAAACGCCTGGGATCCCATTTCATAGAGGATCGAGATAACCGTCAAGAAGGAACATGGTCTACCAAAATGGTTGCTGCTGGTGCCGCCAAACTAATTGCAACAGGAATCACATACCCCCATGAAGTAAAAAGCTTGCTACCGATCAGATTGGGAAAGTTTTGATATTCATGAAGTTAATTATCTATTCTCAACATGTATGATAGGTCGTTCGAACTCGAATGAGGCAAAAACCACCTCAACCACCTGCGAAATCGAAATACGTCGGCCTCGTTGCCACTTTCCGGGTAATCTTAGCAGAGGAAGGCGTCAGTAATTTCTGTTTTGGCTCAGCATGATTTTTGGCAGAAACACCTCAAATTCTAATTATATACATTTATCTAGCTTAAAGCATTTTATGGCGGACTATCGCCACATCTCCTTCGGGTTGTGCCAAATGCCGCAGTCATGTACACGGTCTACGAAGCCGCCCTTTCGATCAGTCGTTCCTCATTTAATCCTTGAACAAGTTAGTACAGTGCTTGCATCAAGTGAAGAGGGCTTGGTGTTCTCAATAATTGTCATGAGGTACACTTTTATTTCGCCACTGGACTATCCCAGCACTCCCGCCAGCACAACAGAAATCAACCGCTTGGACAGCGTAGCCCAAGCAGTTGTCAGACTAACTTTGTCCAAGCAGTCGGCTGATGCGGTGCAGGTGCAGGTGCAGTTTACCTGAGGAGGCTTCCTGGAGCGCACCCTGCGTGGCATACCCTGGTGCTTCGGATACCGGTTCCAGCATTACCCATTGTACACATCACCTTATTTCCCCCGTTGCATTTGCACTGGCTGAAGCAGGTTAATACTTATCTTTTCAATATGAGTTGTAAATAGTTATATCTTAATTTGGTAGAATTGGCCAACTTGGCTTGAGACCAGTACAGAGAATCACTTCTGCCCTTTGGATGCTTGCCTAAGGTTGCGCTGCTGGGATGTGGTTAATTCAGAAAGCAACAATAGTGGATCTCACAACAACATCAATGTCCTTGACACTTCCTCGGCTTATGTCGTTAAGCGTGCTTGACTTCAGGCCCCATGTGCGCCACCAGCTCCCCTAAAACCTATTTGCACGCGGGGGGTGCGCTGCGGTGAAGGTGGCCGGGTTGAGACACCCGGCCATCCGAAGGAATCAATCCTCTTGATGACCGATCTATTCCAGTCATTGAGGTGATACATCATTCTCATGCATGCCTGCAAAAAATCATGCTTAGCAAAAATAAAAATTCCTCATGGAGAAAACCCTCAATCTAAATTTGAAGGCCGTGTTTGGCAGCGTGATTATCACGCAAGAAATAATCACCGCATGTCCCTTTGCATCATGTAAATCATCATCTTTTGGCTTGATCATTTGGAAGTAAACTGTCGAGCTTTATGACAGCTTACTTACAAAAGATTATCCTAAAAATTTGTGTTTTACAATATGTAAGGGTAGCGTGTTTTAAACATTACGCTGCGTAATATGACGCTGCCAAAGACGGCCAAATAGATTTGGAGAATCATATTGACAAAAATGTACTCATGTCTTGTTAGAACATTCCATGCTATCCAAAAAGATCACAGTTTCTTCATCACCTTGTCTACTCAAAACAACCCTATTGGACCAAAAAATAGATGATCACATATACTGATAAATGCCAGCCTCCAAGAATGGTGGGAGGCATCATAGGAGTTGGACAAAAAGATTTACAAGGCATTTCCTGTTGACATGCAACACATCCAGCCTGTAAAAGAATCATATTTTTTGGAAGATCAGGAATTTTTGCTAAGTTCGGGGAGAAATGCGGGCCATTAGAGTAATTACTTGTTTCAAACACCACGTTTCTGCTTCATGGAAAGCTTCCACACTTCGACCGCTTCCCAGTCCTCATCGATCCAGCCCATACTCTCAACCATCTTACGCAAACGGTTGGGTTCAATCTGAGTTGCTCTGAATCCCATCTCAACAGCCATTTGGAAGAATTTGTCCACCAGACTTGGGTCGCGACGCTCGAGGGCAAGATGGATCATTGGTGGCTTCGGTGACCGAGCCGAGAGTGTGGAGAGTGTGTTTAACAACGGACGGATCAGTTCCACGGCGTACACTGTGTCCGCTGAGACAATCAAATCGATCGGAGTAGCAGCAAGTCCATCGCCGTCTACCAAAGGTTGTGTTTGTCCGACAGATAGAGACCTCGAATTCAAGTTTCCGGGAGCCTTATCGTTGGGGCCACTCGAAAAGGCCGTGTTGATCGATGTCCAATCAAGCTCTAGGTTCCAGTTTAGACGACATGTCGAGATTTTTCCGGTCGAAGAGTTATTATCTTCCATCCAATTACGAACATTCGGCACCAAGATCTGAGTCAGAGAGGGCTCAATATCGGTGGCTAGTACTGTATAGCTCAGGGCTGAAAGTGTGATAGACAATAATCCTGTCCTTCCCAAATCAAACAACCGAGAAATATATTTCAATATTACAGTTCAGATTGTCCTGACTTCAAGAAGATTCAAGCTTATCAAGTACCTGTTCCTGCCCCGACCTCTATAGCTCTCAACGAATGATTTCTCTTTGCACGAACTACATTTTTCGATAATGTAGCCAAGAGATAGGCTGAGAGAATCTTCGGGGAAGGATGAATTAGATGCCATTTGAAAAAGATGTGTGAGTCAGTAAAATCCCATGGTGATTTCATCCATCTCCATGGAGATATTTCAATCACTCACTTGTGAGCTAAGCCAAAGGGTTGAGCCGGTTGATGTGCGGCAATTATCGTTCTGGATCAGGCGAGCCACTCGTTGATTACCACAATCAATCGAGTAACCTTCGATGGGAGGCCATAACGGGTATTCTAGCAAAGTGAGGTGCTTGGTTTCGGATGCCGGTATCGGTCGACTGAGTTGAGAAAGACTCATGGCGGACCGGGACGCCGGCGCCGAGCTGGAAACGCACAGATTCATGCGCGGTGCCAAGGGTTTCACACACCTGTTCACTCATTTGCTTGTGAACGATGCCCGATTAAAAGTCCCTTCCTGTTCCTGACCCGATATGAGGCATTTTAATCCCTACTTCTTGAGCATTTAGATATTTAAACGGTTCCGAGTCACACTCCTTGGTCTCCAAGCTCCGCCATTGAATTTGTCTGGGATCATCTCGCTGCTCCGAGCCTCACGAGGCCTCGCGATCAACCGAGGAATCGCCACTGTTCAGCCGCACGGTCGTCCACACAACTCCGCGACAATTTATATGGTTGATGAATAATTTTTCGATGAAATATTCCGCTCGCCCTTTAATCGCTCATATGCACAAAATGTACAACGAAGAACCCAGTAGCAATATGTCGTAGCTGGGGACATTTGACGCGAAGAGCTGTTGTTATGTTGGAAAAGTGATTTGGTTTCCTAGTGGCCTATGAAAGTTCAACCAATTTGAATAGCTCAGCAACCGGGACCTGGTAGCAGATTGCTCCTCAGATACGGGCTGGCATTGTTGGGCATATCGTGTTGCGCGTGTAATCTGAGGAGTGGAAGTGATTGATTTCCTTTCCACAAATTCCCATTGATACATTCCTTGAGTTGGACTACCCCAGACTCTTCTAAAATCGTCGAATCCCAAGTACTGGCTTACTGGGTTAATCGAGTCATTCGTACTGGTATCTTTGGTGAGCTTGTTGAATTTTGATTCTCCACGACTTGAAGAAACTTACCAAGATGAAGCAGGCTTTTGCACGAAGGCTCGAAATACAACAAACTTAATCATATTAAAGACCAGAATTTGACGACAACTCATCCGGTGTGGCTTCTGAATCATAGTGAGAATGTCAAAGCTAGCTCAACTCTTCGTAGTAATAGTGATTTGGGCCAGCATCGTCACTCCACTATCCTCACAGGGACCGCCCCCAGCTCCGCCAAAAGCCGAAGACCCTAAGAAACCCATCCCTCAAGGGAAAAACTTCGTAATCAAAGTAGGGGGTGATGATGGGGCCAAGGTTTTCAATCCACCGACAGTCCGAGTAAATGTTGGGGATACGGTCACATTTGAATACCATGTGATTAGATTTTCTCTTTTTTTTTCAAAGGTTTTGTAGGAAACCCACGTGCCCGATCAGTGATATTTGAATACGATGATCCTGACAAATGATAATATCTCCCAATAGCCGAAGAATCATACCGTCTCACAGTCAACTTTCGAGAACCCTTGTGAAGTCCCAATCGGACCAACAGGACCTGGATTCAACACAGAGACGCAAAGCGTTGAGTAAGTCTCTTCTTTGTATAGCGACTCCGATTTTCCAAAACAGTTTTGATCTCACAAATTACACCATGTAGGCTCAAGACAGCAAACAGCAATCTTCCGCGATGGACAATACAAATTTTGTTACCGGACCCGATATGGTTCCACTGCCTGCCTCATTGCGGAGCTGTGAGTTCTTCGAATTTTATTCCAGGAAATGAAGTTTTGGATGATATGTAGATTTTTATTCCGCTAGGCTGAATTCGATCCTGATTTTTAGGGAATGGTTGGAGCTATCAATCCGCCTACTTCTGGAGATCAAACCTTTGAAAAATATGTCGAGAACGCCAAAAGGACAGGGGGAAAGGCCAAAAACCTGCGAGCTGGCGCCGGTGCCGGCGAGCAGCCTCCGGCTAGACCGCCGATTGCGGCGTCTGCGGCTAAAGCAGGAGATGCAGCTAGAGCAGGAGACAAGTCTGCGCCTGGTTCTTTCAAGGCCGGAGGTTAGTGGTGGTAATTTTGCTTTCGACTTGGTGTCCAATTATTCAAAATTATATCTCCACAAATCCACATCCACTTACCTCCCATAAACAGGACAAGACGGGACATTGAAACAAGGTCCGACAAGAACGGCAGATGAAGTGGCCGCAATCAGCGCAAACTCAGCATCAGTTGACGGTAAGTTTTGGTGTGATAATCTGTCAATTATAGCAATAGGAGGTCTGATCAAATAAAAACCTTAATGAATGAATTTACTTCCAAAATCCAGGAAAAGATGCAAGTACTTTGGCTTCAAAAGGGAAAGACCCGGGGGCAGGTGCCGCTTCTATGATGATGGAGAGAAGGAAGGCAGCTATTGCTTCACTCTCACTTTCTTTGATAGTCCCAGGTGTCTTAAACACTATTTATTGATAATGATATACAAACAGCAAACAAAAATAAAATCAACACCAAAATATGTTAGTAGAATGGTCAGCCTTTGACATCCTTGATTTATTCTTCAGAAATTCACTTCACAATTAAAAAAATGTGTAATAAATTTCTTGAAACAAATTGCAGATGTCTTGTTTGAAAAGCTTTGAAAAGCCACCGTGATGATTTTGAAATTTACTGCAAGATTTATGTGAAGAGAGGATAAAATAGATGATGATCCATCATCCAGGTGAAAGAAATCCATAAAAACTTCACGGATTTTGAAAAACCTCCCCTCTGAGTCTTAATTTATCCACTTTGGCTTTGTATCATATATACATCCCCATTTCTTTTTGGTGCCAGTATTCAGAAGATTAGGACTGCTTAAATTCTCAAAACCATTTGGCTGCTTAATTGGTGCCAACATGAGCTGATCTTTTCACTAATGACAGTCTTGGTAGCCTGAAATTATATCTGTAGTTGAAACAACATTCATTTGCATGTAATCATCATTAAGAGTGGCGCCGCCCAGCGTGTTTCATCCCGAGTCACGAAGCCATGCTGCTTGAAGTGGGAAGCTGTTTGGGAAAAGATCTGCGGAAGCGCTGTTTTGAGGCACCCGGAGATACCCGATGATCGAAAGCCGAGCCCGAGCCCCGAATCTGGAGGACACAAACACTTGGCAGTGTCCACTTGGACGTTTTTCTCATCCAACAACACAAAACACCGGAGATATGGCTACTCGAATCGTCAGGTATACCGCACGACCACACAGGGGCTTCGTCCAAGTCTGTGCTGAATGGCAACTCAGTTGAGTATCTCTCGCTAGAAACTTGATAGCCTTGCCAGGATTCCGCTCACTGACAACCATTCTTGAATTTAACGGGAAATTTACCAGTCACTGCGATCTCGATTACTACCGTCATCATCGCCCTCAACATTTCCCTCCCCAACTTATCCAATCCATCCTCACAGTCCCTATCCACATACCAGACCAGACTACCGACGATCCAGTACCGAAATCCGATCCCGAAATTCATCTATCTTTCCTATCTGAACCCGGTCAATGGCCTCTACTTCAAAGGGAACGATGATATCTACTTTGTCAGCTTTTGGGCCTTGCTCTGGCTCACCTTCAGAGAACTCTCGATTCAATTCATCTGGACCCCCATCGGCACTTGGCTCGGTCTTCGGAAAAACTCTAGCAAACTTGTCAGATTCGCTGAACAAGGCTGGACGTTGATCTATGTTTCAATCTTTTGGACGATCGGCGTGGTCAGCCTTTCTCTCTCTTCAAATTATTATTTCTTTAAATATAACACGTCTCACACCCAACCACCTCACTTGTTTTTAAAATACTCCAGAAAATCCTCTCAGAGTATCCAGATCCGATCTATACCTTGAACATCAGACAATATTGGGCAGATCATCCGCGTGACTCTATCCCAGCTCTGACCAAATTCTACTATCTTTCTCAAGCCGCTTTCTGGATCCAACAAATCATTACTTTGAACCTCGAAAAA
Source organism: Puccinia triticina (assembly GCF_026914185.1). NCBI lineage: Eukaryota > Fungi > Basidiomycota > Pucciniomycetes > Pucciniales > Pucciniaceae > Puccinia > Puccinia triticina. The sequence continues at coordinate 6,221,374 of NC_070564.1, read as the reverse complement.
CCTCGAAAAGATCACTACCAGATGCTCACCCGTGTGTCATTTTCACTACTTTCCAAGTTATATCCGGCTCCTTTTCTTCGATTACCGGTGCTTGAAGCAAATGGAAGTAGAGTGATGACTGACTGTTTTGGTTCTTCATTTTGTTTTGTTTTTGATTGTCTCATGCATAATTTTGAATTCTCCAGATCATCTGGTCGCCTGTTTCTTGGTCTGTGGAAGTTACGCGATTAACTTCACTGGAACAGGAACAGCTATCCACACCACCATGGACTTCTCGGATATTTTGCTTTGCGTGAGTAGTCGGAATACCTGGCCGTGATAGCACAATAATAACAATAACAATAATAATGGGACACTGATTCATGATGCACACACATGTAGATGGCCAAAATGCTGAACTATCTGGGAGGCGGATGGATGTGCGATGGGATGTTCACGCTATTTGTGCTTTCTTGGATCGTCACTCGACACATCATCTTCCCGAAGATAATCTGGTCGATCTATGCCGAGCTACCATTAGATGTTGAATGGGTTTGGAACCCAGCTACAGGACAATTCGCATCCACTTGGTTCTGGGTCGGCTTCCTAGCCCTGCTCTCGTTCTTGGAGGTGCTCTTGTTATTTTGGCTGTGGCTGATCCTGAGGATCATGTGGGGCGTCATTGTGGGAAATGGAGCTGAAGATGAACGATCTGATATCGAGTTTGTCCCCATCTTTCTTTTCTTCAACCGATCCATTTTTGGACACGTTCTTATCGATTTCCTTTTTATTTTTATGTTTCAGTGAAAGCGAAATCGCAGTACGAGAACTTGCGGAAAATGGTGAAGATAAGGATGATCCGATCGAAGCGGAGAAGAACCCACTCTTAATCAACACTCCACAACTAGAATCGCTGGGCGACAAGATGCCTGAATATGATGATCATAATCATGACCGACCTAAACAAAAATAAACTAATCCGGATTTCTTTCTTCCAAGAAAAGAATGCGAGAAACAAAAAGAAAACACTCCAATGGTGGAAAAAGCTTGAAATATGAATAGAATACCTTAAATACCGAAAATTCCTTCCTGCAATCACGTTTTTTTTTTGTTTTCCTTTATATTCTTATTCCCAAATGTTGATACCTTCCATCAAATCCCATAGAGGTCAGCCTCTAGAGTCTTTTACCCTCCTCGCCATTTCAGTCAAACCAAATACACCCATATATGTATGCAATACAGTTAACATCAGTGCTTTCTTTTCTTTCTTCAGTTAGATTTTGCTAATTGAAGTACCACCCCCAAACGTGTTGTTTTTCTATCTTATTGGTTTGAATGCAATGGTTGGCGTTGGGTACATTAATGATCAGTCTCAGCCTGTATGGGTGGACGCGAATATCTGAGACAGAAAGCTGGAGGGAGATGACAATTTACTGCAGAAGTACATGGTGTAACCTGTCCGAGTGTATTAAGCTTCACACATGGGGTTTGCGTGCGGACACCATCCACCGCTGCCTCACACTAAGTTCCCCGCTTTGGAGGGCTAACATAGAGGACACAACTCGTGCATCAATTTTGGATTCTTGGACTTGGTGACCATACGTATACTTATGATGGATTTCGATATATTACAACAGAGTTTAACGTGACGCCAATGCAGGAAGGAGACAGCAATAGACTGAAGAGGAGAAAGATTGGCATTTCAGAGGCAAGTCCAGTTGGTGAGAGGTTAGAGGGGAAGCAGCTCGTCTGTTGCGATGTTATTCATTGGATCCTCGTGGCCTAAATCACGATTCATTCGATATGCCTGCGAGAGAGAAAAGGGAGAAAAAGTTTCAGTAAGTTCACGTGAAAACGGAGAAGGAAGCCGTCAAAAGAGATGAGATCGAAAAATTACCTCGAGCTGTTCTTCGGTGATCCCAAAATCACCGCCATCTTGAGCATTGTACGAGAGCTCCTCATCTCCTTCCATCTTCTTCCTGCGCTTCTCCTCCTGGATAGCTTGACTGAGTTTGTCCCGATCAAGCTGACCAACGTCGGCCCGGCCGTCCAAGCGCTTCTTACCGTCCCGCTCGCGCTCGCGTTCTTCACGGGCGAGATCAGCCTCGGCTGCCCGCTTCTTTCCCTTGGCGTCCCCGGCTCCGGCGGCCTCGGCGGCTTTCCGTTTGATGTTCTCCTCGATCTGCTGCACCAGGCTCTTGGTCTCTCCCCCATTACTGCCCTTCTCCCCACCCCCGCTCGAGCTGCCCAGCGCACGGGTCCCAGTCGCGTTCACTTGGTCGTTCGCCGCTTCTATCCCCGCCTTGCCGGTACAGTACGATTGCTTTGTGGTCGAGTGACAGCAGGAAAATCCCCAGACCATCTTCGTCGTGTCGTACCACGAACCCCAGACAGAGGTGTGGTTACCCGGATAGACTGGACACAATAATTTAGAAAGCAAGAACAATGGATCAGCAAGTGCAACTCGGTCAAACAGGAGATATATATATATATCAACTCACCATCTTCGTCGTATTTCGACTTTGCCTTCGCCCTCTCTTGCCCTTTAACAACCACACCCGTCCGAGAATACTCCACATAGCTCTCGGTTTGCCCGCTGAGGAGTTCGATAGGCACCCGTTCCAAATGTTCCTCACCACCGTAGCGTTCGAGGATGCCGACTTTACTGGTCTCCTTCAGCTTTTCTTTCTTTTTCAAGAACTCCTGGTGCAGTAGTTCACCCTGCGTCGGATTGGCGTTGATATGCACGTCATTTCCTCGCTGCTCCGATTGCCACGCGAAGAGTTGTAGCTTTTGGACCTCCGAGGCACCTCCTGACGCTCGATGGAAATTGTCTCCCGCAAATTTGGCCTATAATCGTATTGGGTCGTGTCGGATTAGTACTCTATAGCATGTTAATTGAAAGGAAGACTGAAAAAAGAAGAATCAGGGTGACTGACATCTTCGGGCGCAATATCGACTCTGGGGGCTTCCCTCATCGACCTAGTTTTCGGGTCATAGTAGGAAGATTCGGTGTCGAGATTCATGAGATACTTCGCAGTATCTTCACGAATCCGAAGGTTTCGAACGGTCATTCGGGTTTTAGCGTCCATCTTCTGCCCGGCCTGGTCGGCCGCATCGGCATATTTATCCTCATCCTCGTCGTCACTCTCGTCACTACTTCCGAACTCTTCCTCTTCGGCGGTCTTTTTCTTGGCCATCTTACCGGCCCTGGCGACTTTCTTGACCTCCTTGAGATCGGTGCTCTTGTCGAGTTGTTCCTCTCGCATCTTCTGTCGGGCCTGTTCAAGTGCTTGATGCTCCTCAACGACCTTCTTGTGTTCAGCTGGATCGTATCCATCCCATCGGTCCCGCTTCGCATCCCAATCCTCTTCGTCCTTTGAACCGAGCACTAGTTCGTCTGGTGCGATATCTTTGTTCGACCATTTGGCTCCCTTCTTTCGGGGTCGTTCGAGGCAATCGACCACTTGATGACTCATCGCTCCGCAGTTAGTACATGCCCCCTTTCTGTACTTGGTGGCTGCATGAACCTAGATATTTTTAATCAAAGATTAGATTCAGTTATCTATCAAGTGGCATGTAGGTTATACGACTTTACTTTTATTCCCCGAGAAACCTGTTCCTTCAGCTTAGCAGGATCCGCGTTGTATTCTTTCCCCTTTTGATGCTTCAGAGATGGGACACCGGTGTTCATATACCAAGGCGCCTGAGCCATGAATTCTTTTGAGGGTTAGAGAAAATGAAAGCAAAAATTAGGATAATCATCTATTTGTAGGCTCTTCTTCATTTATATTGCGGTGGATTTGAAGAGCTTACGAGGAATGTGAGGATTGATGGCATTCCCATCTTCGTCCACTTCGGCTGGGGCATTACCGGCTTTTCGAGCGGCGTCGAGATCCTTTTGACGCCGGAACTCTTCTCTCGAGACTTTTCCGAGTGCCGAGGCTGTGGCCATCCTGTTTTTCCTAGTTCGTTCTTCTGGGTGATGTTTGTGGTGTTGGTTCTAGCAGATTGGTTGGATGGCGGACCCGAGGCCGGCGCAACTCGTGCGGGTTGTGCGGGGTTCCGGATCGGATAAATGGTCCGGTCCGGCCTGCGCAACTATGCAGCCCCGCATCGCTCATTCCGCGCAGCTGAACTGATGGATATTGGTATCAAACCACAGAACCGGTGCAATCAAGTCATTCAAATCACTTGAGAGATGGACAACATCAAGAAAAATCGCCAGCTTGTTCTCGAAACTCCGATCAGGACACATGAACCTGATAGCTGATGGAGGTCTGGGAGTCGGAGAGACAACACATGCATAAACCATCCAGACAAAAATCCGGGCAGCTTGTGCTTTGCCGCCCAAGTTCCGTCTTCCAATAACAATCTTGCAATAGTGAAATCAGAGAATCAATGTCTTCAACTTTGGGGGCTTGCGATACTATGAAAAAAAAAATGGAGAAAATCATGGCACGGCAGGGTCGGCCGCGACTGTCACCAGCCCGTGGACCCTAAAAGTTCAACTCTGAGGGGAGGAGGGACGCATTCCGACATAAATAAATATGTACAGTTGCAAAACCTACCATCATCTCGCAAGGGTGCAAGAGTGACGTTTCGAATAATAACAACATAATTTATGAGCAATTGCAAAGCAAAAGTTACAATGAGGAGAGGTCAACAATAATTGAGATATCGACAGGATTAGTTTGATAAATGAGGAAAGAAAACTAGGCAGGAACTATTTTTGAACAATATTTGTGAGCTGCTGAGGTTTAGAGATGGAGTAAGAGAATCAATGCCTTGAGAGAATCATGAGGACCTGTTTGTCGTCGATGTGATGTGCCTTGGAGTCCTTGGGAGTGCTTTTTTCGTTGCAAGTGCTCAAGATGCTGTTGACAGCCTTCTGGAGGATGTGGTCCCGGCTATGTCCAGCAAAATAAACACGGTCAGCAGTCTTGCAGGCATTCAGGCAGATGGAGGTTGTGAATGCTTACATGTCTTTTGCGACCACCTTGTCCTTGGAATTGTGGAGTGATAACTGGAGTAAGAAATTTGAACTCGTAAGTTGACTGTCTCTCGAACGCACACGGCAGCATCACGGCGGGACTTACTTGGCAGCTTCCATTGGAAGCAGAGTGTACGCTCTTCTCGCGTGAAGTTTGAGCTGCTCTGGAGGAAAAAAGAAGTGAAAAGAGCGGAACAAGGTCAGTTGACAATGATACAGTGAGATAAAGGACAGTCAGCGTACTTCAAACATTGAGATTTGGAGAACACTTCAGAGACGCCTTTGCTGCTGGTGCAGGTGACACTGTCGGCGGAGCTTCGACGCAAGAGGTGGTCGGCATCGAGGTGGATTGCCCGACGACTGACGGAGTGCTCCGCTTCCTGCTCGGAGGCCTTTGCAAAGAAGCCGCCCATGCCGAGGGCCATGTTCATCGGGAAGAAAGCGCCCCCAAAGCAGGCCCCGCCCATCGACCAGGCCAAACTGTTGATCCATGGGGATCCAAACATGCCCAGGCCCATCCCGTCCAACGAGTAAAAGCCGTTGTACATCCCGCCAAATCCTCCAAGCCATTTGGCATCCACGTCTTCGTTCTTCGCCCCGCTTACTTCTTCTCCGTGCGATGCGGCGACGAGTACAGAGAGCAGGGTGATGAGATAGGCTAAAGATACCATCTTAAATTGGGACAGAGGGGATGATTTTGGATTGGAGTGGGTAAGGCTGGAGTTGAATTGTGAGGCTGGCGGTGGAGTGTTGGTGCGGTGGGTTGGATGATGATGGGAGAGACACTGAGGCCAAAAACGAGCCCGTTTTATACCTTCAATCGGTGTTGCATTTTTCGACGAGGCTTTGATCCACGCCATAGAAGCAAGTCCTCCTGCTTGCTGAAAATTCCGGGCTTTGCACCTAGTACATAGGCACACCGCTGGCACCCGGAGTAACTTGGATATTGGGGACATTTTCTGCAGCAAAGCTGGGTGTGAAAAACGGCAGCCCAGTATTTAGATGGAAGATCCCATGACAAGATTGAATATTTACTCTCGTTGTGCCTTCTACCGACATTTGGTGAACAAAGTCATCACGAAAAAACGTGCCGGGTTAAATGCAAATTTTCCCCGCGGAAGTGACCGGTAGAAACACAGCTTTAAAAGCGGGATATTTAATGAAAAATTCTTGGCATGGAATCAGCCAACTCCCATACCGCCGCTGGCATATGAAATGTGGGCATGTGAATGAGGTCGAGGAGGTGCTGGCCATATGTGTTTGAAACCAGACGCCGGTTCTGGAGTCGTCGTCGCCGGCGGAGTCCTTGTTGTCATTCATGGCCCCACCGGCATCATTGAAGGCTCGCAGGTCTGTAATTGCCGTCTATTTTTAATTCGGGAGTCCGCTGATCTGGATTCGGTGTGAATCCGAGCTTTTCTGCTCAAAAGGGGTTTTCATGACAGGTAATGTTGAAGAGGGTCCCGACCCCCTGCCTGTCGGTCCACCGTCGGCACTGTTCCGTCCAGGGAACCCTATTCAGGCTGGATTGCAATCGTGGACCCCTCGGGGAGCTATGTGTATCAAGAGATGCGATTCTACAAGGCATGTAGCATGCAACGCTTGATTGATCTGGAGAAAGGCAGAGTCTGCCAGCCGATCATCGGCGTAACTTCTCCCTTACTTGATTTGAGCCGGCGTGTGGAATAACTCCACAACTTTCTCGACCAACAAGAAGAATTGCAGTTTGACTTGAAGCGTTGTCGCAGTAACGAGCATCATCAGCCATCGGCTACCATAAGGTCACGAAAGAACAAATGACTGGGTGATCCACTCCGGCGCAACAAGTTCTCCGAAGAACAGTTCAGCTGCAAGTAAATATGCATTGGCTTCCACTGAGATTGGTCGGAGTTTCTTTCAATGCCCATTAGATTTTCCTCTCATTGTGCACAGGGAGTGAATAACAGCGGCACAGCTCACTCAGATGTGTGGTATGGCACACAAGTCTCAATCCCTTCAATTCAGAAGGTATGTGTCACTTTTGGAGTAATAAAAACGTAATGTATGAGCAATTGCAAAGCAAAAGTTACAATGAGCATAGGGCAACAATAATTGAGTTTTCAACAGGATTAGTTGGATACAGGAGAAATGAACACTATTGAGACACTATGTTTAAACAAGAGATACAAGACTGCTGAGAGCTTCAGATTTGGTGGCAGAGAATCAATGCCTTGAGAGAATCATGAGGACCTGTTTGTCGTCGATGTGGTGTGTCTTGGCGTCCTTGGGGGTGCTCTTTTCGTTGCAAGTGCTCAAGATGCTGTTGACAGCCTTCTGGAGGATGTGGTCCGGGCTATGTCCAGCAAAATACACACGGTCAGCAGTGACTTTCAGGCAGATGGAGGTTGAGGATGCTTACATGTCTTTTGCAACCACTTTGTCCTTGGAATTGTGGAGAGACAGCTGGAACAAGAAAATGGAAGTCGTCAGTGGACTGTCTCTAGAGCGCGCACGACAGTGTCACGGTGGGACATACTTGACAGCTTCCATTGGAAGCAGAGTGTAGGCTCTTCTCGCGCAAAGTTTGAGCGGGACTGTTGAAAGAAGAATGCAAGAGAACAAGGTCAGTTGACAATGATACAGTGAGATAAAGGACGGCGATCGGCGTACTTCAGACATTGCGATTTGGAGAACACTTCAGAGACGCCTTTGCTGCTGGTGCAGGTGACACTGTCGGCGGAGGTTCGACGCAAGAGGTGGTCGGCATCGAGGTGAATCGCCCGACGACTGACGGAATGTGCGGCTTCCTGCTCGGAGGCCTTTGCGAAGAAGCCGCCCATGCCGAGGGCCATGTTCATTGGGAAGAAAGCGACCCCGAAGCAGGCGCCGCCCATCGACCAGGCCAAGCTGTTGATCCATGGGGATCCAAACATGCCCAGTCCCATCCCGCCCAACGAGTAAAAGCCACTGTACATCCCGCCAAATCCTCCAAGCCATTTGGCATCTCCACGCCGTGGAAGCAAGTCCGCTTGCGTGCTGAACAAACCTAAGTAGTAAGATGCTGGAACCCGGTGTAACTTGGATATCGGGGTTATTTTCTACAGCAAAGCTGGGTGTGAGAAACGACAGGCCAGTCCGTAGATGGAAGATCCCATGACACGATTGTCAGGGTCGGCAGTGCTCTAGAGCACTCTCTTCGTTACTTCCACCGACGGAAGCCCATCGGTGAAACATACTCATCACCAAAAACGCGATCAAGGAGTGCAATTTCTTGCCCGCGGAATTCAATGGGCAAGACAAGGCTTGGAGGTTCGGATAACATCATTGGCATAATGTCCTGCCCACCGTCGGGATCTGATGTGGGGATGTGAATGGGCTCAAGGAGATGGATGCCGGCTGCGCATGGTGGAAGAAGACGCCGGTTTTGGAGTTGTCGCCGGCGGATTCCCTCTTGATCCTCCGAACGGCACCATTGCATTGGAGGCTACCAGTCTGGACTTGGCGTCTTTTCTTGGCCCATCTGTTGATCTGGCCCAGCTTTTCCTCAAAAGGGGCTTTCATGACAGGCGATCTTCAAAAGAGGCACAGCTCCATGCCGGCGCCGGCCCGCTGTCGGTAGATCTCTGATCCTGCACGCTTGATTTCTATGTATCGTGAACACCTCCGCGAGTTATGTGTTTCAAGAGATGTGATCCTAGCATGAGGCGCTCGACTGATCCAGAGAAAAGCAGAGTCTACCAGCTCATCATGGGCAATACTTCACCCCCATTTATTTGAGCCGACGTGTGGAGTACTCTCTAGCTTTCTGGACCAAGAAGAAGAATTGCAATTGTACTAGGAGCGTGGTCTCAGTAATGATCATCGATCATCGGCCATCGGTCCGTCACGGAAGAACAAACGACTAGGCGATCCACCCAGGCGCGACAAATTCTCCGAACAACAGTCCAGCCACGAGCAAATATGTATTGGCTACGAGAGTAATGAGTATCATCGATCATAGGAGTCCATCCCGTGAAGGAAGAACGAATGAGTCAACGACTGGGGAATCAATCTACCCAGGCGCAACGAATTCCCCGAACAACACTCCAGTCGCAAGTAAATAAATATGCAATGACTTTCAGTGAGATCGTTCGGAGTTTCTATCAATGACCTTTCCTCTCATCGGTCAAAATAAGTGGGATCTAAGCCACGCAGCTCACTCAGATGTGAGGGATGGCACACCAGTCTTAGTCCCTTCACGGCACCCCGGAAGGCATGGGTCACTTTTGGAATAACAAAAACATAATTTATGCGCAGGTGCAAAGCCAAAGTTACAACGAGTATAGGTAATAGGATTAGTTGGATAAAAGAGAAATGTGCACTATTGAGACGCGATTTTTCAGCAAGAGTTACATACAAGGTTGATGAGTCTGATTTTTGTGCTTGTCACTTTTTTCCCTAAAAAGGCGGCCCAAACCCGGCCGGGTTCGAGCGGCCATTCGGCAAGCCCGCCCGATTGAGGTAGATCCGGAGCCTCTGTCGACAATTGGCAAGTTAGAGATCGATTGGCCAAGTTCACAGCCGGGTCAACTGGCAGAGAACTCAAGGTGGATCCGGGGTCACCTCATTACTTGTAGGGGTTCATATGTACAAAGCTTGATATTCCGCGGTCCCGGAGCTGGATAGACTAGCATCGACGGCTCCTAGCAATCGGAGTAGCACAGAGTAGCACTGCAACTCTCATGTTGAAATTATCAACAGATTCAGCTCATTCTGAACCCTTCGTTTACTGTGTGGTTTATCCATACCAGATGTCGATCACAACATCTTACCTGGCGAATAACGAACTTACAACCTGGTGTCGCAGCCAGCGTTGTTAGGCTAGCGGTAAACTGGGGCCTTGCCATGGCCTCGTCAGGGGTTCGACTCCCCTACAACGCAGGAGAAGCATCGAAAGCCTCCGGTGAATCAGGCATTTTCTGGTCCGAGAGTATTATGCTGCCTTTGGGCAAAGCTTCACATATCTTTTGTCGGTTGTTTGCCAGGTGAAGCTGGGGGGGCAGAAATCACCATGCAGTTATGTAAAATCTTGTGAGAAGTGCTGTTCCAGTCACCAACGTTGCAGGGGGAGGATTACATCCCTCCGAGAGATATTTGACACTGACAGTGACTACTACAACTTACGAGTATGTAGTTGTTTTCAACGTGATTACTGTGATCACCTTTCCCTTAAATTCGAATATTTTGAAAACAGGTTTTGTCATAGTCAATCATATGTTTCCTTCTTGGATCAGATTGGGGTGCCATCTATTCAAGATACAATTATGTATTTGTATTAGTGCCAATGCGAATAGATCAAACAAAATAAATCACTTCCAACACTTGGTTAGACTGAGAGAATCTTCATAATGCTAGACATGCAAGTTCCTCGACACGAGTACTAGAGTGTTGGGCTGTTACTACAAGTTGCTACTACTGTTACTTTTGCGCACGGCTTGCGTCTTGTGCAGCACCTAAAACTACGTTAACAGTACTCGCATAGCAGGCCAGGAAACCTGAGTGGTTGTTGGATAGTGTTCGGCCGCAAGAGAAATCCAAGGGCTTGCCGTCTAAATCGACCACGGCACCGCCTGCTTCGCTGATCAAGATATTTCCTGCAGCATGATCCTGAGTTTACCCAGGCCGAAAGAAAAGCCAGAATTATAAATGGTTAGCAGAGTAAATGACTACTTCAATAAATCTAGGGCGGGTTTCAATGAAGAAAGTGTGAATAAGGGAAGAGACCAACCCAAATCTTTTCCTGATAACCAGCCTTCGTAGGGAATCGGAAATATAGATCACTATCACCTCTTGCGAGAACGCAATACTTGGCTTGACTGTCAATCCTGATTGAGCGTTGAGCGTTTTTCATCTGCAGTTTGTGCGCTATATCCACGGTGAGGTGTTGATTAGAATGATCCGCATCAAATGATTCACAAAACGTTCCATGTTCGCTCAGAGTATGCTGATCCAAGCAATTCATTTTGATCGAGGTATATTCGTCTGAGTCCAGGGGACGTTGGAAAGCACCGGAACCCTTTTCGGCTAAGAATAATGTACCATCAGGTTTGTTGCCGGCCGGAGGAGATATGCCTTTGAGTGGTAGGTTGGGCGTTCCGACGACCCCGAGTACGACTTGGCCATCGACGACCAAGGCGAGACAGATCGCATATTGGCCACCTCGCAGGAATCCTTTGGTGCCATCGATCGGATCGATGGTCCAAAACCGTCGTTTTCCTCCTTCTTTACCCCCCGCACTTTTCCCCAAGTCAATCAATTCTACCAGCTGGTCCTCAGTTAACTCCGGCTGATCTCGAAACTTTCCCCAGATATCTTCATCCGCTGGTGTACTCAATCGGTCGTCCTTCATTCCTTGATTGGTGAACTCAATGATCTGCTGTATGTGTTTCTTGTCTGTTGCATTTAACAATTCTGATGAGTCTTCTTCTCCTACAATCTCATCCTTCGGGAAATATCTCGAGAGTATGAAATTAACTATTGCTTGAACTGTGTAGTCCCCAACTAGATAAAAAAAACAGATCGACAATACGTATCAGTATTCGGAAGAAAGAAAGATACCATGACACCTTCTCTACCAAGGAAATCAAGCGCATGAATAGACGAAAATGTTTGTTTACGGACCGGTAACAGGGCTACGATCGACTTTAGTGATCGAGACTTTATCGGAGTCTCCAGTTTTCAGGCCGGGTCGAATCAGCTGATCGAATATCCTTCGGGTGACGATGGAAGCTTGCAAGACAGCCGCGACCGCAACCTGCCGTTCTAATTGATATCCCGACTGAATAGGAATCATCGCCGGCTTGTGTGAGTTTGGTGTGGTGATCTGTTGCGGTATTGGTTTCGAATGAAGAGTTCTAGTGCATCCAATGATTCCGCTCGGTGCTGTTGTGGTACAGTGGATAATGATATCGCAGTGCTGAAGCCGACGCAAGTTCAGTTTGAGAAAAGCTCCCGCCATCTTTCACTGTTTCATCAACATGTATGCGATCTGCCCCTGATCGACATTAGGGGGGTTCACAATAGGATAAAAATAAAACTTTAGAGTCAATTTTAAGGCCTTTATCAAGATTTTTTTTTAAATCTGGCAAGTTGTACAGGACTGGTTGTCCCCTGAGAATCAAAGCAAATTCTTCATTTTTTAAAAAGTGTATCATAAAGGCCTCAAAATTAGCTCTAAAGTTTTATTTTTATCCTATTGTGAACCCCCCTATTACGTGTTGATGTAACTTGACTTGCACAACTAGGCTTATTAGGGCCTGCACCATAGGGCATGAAAATTGAAATTTTTCAAATTTATTTCTCCCAAAATTTCTTAGAAATGAAACTGACCTTGGCCAAAATTTAGTCCTGAGCCCAAATGTGAAGAATTTCAACATTTGGACCCTCCCCTAGTTTTCACTTTTTCTGTAGAGGGCAACAAAAGTAAGAACTTTTCCAAATCAAAGCCCATGGTACAGGCCCTTAGGACAACCCAGGAAAGCCCTGGAAAGCCCCTATGGAACACCGTAACCAAAATGTATGGATTTTTGGTCAAAAACCATAAAAGGTACTCACCCCAGATGTATGAATGGCCATTTTGGCCAGTAAAGGTACTCACCCCATATGTATAAAACAATTTTGAGGGGGAGGGGGTAGTAACTGTTGTAGCCGAGAGGGCTACGCACTCTGACACTCACCGAAGTCGTGGTATCTACCTCATCCCGGACTCTTGTCCGGGCTGAGACCTAGTGAATCCACATCTTCTTTGTCACTCACGCACCTGGTTCACCACAGGTTATGAGCCCTTGACGCTTATATATCTTCAAATATAAACAGTCTAACAAACTGAATTCCGGCTTAATCATCCGGACCAACTCTAAACTCTTCTTCCTCGCACCAACTTCTGTCAATCGCCAAGCTTAATTTGCTTGCTTATCTGACTGGCCAACAACCAGACAGAAGGTCGACAACGTTGAAAATCTCAATCTCGGTTTCAAACTTAACCCGTTTGGTTTGACTGGAGTTTCAACAAACTCTCGGTACCGATTTCACCGGTGTTATAGGGGTGAGAGCTTTCTCTTGAAGTTTTTCAGTGGCTAGGAAGACTAGCCATCTTCCGAAAGCAGGACTGTGGCCCGGTCCTGTCCGCTGTTGGATTGCTAAGAGAGTCCGTCTCCGACTTGTGGACCGATACCTTTTTTCCGATTTCCGTCTTGTTTATTCTCAGAAACCATATCCCTTCTTTCAAAAATCCATTTTTTTCTCTCTCCTAAACCACATCTCACCTCTTGAAAATCCAAATAACCTCCTCTCTCCTTACCTCCAATCTCTGAACAACCCTCTTGCATATTTTTCTTTCCCCAAACCTTTTTTCTACCTATCACAACATCCCTCTTTTTTTCTTCTCTTTCTCCTTTTTTTCGATTCCTTCCCTACCTTTTTTCCCTCATCACATCACCAACCCTCATCCTAAAAACTCCTCCCAGCCATTTCTTTTGACCTCCTTCTTTTACCGACTTTGCCGACCGATGAACCCCAGGACAAATCAACAATCGACTTCTAAGGCAGCAGGATCATCGAACTGGGACATAGACAATTTGTCACACAGGAATCGTCTTGAGGAGGATATTGCCATCCTCCAATCACAGTTTGAACGTTTGCCGCCTAGCCCAGAGACAACAGCAGGTCCGGTCTGTCATCCCACATAAATTCAGGCGGGCAAACAACGGCGGACTACTCTGGTGGACGACTGACAGCTCCCACCGCGCATGGATCCACGGCTACCATCCAAACCCGCGCGCCACCCCAGAGAGGCAAATATACCAGTCTCTACTCCGGCGGCGGCCATGGGCCAGCAGGAGCGCCTGGATGCCAAGCTTGCCAAGCAAATTTGTGATTTCGAGGAGGCCAAGTTTCTCCTGAAACAGAGCAAGTTGGTTGGTGTGGCAATCCAGACAGGCAAGGTGCAATTCCGGCAAGTCAATACCCTGAAGGCGGATGGCGCGAATTTTGCCAACTGGTACCGTAATCTGGCCAAAGTCGGGAGGGCAGCAGTAGATGACACACGTTTGTTCACTACTGCGTGTGAGAACTCCACCTACGAGAAGATTGCGCAGGCCCTACTCATCTCCAGCGTCGATCAATTGCTGGTTGCCAAAATGCAACAACTCCCGACATGCTTCGCGATGTACACGGCCCTTTTTGACAAATTCAAGACATCCTCCCGGGCCGCTCAAATGTTGATCTATTACAAGTTCAGGCGTTTCAAGATCAATCCTGATGGGCACAATGCTGGGATTGCCTTGACGCTACAAGACTTGCAGGCGGAATGGGCAGCGGTCAATGTGAAGTTCGGGATGGATGCGTTTATGGGTTTTGTGCTTCAGTCGGCGGTGATGGAATTGGAGGCAGAGTACAAGAAAGCTTTCGAGTTGCGCGTTGAACAACTGGTCCAGGATGACAAACAAGGACACTGTCCAAGTTTCAACTTAATCATGAAGGCACTCGACATATGCAAGGACCAACATAAACATACTGTAGAGTTGTTGTCTGATGCAGGACCAGGTTTCACTTCTAAAGCTCCCCCTGCGGCGCTCTCCACCTCGCCATTGGCGATCAACAATTTCGACGTATCAGCTTTTCTGGCTGATGTTGATGAACAGGACTGGGTCGACGCACTTGAATTCCATGCTCTCACAGCACACAAATGCTGGCAGTGTGGGGGCAAGAACCACTATGCGAGAAACTGCCCGGAGCCTCAACAGTCAAATCCATCCAACAAGAGGTTGGGTACACCAATGGGCACCATTGTTGGAACAATTTACGGTCATCTCCCAAGTGGCGCTTTGGTCAGCTCCTCTCGCTTCCCTCGGACAAACTTCAAGCGGTCCCAGTTCCCGCCCTCCAGGAATCAACAGCATGCAAAGAATCTTGCGGACTTTTACCGACCGCGGTATCAAGGCAACAGTCAACAATCGCAACAAGCGGACGCTGGACCCTCAAACCCAGCAAGAAAGGGGGTTGAGGCCCATATCGTGGAGGTAAATGGGCTGCTGGATGATTTGGATGACCTGGACTTCCACTCCATGGCGCTGGGGGAAGATCTGGTAAGTGAAGCTGCTATTTTTGATACCAGTGCCTCTCATGGTTTCACCGGGTCTAAATTCCTTCTTCACGATTTCCGTCTCCTTCCCAAACCTGTCGGTGTCTCCGTAGCTACCAGTGGGTCAGGATCTTCAATCACAGGCGTGGGAGCCCTAAAGTTCCAGGCCCCTGATGGGACCGTTATTGTCTTGCAACATGTGCTGTACTGTGAGAAAGCCAAAACCACCCTCATATCAATGGTGGCATTGCACAAAGCTAATGCTCTGGTGGCTTATGACAATGCAACAGAGACTTTTCAAATTTCACAAGCATCAGGAGAGCGCTTGTTTGACTGCGTTTTTGAGCCGACCAAAAATCGTTGGTGCATGCCCTACCCAATGATCAGGGCGGGTCTCAAGAGAACGACTCAATCGCCTAGGTGCCATGTCCTCTATTCCAGTCCGAGCCTTTTGGCAACCCCCTCTTTGTCTCACTCTTCCAATTTTCATCACAATCTTCCTTCCTCTCCTTCTCCTACATCTCTCTTAACCTGATTCTCTTCTTGTGTCTCCACCAAGCTCTTCAGTTTTGTTAAACCCGCTCCTATCCTCTGAAGTCAATGATATCTCGGTTATGTCCTCCAAAACTGAACTAAAAACAGATGAGATCTTTAAGGAGTCTTTGGGTCAAGCTACTGATTATCAGTGGAAGCCAGAGGCCCTCACGCCAGACAAAGTGAAGCTGCTGTATTATCACAGAGCTTTTGGCCACACCAGTCTTAGACACATAAGGCGTATAATTAAGTCTGAGCTAGGTTTGGGTCTACCAAAACAGCTCCCTGTTGGGAAGATACATTGTCCAGTCTGCGCGATAAGTAAAAGCACAAGAATTAACCCTTTAGCCTCCACCCTTTGAGTTGCAGATTGTTTGGATGTTTTGGCGGCAGATCTAATGGGTCTGTTTCAGGTTGACTCGATAGAAGGCGGCAAATACCTTCTGACGATGAGGGATGTCGCGACGGGTTACGCTTTCATCAAGGTGCTGAAGAAGAAGTCGGAAGCCAACCAACATATCATTGACACAATAACCCAACTGGAACAAGCTACCGGGAAGCGGGTGAAGACACTGGGGAGCAATAATGGCGGAGAGTTTGCCAATCAAAAACTGAATGATTTCCTGACAAAGCAGGGCATCGGAGCGGAGAAGGCGCTTCCGTATCACCATTATCAGAATGGGGTGATCAAACGCTTCAACAGAACGGTGGCGGACATGGGACGGACGATTCTTTTTGATAGCCCCCTTGCAAAAAGCTTCTGGAGCTACGTGTTTGTCTGGGCAACTTATGTGTTGAACCGTCTCCCGAACAAAGCTAGCGGCGAAAAGACTCCCTATGAGGCGATGTTCAACAGGAAACCACAGTACGACGGCTTTTGAGTTTTCGGGAGCACAGGATATGTCCATATTCCCCAAGAAAAGCGCAAAAAGCTCGACGAACGCGCTGTTAAAGGGCATGTGATTGCTCACCTTGAGCAGAGTAAAGGCTGGTTGTTTTGGATACCAGACCAGAAGCGTTTCGTAAGCTCAGCGATGGTACGTTTCTCTGCCGATCTGGCGAATGTTCCGGTAGAAAAGAAGACGTCAATCGTGGATGAAGCGGCTCCTCCAACTCCGGCCGCAGTCTCACCGGCTGCCTCAAAACTCTCAGTCAAATACATCATGAACCTCCTTCAGCTTGGTGATTTCTCGCAAGAAGTGGAATTTACAAATCAGGAATTGATTGTTGACAAGATCATTGACTTGTGCCAGTTCTATGCAATCTCAGTTCCCAAGACTTTCAAGGAGGCGATGAATTCCCCTGAAAAGGATGCGTGGCCGAAAGCTATAGCGATTGAACTTTCTAACTTAGAGCAAATGAGAGTCTGGGTGTTGAAACTGAAACCGGAAGACAAGAAGGCGTTGGGGGGCAGATGGGTTTTTGCAACAAAACCAGGGGTGGAGAGAGTGGGCGTGCGTTTCAAGGCCCGCTATGTTGCCAAGGGTTTTACACAGGTTGAAGGAGAAGATTTCAATGCGACTTTTGCGCCAACGGCGACTTTTGTCTCGCTCAGGCTTCTGCTGGTCATTGCAGCGGTGTATGCATGGCCGGTTCAGTCCTTCAATTTCGTGGCCGCCTACCTCAACTCACCAATAGATGAAGAGGTTTGGGTCAAACCCCCTGAAGGGATGGAGACCCCGCCTGGCCATGCACTTCTGCTGAAGAAAGCGCTGTATGGACCCGGCAAGCGGCGAGATGCTGGTGGCTCCATCTCAAAGGAGTCCTGGACAAGTTTGGCTATTCCCCTTTGCAGTACGACAACAGCCTATACGTTCTTCAACACCCGGAAGAGGCAGGCGTGGTCTGGCTCCATCTGGACGATGGAGTGGTTACGGCTTTGAGTGACGCACTCCTCAAAAGGCTAGAACACGATCTGAAAGACATCCTCAAGATCAAATGGAGCCATGGGATTGATGCGATTGTTGGTTTGAACGTGAAGCAAACGGGGCGGGGTTTTGAACTTTGCCAGAAAGATCTGGTGGCCGGTATCCTCGCGGAGCATTGGGATGGGGTTACGACAGCTGCGACTCCTTTGCCGACGGGTTTCAACGCAACAACGGACGATGAAGGGGTGCCGGGAGACTCCGGGAGATATTTGTCTGTGATTGGCTCCTTTAGCTATTTAGCTGTGGGAACGCGTCCAGACTTGTGTTTTGCGGTAAACTACTTGGCAAGTTTTGCGGCCAAACCAGGTGTCAATCACTGGAAAGGAGTGAAACACCTGGTGAACTATCTTGCCAGAAGCAAGGACCTCTCCCTATGTCTTTTTCCGTCAAATGATACTAAACCGTTGAAGACTTTTGCAGATGCCTCTTGGGGAGGAGAATTCTCAAGGTCCTCTTACGGTGTGCTGGTGTTGTTTCTCAACTGCCCGGTCCTTTGGGTGTCAAGGAGGCAACAATTGGTGGCATTGTCGACTTGTCACGCGGAATACATCGCTCTCGGAGTGGCGACGCTCCAGACACTGTGGGTTCGCCACTTACTGCGCGATGTGCTCAAAAAGGACTTTGTAGGTCATTTGTTTTGTGATAATCAATCTGCTATTAAAGTGTCCACTGAAGACGCGTCCAACAAGAGGATGTGCCACACTGACAGAGATTTTTATATTACAAATGAGGCACTTTTCCAGAAGAAAACTAAACTGGAATGGGTAGGAACAAAGGACCAATTGGCTGACATTTTCACCAAAGGCATGCCACCGGAAAGTTTTGTTGCATTGAGGAGTAGGATCATGAAGGCTTGATTGGGTTTCATTTCTTATTTGGTACTATTTTGTTTGATACATGTATATAAAAATATTTTCTGCCTTCTCCATTTGTTTCCCTCACCTTTTTTTCTTTTTTCTTTTTTTCTATTTGTCTTTCTGTTTTGTTTATCTTGCTGTACGGGATACCACGTCTACGGCGAGAGAGGGGGTGTTGTAGCCCAGAGGGCTACGCACTCTGACACTTGCCGCAGTCGCGGTATCTACCTCATCCCGGACTCTTGTCTGGGCTGAGACCTAGTAAATCCACATCTTCTTTGTCACTCACACACCTGGTTCACCACAGTAACCAAAAATGTATGGGAATCTGGGAATGATGGAGTGATGACTCAATCTTTCCCCCATCAGCAGTCCACTGTTCAGTAGATGACTTCCCCTCAAATATGGGACCCTTGCAGAAGTTGATTTAGACCCTAAGAAGTCAATATTTTGGCAGGAAAATCTGTTGAGTTGTGTTGTCTTTGTTTCATGTTTTCTCTCTTCTGTTTTCCTGCCTCAAACCTTTCCTTCACCTTTCACACATGTGACATTCTGTAGGTAGTTACCTGTGGCAGCAGAGACGTGGAAGTCTTTTCCTCATCCTTCCACAAACTCACTCACCCTCTGTGTTCTGCTGCCACAGGTTAGTGTTTCTTTCTTCTCTCTCTCTTTCACTCTTTCTTTTCATTTTGTTCTTTCTTTCCTTCTCTCTGATTCAATGAACCCATCCCTCCACAAACTCACTCACCCTCTGTGTTCTGCTGCCACAGGGTTCATTGCAACAAAATCTAGCTTTTGGCTCTCTGGATCACTTCTGGTAGGCCCTCAGATCTTGAAAGCAAGTCATCCAGGTTTTTTTTTGCACCCCCCCCCCTCAGCAGCATTCCACTGTCCTGATTTTTTTTAAAAGGTACTCACCAAAGTTGTATGAATCTTCTGGCCTAGCTCTGAGCCTACACACAAAACCTGTATGAATGAGCTCAAAAAATGTATGAATTTTTCAAAAATCTAGGAATTTTGGTCCCTGTGTTCCATGGGGGCTTTCCTGGGTCCTGGCTTAGGCTTATGTTGCAAAGGTTGCAAGATGTGATTTTAATCTATGTATCCTCAAATTCAGACCAAAATGTGCACTTTGTTTGTTCCTCAAAGCCATGTGCAGGGTACCAATCTCTGTAATATTCAACTTGGAGTTAGATTAGAGATACCAAACACTCTTGCACTAGAGCAGACTAGAGCACTAGATCAACCATATTATGCTTGAAAGTTGATACATTATGGTTCTAGTTGAGGGTATCCAAGAATTGAGGAACATGTTATTGTTTCATGTGGACAGTAATTGCTTAGCTGAGAGAAGTTAGAATGAAGACTCTGATTCAATCTATGATCTTTTTGACAGCAGAGCATAGCTGGCTAATAATGATTTTTTTTTTTTTGCTCTTCAAACATAAGCCAGGGGTGAGTGTTGTTCAAATGTTTTTTTTGAAATTTGGTGTTCAATAAAAGCCTTGAACACCAACTTGCAAAAGTGCATGCAAGTCTTGCATGACCAAATTTGAATCCCCCTAATTATGTGATCAAAAATCCAAATTACAGAACTGTGATCAAATGGTTAAATGTTTTATACTGGAGCTGGGGCGTGATGGCACCAAGACTAGGTTGTAGGCTGTAGCTACCACAAGTACTGAGGAAACAAACTGATGTAGCAAATGCAGAATTTCTGGGGGACGGAATAAGAAAATGAAAATGAAAGTTGTTTACAAAGTGCCTTTATGTTTTTTTGTTTTCTTCTTTTTATCTTTCCCACCCTTAGTGGGTTGGATTTCTTCAGCCTTACGCTTTGACAATTTTTTACTAGAATTCGGGTTGGCCAGGCTGACAGTCAGAGATTTTTTGTCAGCATCTCCCACCAATGTCTCACTAATCTTCTGTTCGACATGTTCCCATTCCGTTTCATCTCCGCCTACTGCATATCTATTACCGTAATTAAATATACGAGTCAGTCCACACGTGCTATTCGATCAGCAGAGAAATACAATCAGACATACTTACTGATTCAAATCAAGAGTGTCAATCAACTCTCGTTGCTGTTCTTTTAATCTGTCAGGGACCTGTGGCAAGTTTCCCTTGGTTTTGATCTCCGGAGCCTTCCTTACTGGTACGGTGGCGCTTGCTTGGGGCTCTGTCGTAACGGTTTCGGAATGAGCACCTGCGGTAGTCTTAGCCAACTGCGCAGAATACTTAATTTTTTGAAGCTCTTGAATAGCTTTCGTTAGCTTGCGAATAACCTTCACAAATAATGCAAGTGTTTGAGACACAGGTAGCTTAATTTCGTCCTGCCGCGTCGGGACCAAGAAAAAAAACATTAGTTGGGGGTTCAAGCCAGTCTCACAAAAGATCAAGAAGAAAAAAAAGGCGAACTTCAATATCCTCCACAGATTTTCTCTGCAAGCCTAAGCTTAACAAGATCGAACTTTGCACCCCGCTCAATCGAGTTTCGGCATTGAATTTCCCGCTAAAATACAGCTCAGTCAGGTTGGGTAGTAGATCAAGGATGACGTGATAATCGAGCATATTGTTTGAATAGCTCTGGAGCCGTTTCAGATCAAACGGGGAAAAGTATCGAGAGATTTCCTCTCCACTGAGCACTATTGCGGATAAATGAGAGCAAACACATCAGCCATGCATTTAAGTCTTCTCACAACAGGCAAACACTTACGACTCTCGTGCTTTTCGACCAACTCGCCTGCGTTGGCGGCTTCTAGGACAGTTAAGCTGGCGACTGAAGGAAAGCTGCGGAACTTGTATGAAAGTAATGTGAGAAAGCGTTTCCGGAAATCTAAAGCCGACGTAAACGTATGATCAATTTTCTAACACTTAGCCGTGTCCACATTAGAAAGACTTACCCAGAGCGAAGGCAGTGAGCCAATCTTCAGGCTGGTATTGCTTCTCGGTTTCTTTCTTGCTTAAGCTTCGAATCATCACGGATGTGTGCTCGCCCGTCAATTCGTTTTCAGTTTGACGAATATAGACCGGCAAGAAGCCCAACTGTTTCCAAAACTTGAGCAAATTCGGCGTCAATCCATAACTGACTCCCAAGTAGTCAATAGGCTCGGGTGGACGATCGCTGAGTCTCTGTAAGAGGGCAGGAAGCTTGTTGATGTCCCGCATCCTGATCACATTACCATCTTTTTCGGTTGTTGCTTCACCTTTCGATTGGCTGGCGTCAGCTGATTTGGCAGGCTCCTTGGGCAATTCTTCGCTGAGGCTGACCAACTGGCCATTGAAGTATGACGTTAGGATTTGGATGGCTCGCGCGCCGTAGCCCATTCGACAGTAGTCCGGGTGAGTGGCTATCCGCACTATTCGAGCCCCGGAAAGAGTAGGGAAGTCCTCATCTTGAAATTGCTGCGAGATCGTCCACGGAATAAGGTCACCAGAAGCCTTGATACCTCGACTGAGACTGGCCATCACGCTAGGTTTCGATATCTTCCCTTCCAATGCGACTTGAATCACCACGAGCGGCTCCGGGAGACTTCCACTATCCCCCTCTGCGATAGGCGGCAGTAAAACATAGAGCTGCTGAGAGGGAGAATCACTCATTAATTGTAAGTCGTTCGGCGAATTCTTGTAATGACTGGCAACGTAAAGCGACATCATCCGGCGCAAAAATTCTTCGGAGGCGGGATGATAGCTGAATAATGTATCCCGATTGACAAAGTATAGGTCACATTTGCTGGGATGTTGCAGACTTCGATTACTCGATGACGTTTGGACATCAAGACAAAGTAATTCATTCAACCATTTCTCAACTCCGTCACCTTCAGCATATCGGATCGGCTCTTCCAATTTCAGCTCTTTTAAGCTTCGGGATAACTTTTGGTAGGTCGCAGCAGTCGTGGCGCTTGTGTCTTTCGTTGACGATGGATCGGTATTTGATTTGGAGGCCGAAGAAACGACAGATCTTTTGGAGAGCTCTCGGAGTTGGGAAATCAGCTTGAGAGACAAGGAGCGACCGGTACCTTCATAACCGTTAATGGTAGAGGCCATGAATACTAGGTAGGGGCCGATAAGATTTTTGACGAGCCGGATCGGTATCGCCGCTGCCTCATCAATGACCACTAATTCAGCCTGGCCTAAAACCTTGTAGTCTTGAGGCTGGATATATTGAATGGTTTGCCGGTGATTGCGGAAGATATCAACTCGGACGATGCAATTCTTCCAATCCGGGTTAGATGATTGATGGATGTTGTAGTCGAGATGCTCTTCATAGCCGAGGGCTGCTAGACTTTTAAAAATAAATTCAAACAGCGTTTTTAAGTTTTCAGGCGATGGTGAAGTGACAAAGATGTTGGAGTACGAGTGCGCCACGGCAATGGCAATCGACATCCCGAGTGCAGCTGATTTGCCGCGACCTCTTGCAGCTGTCAAAGTGACAGTTGATGAAAGCGTTTTTTCGGTTATTGACGAAGTGAATTCCATGACCGTCTTTGCTTGATCAACCGTGCGAGCCAGCTGTATGACATCACCGATGGGTTTTGTTTCGACTAATTCATGTTTGATTTCGTCTAATTCGAGCTGGCGGGTTTTTCCTGTGGCGTGTGATAGTTGATTCTGATCGGGATCTTCGATCAGTTTGACATCCTTCCCAGCGCTAATAGGTAGGACGTTGAGCTCGTCATCGAGTACTAAACATTCTTGAAAAGGTCCGAGAGAGAGCAAGAATCTTTCGTTGAATCTTCCTGTTAGATCGCCGTAAGCTTCGGTGCGATATCTTTCGTGGACATCCATTGAGAGTGTGTACATTTGTTTGAGAGACTTCATGGTATTCAGTAAGAGGACGACTATTCCACCCCCCGTCACAGTTTCGATGGTGCGAGCGAGTAAATTTGGTGTCAAAGCCTCGAAGTCTTGAAGAACGAGCATTCCAAAGGTTTGCCCGAGGATTTTTTCAGATTCTTTATAATATCTGGCCACAGAAACACGATGAGAGAAGCGAAAGAATACTGAAGATCAGTAAGCGGCCTTGATAAATCAAGTAAAAAAAGTGTAATAATTGGGCAGAGACATACGTATATCGGATATCAGTCAAGCTAACAAAAAGCTCGAAGGGGTCCATATCACCTACCTCTCTGTGGCCTTTCTTGACTTCTTGCTTGATTTTTTGTTCTCTTTTCTTTCGATTCGAAGTAAATCCAAGTTTGTTCTTGTAGCACCATAGCACATTTGGCCTGGCGGTATGGCGTGATTGAGAGAGGAGAAAGTGGAGGTTGACAACCTGGTCGACTGCTTTATCCCCGAGAACGATGAAGAATGATCGGTGGTTAGTCTTGACACCGTTCTTGATCAGGGATTGGATCCTCGGGTCGAGCCTTTTCCGATTCGAAGTCGGTTGCGATGATTCGGGCATTGCTCTGACAGAAAATGTCGATTTTGCTCTGAATATCACGGCGGGATAGCGAAGGCTCCTACTGGAATTTTGCTGCAGCTGACACGTCGGCGGCGAAGACTAGGATCCGGCGGAGAAACTGCGATGGCGAAGAATGGAAAAATGGGGAGCCAACCGCAAAGAAATTTAAAAGAGGGCTTGCCAATTGCATATGGGCACCAATCCGTAGCCCCCCGCTATGCATGCATCTGCGCGATCAAGAGCGGCGAGCGCAATCGAGTCCATCGCCAACATGATTTTATCATGATGGCTCAGCCCGTCAGACCCAGTGGGTTGGGTTCCAAGGAGCTACTCATGATTCCACCCCCGACGCCCAGACAGGCCATGCAGGGGACCAGCAGCCAAAGTGCCAAGAAGGATATGGATGTAAACGTGTTGCTTTGGCTGAAAAGTGGTACCCAAATCCAACCTGGTGTAAATTTGGGTTGAGTATGCTGCCATGTCAGCTTTCATCGCTTGGGACTGAGTCTCTTCTGCGGAGTCGCCCTATTCTGCAAAGGACTTGGATATGTTCGGGTAGACCCTGTGGCAATCTTTTCCCAGACTACATAGAAGAAACTCAGAGTCAAGGGAGGTGCAGAACCAGATATTGGCATTGTCATAGCATTCTAAAAGCTACTACATACTCGCTCTCAGTATTCATCCGCAAACCACCGGGGTCGCGCTCAAGATGTCCCTTTAACTTCTTGTTTCGCGCGGTTTCGCAGTTTCTCAACATGTTGTTCGTTATGTTTTTGTTTGTTCTACCCGAAGAGGTTGGATCTGAGCTTCCTAGAGCTCTGGTATAGCAACGTATTCACAGATCAGGTTGTTGCAGTGTTGATGGTTTCATTTTATATTCAACTACTACCTCCTGAGCCGCTCAATCTGTAGACCCGTACAGGAATCGTTCGAGATGGTTAAAAAGATTCGGGCAAATTGACTTCCTTGATGGAGCTGGTCAGAAAGCCGAGCGCAATATACGGATGGGCATCGGCTGGTCGGTCGCCTTCAATGAAGACTATGTAGATTTTACTGTCACCTTGGGCACTCTGCCAGCTGGTCAATTTCCATCGCCGACACCAGCTGGTGACCGGCTGGAAACTCGAATGTAAAGTGAGAAATTATTTACAAGTTTGATAGGAATTGGACTTTGATGTGTACGATTTGCTGGTTTTCATGACAATTACCATTGAACTGATACTTACCAGCATACCGTCAATGATGAAGATAGAAGGGCTCCGCCGGGATGAGTTCCGAATCCGATTGTTACTTGGATGGAGTCTCTCATGCAAACCGAGCGTTGGTCGATGTCCAGAGGGACTGTCGAAGCGGAAGGAAACAACTCAGACCAGGCTTTCATGATTCAGGGTATCACGACGCGCTTGAAAATTCCTCTTGCATATGCCTAACGTTTCAGTGTTTCTGGGAAAATAAGCTTTCTAGGGTCGTCGCCAGTTCCTCTGGTCAGGATGCACAACACACCGCCCGTGGGTAGCACTCATGGGCACGTACAAGAGCGCCCCAGTAGGACTCGCGCTTACGTAGAATGACAGACTTTCTCGTCAGTTGCCCCTGTTTGACTCTGTTTCCACGTCCTGGTCCCTGGAGCGTGATATGCAATTCACGTTTTCTTGTTTCAAAGGGTGAAAAATTGCGTTGGTGAGTTTTTAAATGGGATGGATCTTTGTCTTGGAATGCCGGTGTAGAAGCTAGTCAGACCGCAATCACAGCTGAGCTGATCCGTTGTGGAGGACAGATACGAAGGAAGTATAATGATGATACGATTACATGGGAGTCGGGCAGTTTTTTTTTCTTCGGTAGATCCCGGTGTCTGATCTCGGCAGTTGACAAGGGAGAAGATAAGCACGAGAATGACGTGAAATGGCAGCCGGAGCTGAGCATTTTGGGGGGTTCGTCTGGGACTTGCCGCGCTCGCTCGGTTGGTTGGTCAACTTGGTTGGTTGGCAGGAGGGGTATGAATGATGAAGGTTTACGTTTGACGATAAAGAGTTGGTATTTAAATATGTAGATAGAACATGTATCGATCAGGATGGATAATAATGGATAATGGATGAGGAAGATGGAGATCAAGAATTGGCAGGTCCGAGAGTCCGAGGCAGAGGATGCGGCAGGCCATGCACAGGGAAAATTCTCAGCGACAGAGTGAAAACTCCGAGACGGAAACGGTGTGTGGTGAGTCCGCCGGTGGTGCTGTCGGAGCAGAGCCGAGTGGGCGGCAACGGCAGGCAAAGGAAACATTTCGTAGTGCGGATGGTTGGTTGTAGGTCACAGTCAGACTACTACTACTAGCGCGCTAGTCGGTCCTCTCAACTTCTATGTCTACCTCGTTTACTCAGATCTGCAGCTCAATCCTCCCCTTCCCTTGAGTCATCATCCCCAGGTCGCCTTTCCTCTCCTGGCAACCCTTTCAGACCTAAAAATGGAGGTTGCTATGGCCATATTCAGCTGTCGGTGGCCGCGCTATCCCTTTTTATAAGAGCCAGCAGATAGTGCCGCAACCCCAGCATACTACACATACCTCGCGTCATGGCTTCTTCCCTTCTCCCGGCTTCTTCCCCAATGCTCCTAGGCAACGTAGACGAGCCATCTCGGCATTTCGAGCCTCTTTCCTCTCCAACCCCTGCCGCCCCCTTGACACACGGCCGTCCTAAGTCCTGCCCAACTCAGCATCCTACCGGTGTCAAGGATGACTCGGCATTGCTCCTTAAGTCCGGAGATAGTCACAACGTAGGTCATCGTCCACTTTCTGAAGGCCCAATGGATCCAGAGGTTCCCCAACCCATCGCATGTGCACAGAGCCGGGCTCATGATGAGGATTTAGTACTCGCAATGGATACTTCTAGTCCGTCCATTGCCAGCCTAAGGTAGTCGTCCCTTCGCGCTTCTTTCTCATCAAACTCATGATTCCCATGAGAACATCTTTGTGTTAAAGCTGATCCCTCATCTTGTACATCCATCAATTCATCCGTACTTCTCCGCTACCTAATCCATCACCCATTCCCGGTGATCCATTTCCTACGCTGTCCACGAAAGCCGGATGTATAACCCAATTCCACCAAGCCATCCGGGGTCGAACCTTGCGGCTATGCCTCTTATAACTCCTTCCAATCCGTATTATATGGATATCTCATCCGCTTCCGTTGATCGTAGCGGTTGCTTGACCAATGTGCCTGCCGGAGTATCGTTCGGAACTTCATACCAAGCACTCTGCGAGGATGCCTCTAAGCTTTCGATACCCCAAGAGAACCGTCAGATTTGCCAGCAGAGTCGATATAACTCTGTAAGCTCTCTTTTTCCTTCATACAAATAACCACAGCTTACTAACACGGTAGCACCATTGCAGCCCTCCTTGCAGGCCACAGTCGGCAATATGGACATTGATTCCCCCGGCTACAACATGCATCCCATCGCGCATGATTCCGAGCCTGGATGCTACTCCTCGTCAGGAAGTGATTCGCCGCTTAAGCAGCATTCTGGTCGCTCGGCAAGTGAAGGGAGCATTGGCAAACGGAGCCGCATGGACGAAGAAGAAGACGAGCGATATTCATCCTCGCCTGCTATTTCTGACTCCAGATCTTGTCGCCACCGGTTCTCTAATCCAAGCATGTCCAGATCGCTTCAAGATCACACATCCCCCTTGCCGGATGACAGCGACAGTTCCAAAATGCAAACCAATTCATCCAATCGTGATATGGACTTATTCTCTCCCGAGCCTCCATCATCATCATCGTTCGACGATGCCAGCCCTTGTTTGAATGCCGTTGCTAGGAAAGCTCTCTATCAGGCGCCAAGGGACAGCCCTCTCTCTGCCTTTCGGTTCCCTGCGACCAAATCAACTCTAAATTGCGAAAAACGACTGGGCATCAACCGCCAGGCCCGATCCAGTACAACTAGTTCCAGAAGTGATTCTGTTCCATGCCGATCTCAGTCAAAGGTAGCTCAGAACACGGCTACATTGTTCAACCGACATCTATCATTATCGACAACTATTGATATAACCCGATTAGAAGAGCCCACTAGCCGACGGGGTATGAAAGTTCCACGTGCAGTCAGCTATGCGGCGAGTGGACCCAGACCAATGGAGGTTGACGGACGGGAAAATTCGGAGGAACTGGACGACCGGTCCGAAACAGATTCTTCGCCTGTTCCTCGGATTGCGGTTAAGCAGGTCTCGGCTCCTACCAACCTGAAGGCCAAACGATGCGCTGCGCCGCTGGATTTGGGCTATCTACAACCACCATCCCTCAACTCAGTCACCGCCTTGCAGAGTCCAAGCAGTAGATTCATTTTTACATTCGGTGCGACTATCCAAAGTCCTGTAGGTATAGCTTTCAGTGAAAAGGAGCGCGCCGGAAAAATCTTACCCTGCCACAAAGTTTCTAGCGATGGTTTGATGCGCATATCCCCCGAGACAATGGACCAACTACTAGATGGAGCGTACGACGATAAAATTTCAAAGAAGATGATTTTTGATTGCCGGTTCGGATACGAGTATGATGGTGGACACATTCGCGAAGCTATCAATCTCCATGACAAAGAAGCTGCCGAGACCATGTTACTGCAGGGGACGCTCTTCAATGGCGGGCAGAAAGATGTTCCTATTCCTAGCGAATCCGGCAAACCAGATCCAAATGGGGAAACGAAGAAAGTTGTGCTAGTCTTTCATTGCGAGTATTCCGCCATGAGAGCGCCGACTGTGTAAGCCTTTGAAGCTTGAACGTTGACCATCGCCATAGGCAGTCTTCACTAATATGTTTGTTTCAATCACTATCAGGGCAAAGCACCTGCGAGAGCAAGACAGACACAAGAATATGACTCATTACCCGGCACTACATTACCCTGAGATCTACATACTGGAGGGCGGATTCGCCAAGTACTTTTCTCATTCTCCACAGCACTGTGATGGTAGCTACGTGCGCATGGACGACCCGACCCACCGAACTGATCGGCAGACGGATCTCAATCTCTTTCGCACCCGGGAAAACTCTGTGTTCGCGAGGACAAAGAGTTACACTTACGGCGATAGCAAAATTGTAAAGCACAAAAAGGATCCAAAGTTGACCCTGGGAGGAAACCGATTCGGACTTGAAAATAAATCGAATCCGATGACTGGCGCAGGAAAGGAGAACGCTCCGGCTCGGAGCAAACTCATTGAAGAGGACGACGACGATGATGATGATGAGAATTACGCACAGGCGTCTAGCCCACTCTACATGACCATCAACGCGGCAGCCCACGCCAAGAGAGCTAACTTGAAAACGCAAGGACGATCGATTAGCATGTTGGCTAAAGTCGAGCAAAATCAATCCACAAGAGGTGTCGCAGGCCGGAAGCCTCTCGGTAACAAGACTCAAATGAATCGGCTAGCGCTGGCTTGAGCAGGGCTTCTACCGGACAACTTTATCTAATGTATCAGATGCTTGTGTTTAGACTGCATCAACAATCCCCTCTCCATCTTCTGTTCTTATTCTCCCTGCTGATTTCCGAAGCAAATATCAGCACTTTGCTCTACATACACTAATTTTCTACATCGCTCCATCTACTCTACTGTTTTATGACGATCAGCTTTTTTGATGTTAGTATCATATTATATTATCGCTAGACGCCATTCCAATTCGATGTTCGAAGACCAATTATTTATGTATCCACAATCCTAATTTATGCCCCTTTCGAATGTATCCCTTTCTAATCACCCAAAATCATAATTATGCCAATTTCCACAAAATCAATACTTGTATGTATACCTTACACTGAATAATCCAGTCACAGCAGAGTTACTCATGTACCAAGCAAAAAACGTATAAAAAAGATCGTAGGTATCAGGTTGCCCTTTCATTATACAGTTAAGCGACCTTTTGAGTGTTCGTAAACTATTATTTCTCTGTGCTGCAAAGACAGGAGGGCAACAGTTTGGAAAAAAAGCATTCTCACATGAGACTCTCTTCCCCCCTTCTGTCTAATTTAACAACGGCTATGGGGAATGGTCCAAAAAGCCATCGGAATATGCCCTCCAGTGAGGTCTTTTGTCTAAACTGACATGATATTTTTGATTGCTGAGGTGCCGCAAAGTCTTTAACAAACGGAGTTCAAAAGGGAAACAGTCAATGGTTAGGTTATTACTCACCAACACTGCCGGAAGGTCAGTCAGGAAAGCTGAGCTGAACCCATGGAAGATGATCAAGTAAAATGTAGCGGTAAAAAATTATATAGACAGGAAAATCAGGTAAACAGACAATGGTTCAGACCAAGGTATTGGGCAAAGTGGGCAAGATATAGTTCAAAACAGATCATGTCAAGAGAGTGTTCAGTCTTGTGTGCAAATTCTCAATAGTGAAGGAAAACACTTTGTTGAAGAACTGCTTAAAATTAGGGCCAGGCTAAATGCACTACCATCTTTTACTACATGTACTCCAAAAATGGAGTACAAGAGTGTGCACTCCAAAGATATTGGAGTGCACATTGGTCTACTCCATGAATGCCTGGAGTGAACCTGTGGCTACTCCAAAAACTGTTCAAAATCTGGAGTGCACAGGGTGTGCACTACCAAAACATTGGAGTGCACAACAGTGCACTCCATTTTCAATTTTTCTTGCTCCGGGAAGTGGAGTGCAACACAATGCACTCCAACAATCATTGGAGTAAGCATACACCTTACAATGAACATGCACTCCAAATCAGTTGGACCATTTTCCTCCAAGTCCATCCTCCCCCCTGCTGCAACTACTGCTTGCTCCACGACTCTCTGTTTTTGACTCTGCTAGCTACACGGCCAGACTATCCACCCCGGCAGATTATCCTCTCCTGAAACAAAGATGAACAACTCAACCACCCCAACTAATGGCCTTGTTGTCACTCCAGAGATGTGGCAGCAGATGCAATCAATGCTTGCGCTCTTCCAAAAATCCACATCAGCTCCAGTTCCGGCTTCTTTGGATCAACAACCTTCAGCCAAACCAACCCATCAAGCCTCTCTAACCAGCACCACATCCATCTTGGATTCCAACTTGGGGCCTCAACAATCCAATCAGCCTCAAGAATCCAATCAGCCTCAAGAATCCAATCAGCCAGAATCAGACAATGAAGTGACTTCGGATGATAGTGGCTTTAAAAACCACAAAAAGAAATCTACAGCCCCTCCAAACAAGCAATCACCTCCTATCATCAACACACAAGTTGCTCAAAACCACTCCAGAAACAAAGATCAAGACCTTGACGTGATTTCAGATGTGAAAAGTTATGACTTTAGCATTGGTGGTAAGTGGCCATCAGCATGCTTTTTACTCTCAGATTTTGACTGACATGTTTTCTCAGAACCATTGGACCCTCCTCGTTGTGCAGCCTTTAGATCAATGGACAATCTAGTTCAGTTTTGTGAAATGTGGGCGAAGAATCATGGTTACGCGGTCTTCAAGTCCAACTTGGTGCCGGGTAAAAATGTTTATATTTGATGTGATCGATCTGGGCATTATCGCGGCTCAGGAGTGAAGAAAGATGGACGACAAACATCTACGACCAAGATAGGCTGCCCCTTTCTAATTTATGGCTCTGTACCCACCAGCAAGAAGGTTCTCGACAAAACTTGGACGTTTCAGATCCGAAATGGCGAACATAATCACGAACCATCCCCTGGACCCAGATCCCACGCGGCTCACCGACAACTGATCCCCAAGCAGATTGAGGAGATTCGAAAGCTTTCAAAATCAAACCTCAAAGCCGCTCAGATTTTACTCCAGCTTCAAACATCCGACAACAAGACCTATGCAACCAACAAGACCGTCACAAATGCCCTTCAAAAGATCTGTTGCGAAGATTTAGCTGGTCGGAAG
Source organism: Puccinia triticina (assembly GCF_026914185.1). NCBI lineage: Eukaryota > Fungi > Basidiomycota > Pucciniomycetes > Pucciniales > Pucciniaceae > Puccinia > Puccinia triticina. Next base: position 6,189,709 of record NC_070564.1, on the reverse strand, counting down.
CCAGCAGAAGCTCTGATGTCGATTCTCCAGGAATCTAATTGGACCTGGGATGTCAAGGTCAACAACAACGGAAAGCTTCTCAATCTGTTCTTTGGTCATCCAGGATCCATCCATCTCGCTCGGATCAACCATCATGTGGCTCTCCTCAATGCCACATACAAGACTAACCGCTATAAGTTGCCACTTCTCCACATTGTTGGCCAGGCGGCTTCAAACCGTTCGTTCTCTGTGGCATTCTGCTTTTTGACTTTTGAGGATGACAACAACTACTTATGGGCCGTCAATTGTCTCCGAAAGCACATTTGGCGTCCTGAAAGAACCCCCCAAGTGTTCATAACTGATCGCGATACTGCTCTCTGAAATGCTTTGAAACGAGTGTTTCCGGACTCTCAAGCAAACTTGTGTACGTGGCATATCAACAAAAACATAACAACAAACTGTAAAAAATACTTTTCGAGTGAAGAACCAGAAGATTCAGACGAGGAAGAAAGTTCAGAAGAATCGATCGAACAAAAAGCGAAAGAAACAAGAAACAACTGGAAGATTTTCATGGGTCTCTGGAAGCAAGTCACCTACTCGAAAACGGTCGACTTGTACGAAGAGCGCTTCTCTACATTGAAAGATTATCTGTCATCTTTCCCTGCTGTGCTCGAATACTTGGAAAAGTGGATTATTCCACATAAAGAGCTATTTGTTGTCGCATGGGCTTGCCAACACCCTCATCTACGAAACCTGAACACCTCGCGAGTCGAATCTGGACATGCGTACCTCAAGACGTTTGTCAAAAATGCAACTGGTGATTTACTGTCCGTATTCCAATCATTAGCACTTGCGGTTGATGCGCAATTGAACCAGGTCCATGAGTCTATTGGGAGTGATACGGTCAAGACACGTGTCAGTGTCCCCAAGTCTTTCATCCCTCTGCTTGGCAAGGTATCCTTGTTTGCTATCAAACAGGCAATCGATCAGTTCAAACGAATCCCGAACCTTGCTCTCAGACTCTCACCAAGGGGATTGGAATCCCACGTGCTCACAAAATTTTGGAGCTATTGGAAGATGGGTCTCATTTGACCCCCGAGGATTTCCATTCCCAATGGCTCCTGAGGTACAATCCTGAGTTTGCGGTACGTTCTTTTTCACTTGAAACATTATTCCAAGCCCAAAATGTCTTGTTTGATGAGAAGCTGATGTTACCGACATTACATGCAGAAACCTGATGAACCTGAATTGGATTTGGACGCCGAAATGAAGAAAATCACACTGTCTCTCAGCCATGAAGAACCCAAACGGCTTGCCACTATCATCGATCAAATTCACCAGATCGTTGCTGGTACACATACTGCAGTCGCTATACAGGCACCCGATGTCAAGACCAATACAAAAGGTCGGCCATCCCTGAAGAAATCACACACCAAGTCTACTAAGCGAAATGCCTCAGCCTTTGAGATGGTCGAAGCCAGTCTGAAGAAGGAGAAGTCCTCCAAGAAGCGAACAGCCAACAGCAGAGGACAACCAGCTCGAAAATCAAAGAAGATCAAAAGAAACTACATCAAGTCCGAACAATCAGATGACGATGTTTCGGATGGTTTGCTTGAAAGTGATATTATCGGTATTGAGGACTCCAAGGACGCCCCGGATATTGAGGACGCCCCAGCTAGTTAGGACGCCTCAGATTGTGAGGACGACGCCCCGGCTATCGAGGATGCCCCGGCTATCGAGGATTCCCCGGCTATCGAGGATGCCCCAGCTATTGAGGATGCCCCGGCTATCGAGGACGCCGCGGCTATCAAAGAAAATGAAGCTAGCCCAAGCTCCAATCCGTCTCCAAGTCAGGAAGCTATGAAGGTATGAAGATGTTCCATTCATGGTGTCATAGGAGCCAATCTGACTTTCCTGTTTAGCTCAAATATCTTTCCCAGATTCCAACACACCTGGAAGACGCGGTCCGAGGACTTTGGGATCCACGCGCAGATGGGAATTGCGGGTTTCATTGCCTGGCAAAATCACTTGGCTACCCAGAAGAAGGGACTGGGTGGCGGCGGGTCCGTAACAAGATGGTTGAAGAGACCTTGAAAAACAGGTCTTCTTATTCAAAATTACAGGGCGGCGATTCAGAAATCACGAAGATCATCAATGGCCTCAAGCTGAACAAAAGAAATAAGGCCACTCCGTCGAAGTGGCTCAACAAATTGTCCCATGGACAAATTATCTCAAACACTTATGTGAGGCCGGTAGTTTTCCTTTCAATCTCAGGCTGTCATTCCTATCTTCCTACAATTCCAAACCCCCCAATCTCCAGTGTCCCTGACCCAGTTTATCTGCTCCACATTAATGGTAATCACTGGGTCTTGGCAAATGTGGGGGGGATGGATGGGGTCATGCCAATCCCACCTATACTGGGTTCAAAGTCAACTTCCAAGACTGTTAAGGGTTGGTTGAACTTGTTTCAAAAGGGCATGGCTCTCTATAAGGATTTGGAGTCTCAAATCTCTTGATTGCATGTTTTTTTTCTCATTTGCCCACTTGGTTTCCTTATACCTATAAAAACTTTTTCTGTTTATTTTCTTGTTTCAGTTCTTGGTTTTGTTGGCTAATAAATTTATTTACATGATTTTCAGGCTCTCATTTGATGAACTCCAATTTCTTGAGGTGCAAAGTGGTGCACTCCAAATATGTTGGAGTGCACAGTTTTGTACTCCAAAGATTTTGTAGTGCACAGTTGTGTACTCCACACTTGGAGTGCACAGAATCAACTTTGGAGTGCATGCTTTGTGCACTCCAAAGAAATTGGAGTGCACAAGTTATACACTCCAAATTTTTGGAGTACACGGATGGGCTACTCCAAAAAAACCTTGTTTTTGGAGTAGACATTGGTTTACTCCAAATTTATTGGAGTGAACATCAGTCTACTCCAAATTCTTTGGAGTAGACTGATGTTCACTCCAATTTTTTGGAGTACATGTAGTAAAAGATGGTAGTGCATTTAGCCTGCCCCTAAAATTATGGTCCACTGGCTCCATTAAATCCCCAGTGAGTTCAATTAGCAATGACTTCCTGTGACTCCGGAGCCAAAAATCCAAGTAAACCCAAAGAAGAGGGCTCCGTACTGCTCTTTCATTTTGATATTTGTTGTTTTTCATCCTCTGATAAAGTTCTAATGTAATGCTTTTTTGATTTTTACTGTATTTTTCTTTCCATTGTTTGGCTAACATGCCAAAGGATTGTGATGCTTGCTTGAGTTCTGAAGTTTCTGACAGTTTCTCACTTTTTGGTCTTGGTATTATTGCATTGATCATTTGAACATGCAATAAAAAAAGTGGGAAAACTGTTACTGGAGGATCCCTTTCATAAGACTTGTACTCTTCAAGATGGGATTTGAAGTCAATTCCAGTTGTCTGAAACCAATATTTGTACCAATTGTCTATATTTTTGTAGAAGCTATCCATTCCAATTTTCAAAACCTTTCTCATGTCAACTCTTGTATATGAAATGGCTGAACTTCTACTGGTTATAGTCTCTTGTGGTGTATTTTTTGCATTTTTGATTCTTGGAGACAAAGCAAAAACATGTTCCCAAGAATTTTAATTCTCTTTGGTGCAAGGTAAGATGTGCCCCTTGAAGGGGACCAATTCTTCCCAAGATCCAATCCATAAACAATGAATTATTGCCAGAAAAATTGAAAACTTTGGTGTTGAAAATCAGTAAGTCTGTGGAAGGTTGTCAACTACATAGTTTTCATTATAAGCACTGCTCAAAACACTTGGGTTGAATGGGTTGGGCAAAATTTGGCTTTGAGCAGAAGCATGTTGAGGTTTTGATCCATCAATGACTGATTTTACTTGGGCATCATCATCATTGATCCTTTTCCTTTTCCAATTCTTTGTGTTTTGGATATTAGCATCAAAATTTGGCTCAGGAAAAGATCCTGCAGGAGTTTGAAATGGGTTTGAAATTATACTTTTGAAATAACTCTTGGTGGTTAGTCCCAACTGCTCATCTGAAATAAATTGTGTTTTCTCAATATTCCCTGAATTCCTTCTCTTCACATCCTGGTCCTGCATTTCAGAAACTTTTCCCTTTCCCACAATCAATGGAGGAGCATTATCTGTGGAATAGTGATTTGTTTAAATTTGATATATTTGGTGGTAAGTATTTTCCTGAAATTTTGGAATTTCTTTTTCATAGTCATGCAGGTGAACCCATGAAAGAAACTCACAAGATTCATCAGTACAAATCAAATGAGTTCCAGATGTATCCAGAAACAACTTTGGGCAAGTGTTGTATGAATTATTCCCAATAAATTTTTCTTTCAGATTACCAAAAGAATTGACATTGTTAGTTAAAGATCTAGGACTGTTTAGAGTGCTGCATGCCTTAGTGGAGTCTAATACAGGTGCTTTGATCTCCAAATTTAAGGCTGATTCAATAGTTTCTAAATAAAAAGATTCAATGGTATCAGCTTTCAACCATTTCTCTTTCACTTAGAATTCATGTGTTCACTATTTTGATCCTTTTCTGAGTTTTTGGATGTCTTTTTCATGCTTCTGCAGGTACTGAAACAAACTCACCAAATTTATCAGCAAATATCAAATTAGTTCCAGAAGGATTTGGAATTAAGTTTGGGGATGTTTTGTAACTATTCCCCAGGCATCCAAGTATATTAAAGCCTCTGAATCATGAAACAAAACTTCAAGGGTTTCCCCTACACATAGCCAAAAGTCACAAAAAATAGATTAAAACATCAAGGGTTCTCCCTAAAAGTAGACAAATACAACAACAAAAAAATCATGGGGTTTCCCCTTTTTGCCAATAAATAAAAAACAAGAAGTCACACCACAAACACACAAAACCACAATATAAAAGCAACATAGAGCCTGCCACCCAACACCAGTAAACTGATGCACCGTGGCCCACCATCCATCCCTGTCTAGCAGGGTTAAAAAATGGTGAGAGGATGACCCCCAGCGCGCTGCATTGAAGGCATTATGCAAAGGGGGGCCACCGAGTAGAGCCCCTCAAACTGTGCAAGTGCAACAGCGGAGGGGGTGAGGACAAACCGCACGCTGGAATTACAGCGGCAGAGGACGCCTGGGGAACAATCACTCCCAAGACGACCTCATTATATAGCCATCATCCAACCCAATCCACCAGCAATCTAGCACCGCCCCCTACGCTATGGCATTGGCAACAACAATCAACGCCACACCGCTACAGGCATGTAACTGTAGCCTCAACCCCTCTCAACCCGCAACCAAGTGGTACTGAATACAGCTTCTTCCCCTTCCTGTCTGACTAACCCGTTTCAGCCCCCTCGTCGAGCGGCCAGACGAGTCCCAGGCTAGGAGGAGGTGTTAGAGTAGGGCCGGCAGATTCATCAAGTTCAAGATTGCAAAACCTATATATCCATAATCTTGTATCTAGTTTACCCTATCCCCGGGATGTTCCCCTGTGGTTAGGGCTGCAGCTGCTACCTGGACATTCCCGCGCCCCGGCTCCAAATCTTTTCCTCACCGAGATTTGGAGACCGGGATCTTCCAGCGCCGACTGCTGACCAGCGACGGGACTGTTTTGTCCAGGTGAGTAGAGTCTGACATCATTGAGCAATTTCGCCGAGATTTGGAGACCGGGATCTTCCAGCGCCGACTGCTGACCAGCGACGGGACTGTTTTGTCCAGCTCCCATTTGCCATACCACATTGGGGCATCTTATAGGAGGGCTGGGGGGGAAGCCCCACCAGTCCCACCTGGAACTTCCCCATAGCACCCGCGACGCCAAACTCCGCCGTTCTAAAGCCCGTGCCTACCAAACCCCACACCGCGCTCCAAAGCCTGCCCCGAGCTGTCCGAGCCGCCCGTCACACACACTGTCCAATGCTACTCCGGCTCATCTACACCCTCCTCACCCTGACCTCGCGTTCCCTCCAGCTCCGCATCCTCGCGGTCGGCCTCGCCCTGGCCATCGGCGCTACCCTGTGACTCCGCGGCCAGCAGACAGACTGTCTCTCGCCCGCCGGCCTTGGTTATCTGCTCGTCTTCAACGCCCTTGGCGCCGCACATGCCCTCCTCTTCGACTTCCCTCCGGACAGGCTTTGGGACGCCCTGGGCACTAACCCTGTGGCTCGGCGGCCAGCAGACCGACTTTCTCTCGCTCGCTGGCCTTGGTTATCTGCTCTTCTTCGCCGCACATGCCCTCCTCTTCGACTTCCCTCCAGACGACTGGTTGGACCGGCTTTGGGACGCCTGGGCACTAACCCTGTGGCTCCGCGGCCAGCAGACCGACTTTCTCTTGCTCGACGGCCTCGGTTGTTTGCTCGTCTTCGACGCCCTTGGCGCCGCACATGCTCTCTTCTTTGACCCCCATCCGGACGACTGGTTGGACCGGCTCTGGGACGCCCTGGGCACTAAGGACGGCGGCTCCACCATCCGCTTGCCCTTCAGGTACTTCCCTTCCCTCCCTCTCTCTGCTTTACTGTGACCCAACACTTCCTCCTGGGTCGCATCTCTAGACGGGCTTGACTGGCCACACTCAGCATCTTCTCTCAGGCCAGCGCCCCTATTAGTCCAAGCAACGAGTTGGGCAACAAGCAATGGGGTTGAAGGGCCCAGCTTACTCTCAAAGCTCTGCCATATGTTTTTGTCCTCCTCCCCATCGCCGTCCGCTCTCCTCCATCTCTTTGCACCTGCTCATGTTGGCCACAGCGGCTTCGACGCCACCAACCTTGCCATCTCTTACGGCTTCATCATCAAAAAACTCCACATGCCCGACCACCAGAAAGCCATCCTCTTTGTCACCGTCTTAGGCTCTCTCCATGGACCTGGTGCTTGGCTACATCTACTGCGCCCTCCTGGCCATGATTAATGCAAGACATGAATTTGTATTTTATTAAAATTGATTTTCCTGCAAAGATGGATACAGGTGATTAATTAGCCTATACAGGTTAAACAAAACCAGATATCTGAAAAGTGTGGGGAAGATGATTTGCAGTGCCTTAGCCAGCCCTGATAGGATTTTCAGCTGTAAAGGCTGGCTAGCCTGTCAAGAGTAATGATGATTAGAAGAGTTGAAAATGAGCACTGTTTTCTGTGGATGAAAAAATAATTGACAGGGGTATGAAACCCCTGCAGCGGCGAAGCCGCCTTGGCCTCTAGTTCTTTTTTGAATCTCCGGAAAAATCCACATCATCACAGTGGGAAACAGGGTATTGCACTGGAGGACTGTTTCCTTGTGTGAAATAAGATATTGGATTTTGAATTTCCCAATCAAAGATTAATGAGATGTGTTCTGGTTTACATAGCAAAAATTTGGTATTATCAGATTTGCACAACTTGACAAGTCTCCTTTCCCACAGAATCCTGTGTTCATTTTTTGTTGGTTCAGGTGATCCAGTCAAAAAAAAACTTACCATCATTTTGATGATCATTTGAGTAGGAACCGCAGAAATTACTTGGAAAATGAGAGGTACCCTGGTAAAATTTCTCTCCTATTTTGTTTGTTGAAATTTGAGGCAAATGAATGCACCTGTGGCACTATAATTCTTTGGCTTTTAGCCGAAGAAAAAAGTGCATTTTTCTTTGGCTAAAAGTCGAAGGAGCGCTGGAGCTGGCCGGGCTGGCAGAGCTGACTTCATAGGAACCTAGCCACAAAACCTGGGCAGCGCAACCAATGGTTGTTAGCCTAGTGGTTTGCAGCACAGCTGCAAACCTCCTTACAGCAAGGTTGCTGGTTCAATTCCCACTGCCCCCATGCCCCATTTGGGGGTTAGGGGGCAGGTTAGGGGGCGGGTTTTTGGGGGTCGGGTTTTAGGGGTTAGGGGTTAGGGGTTAGGGCAGTTTTCTTTAAAAAAAAAACGTGGCAAGGTGTATAGCACATTGTATTGGTATGTATCGGATACGTATTGGTATGTACCGGATACGTATCGGTATGTATCGGATATGTATCAGTATGTATTTTTAGTACACTGTACAGGTATGTATTGGATACGTATCGGTATGTATTGGATATGTATCGCTATGTATTGGATACGTATTGCTATGTATATGTATCGGATACAGCAATGTATCCAATACATACCAATACCAGCTCATCCAGCGCCAGCCAGCGCGCCAGCTCCAGTGGAGCTGGCCCGGCCAGCTCTGCTGTCCTTTGGCTTTTAGCCGAAGAAAAATGCATTATTTTCTTTGGCTAATAGCCAAAGAAAAAAAGGGACAAAACTCTCATTGAGCACAGACCTCTTCTGTTACTTGGCTTCAGTAAAATCCAAGTTTTTATTTACTTTGATAATTTATTTCACCTTGAAGAAGTGGTGTAACATAAATCAGATTCTACGGGATGACACACAAGAAGCAATGATTTGTGCCAAGCAAATTTTTAAGGTTTTAAGTATTGAGGGCAAGGAACTGTGATGGTTTGAAAAAACCACCCAGCCAAATGGAGATTCTAGGCTCTGCAAAAGGGAGTGATAGCGCACAAGTCCCTCCTGCCGAGAGCTATCAGAGGCTTGCTTCGCAAGACCAGACGCTCACAGCGGCGAGGGACTTGTGTTAAGTTCGAGCATTAGCGCAATTTCTCAAATCTGCGCTAATGCTACGCTAACAGAAAAATTAGCTGCGCACCCTGTGCGCGTAGCGTTAGCACAGAGATGGTGCAATTCCGCTAACGCTACGCTAAAATTTAGCGGAATTCTGCTACGCTACACCACACTAACGCTATGGTTAGCGTAGCTGGCCCACTGTTGCTTATAGTCTGAGATGAGCAGTGTTCCCCTGACCCTCATGTATGAAACATGTTGTGGAACCTCTCAAATGGGTGATATGAGCTTGGAGGGGATAAGTATGATGAGATACTTGGGTGTTAGTAAGACTGCCCTCCTGGAATGGCTCTGGGAGAAGGGTTCACTAAGAATAAAAATAATTTGTGGCTTACTTCTAGGTCATTGAGAGGGTCGAGTCCCCTTGATGACTGGTCAATCCCGCTCATCCTCAAGCTAGCTGGGTGTCAAACAGGCTATGTATTGACCAGAGAGTGCGTGCTCTCATTTCATAATTACTTTCTGCAATGTTGGGCTATAGAGTCGGTAACGGTCTTGAGGTTTATTTGTCTTGTGTAATTTCTCAGGACATACATGTATCAGTACATAAAGAAAAAAAAATAGAAGCCTCAGCAGTAGCATGTTGAGCTGATCTGGAGCAAAAAAAAACAAGTTTATCATGGAATGAGAGAGGTACAAGGGGAAAAGTGAAAAGTGAGGTGAAAATTGCATTCTCCGTGCGCCAGAAAGGGGAGGTATGGTATAAGTCCCTCCTGCCGAAGGCTGTTGGAGGCTTACTTCGCAAGTCACACGCCCGCAGCAGCAAGGGACTTTGTCAAGTTCGGCTAACAATACACACAGAGGGCGCCAAAGAGCGCGCGCTACGCTGCGCTACAGCAATTTTAGCAGAAAAGTAGCCTTTTTTCCCTTCTTGACCTTCGACTCCACAATTTTCATTGTTTTGAACCTTGTGCATACCTCCTCCCCTCTCCGACACCGTTTGTCGGAACTATTCCTCTGACTCTCTTTCCTACACCTCCCCCAAGGGTATCCATTCCCTCTGTCTATAAACAAATCCACCCCCAACCCCGCTATCGTAGTTTTTGATCCTGTTCCACTCAATATTTTATGGACCGCCACAGGGGCAGCTTCATAGCACTTTCCCCTCACCGCGCTGCCTATTGTCTGACACCGTGAGGGCTGTATACCATGTGGAAACATCTTCCCCAACCCAAAATTGATCCACTGGTTTTGGTGGGAGGGGGTGATGGTTTTGAACCTTCTCAGGTAGGGTAACAGGTATTGAAATTGAAGCTATTTTTATTGAGGCAAGAGTTTTATGAACTGGACAACTAATTAAGGGTTTAAAAATGAAAATGGGAGTGTTTTGTAGCAGTAAATTTGGGTCAGGGACTTGATATGTCCGCATGGATTTGTGGAGGTTGCAAACTGCGGTTCTGCAAGGCTGACACGGAGGATGTTCATCAAGGCGGAGCGCGGGGGGATTGTACGCAACACCACAGCGGAGCTGGAGTCGACTTAAGCTGGCTAGCGCAGACTGTCTAGTAGCGGTGGTGATTGGGGGAAGCCGTGGCATCCAAAGCGGGCGTAGCTAGGGCAGATACGGGATGTGTGATACCAAAATTGTAGGATAGACAGGGGCGGGAAGCTATGGCAAGAGGATTCCAATGTTGGTCAACGACGTGCGGCAAGGTTGACAGGAACATTGGTGTGAGAGCGGAGTGAACATATGATGTGCGTGGTTGTGAGAGCATGGCTTGGCAGATTGTGTGTGTGAGAGGCGGGTTAAGGATGATGTTCTCTCTCTCTCTCTCTTTTGTTTTGCATTTTTTACAGAGGACTGGTGTCAGCCTTAGAGTCAACTCAGCTGACCTAAAGTCTGCCTTTTTCTACTTTTTACATATGAATTACTTCATATCTTTTTCATCTTAAGAGATAACCTCATTTAGACTTCATATTCTGTTTCCTCATGCAATTTTAACCCTAGTTACAACTTACCAATTCTCTGTAACTATGCTCCTTCCCTGAGTTATTGAGTTGTGGCGCGCATGCGCAGTTGTGACGTGTCAGCGCTACCAGGCGCGCCAAACCACATGTACATATGTAAATTACATAAGCAAACTGTGAAAATTTTCGTAGTCAGGATCCCCCTTGCCTGAGGCGGATCTACAGACTTCAGCACACCAGAACCACCACCCAGATAACCCCAGGATCACCACCAAAGAGCCTACTATACTCCCAGTATACCTACCGTCACAGGCGCCTAGGATATTGACAGTAAGTAACCTCTTTCACTGAACCTTGTTTATCTCAGAGGTACAACTCTGTGTCTTGCTTGATCTGCTCTTTCTTCTGGTTTTGCCTCCTTCTTGATCACAGGGCTGTCCCTCCAAATCCACAGGCCTTTGCCTCTATCTTGATCACAGGGCTGTCCCTTATTATCACTTGGCCTTTCCCTCAAATCTAGGTTACAGGGCTGTCCCTCAGGTTTCCCTTTAAGAACCTTGACTATCCAGAAGGAAGCTAAAAAACTGTGGCTGGATTAAACTTATCTAATCCAGATACCCTCCTGAGAGGAAGCTGTAGCACTTCTAGCACAGATTAGCAGCACTCTTCTGAAGAGTAGCATTGCCAGTGGACGTGCATTAATCCCACTAGAATAAAATAGTACTTCTCTTCTTTCTTATCCTGCTTGGTTTCTCTCTTTCTTTCTCTTTTTCTCTTACAGTTGTATTTTCTTTATCCCAAGAAATCCAACGATTGCTCTCCCATTTCTTGTGTCCTGCTGTCACTATAGAGACTCAGGCTCACAACTGGTGTGGACATTCTTTCTTATTTTTATTCTGTACTACACTTATTCTTTACGTGCGGGGCTCTTTACTTTACTTGCAGAGTTGTTCTTGAGTTATCTACGGCGGATGTTACTGTACTTGCGGCGGCTTTCTACATACCTGTGGGTATTCATATGTTGCTTTACACAGTTTAATTTGCATGTAACGTCTAACTACTCCTATGCAGAGCGGAGAGGAGTTGCCAAAATTGCCCAAATTCTCTGGGAATAACATGTGGGAGAGCTGTCTGGACAATTTGTGTCAGTAGACAGTTTTTTGCACCACAGTGGCATAGTTTTCTATGTGGGAAGGGGTATTGGGCAGGGGTTTGGCTTTGCGGGATTCAAGCACCAGGCTCATCACTCTCTTTGAAGTGGTTATACTATGTTGTCACAGGGGAGACACTGAGCTTCTGTTGGTGATGTAGGCCATCCAAAACACCAGCTTTGATCCATTATAAGTAGCTCCATTACTCAGGAAAATAAATGTCATGAAACAAGGCAAGAAAAAAATTGTTCATTTAGAAGGCAAGTGGTCCAAAACACACACCAATTGGTGTGATTGCATGGAGGAACTCAGGAAGGTTAATGGACCCATAATTGATGTTCATTTTTTCTTTGAAGTTAATTGCAGCTATGAAAAAGTTACTTAAGACAGAACACAGTGAGAGATTAGACAATTAGGGTGTTCAAAGTTGACTTGCATAAAATCATAACACCATAAAATCATAAAATCTAAGCTGAAAAAAAATGTACCACCCAAACACTCAAATTAGAGCACCACTTCTAAAATGGTACACGTAAAATCATCATTTGAAAATTTTATGATTTTATGGCTTTATGTATTGAAAATTTTATGATTTCAACTTTGAACACCTCCAACAATTCAAAGAAACATATAAGGTGAGATGGGAATATATATAAAGCTGAATAATGGATCATTTTGATAGAGTGGGAATTCTTGTGTGCAAATTCTCAATACTGAAGAAAAACACTTTATTGAAAAACTGCTTGAAATTCTTGGGCAGTGGATTCATTACATTCCCTGCAAGTGCAATTACCAAAGACTTCCTGTGATTTAAAAGCCAAAACTGCAAGTAAATCCAAAGAAGTGTGTTCCGCATGTCTCTTTCATTTAGATCCTCATTATTTTTCATCCTCTGATATAGGTGTAATGGAATTCTATCTTGGATTTTATTATAATCTTCATACCAAATTGTGGCCAAAATACCAAAGGATTGTGATGCTTCTTCAAGATCTGAAGTGTGTAGTATTATCTCACTTTGTGGTCTTGGTATTATTGTATTAATGATTTGAACATGCAATAAAAACAGTGGGAAAACTGTTACTGGAGGATTCCTTTTGTAAGTCTGGTAGTTCTCCAGATGGCATTTGAAATCAATTCCAGTTGTCTGTAACCAATAGTTGTACCAACTTTCTAGATTGCTGTAGAAGATATGCATTCCCAATTTTAAAGGTAATCTTGTATCAAATTTGGCATCTGAGCAGGCTGAATTTCTGTTGGTTATATTCTTTGTTGGGGCATTTTTTGCTTTTTGGATTCTTGAAGACAAGGCAAAGTCCTTTCCCAAGGACCTTAATTCATCTTGGTTCACAGTAAGATGTGCTCCTGGAAGGGGTCCAATCCTATCACGTATTTTATCTAAAAACAATGAATTGATGTCTGGATTGTGGAAAACTTGCTGGTCAAAAATTAATATATCCATGGAAGGTACCCTATCAACTGCATAGCATTCACTAAACCCATGAGTCAAAGTTCTTGGGATCATTAATGGGTTTGGAAAGATTTGGATATCACCATGAGGAGCATAATGAAGCTGTGATCCACCAAGTGCTGCTTGTTCTTGGGCATAGACATCAACAATCCTTTTGCTTTTTTGTTTTTTTTTGTTTTGGTTATTTGAATAAAATTGTGGCTCAGTAAAAAGCCCTGTAGGTTTGGAAGAGCTGTTTTCAAAGCATATCTTGGGAGTTGGTGCCAACTGCTCCTCAGATATTTCAAGATTACTTAAAGTTTTTCTCTTTTCATTCTGTTTTTGCCTTTCAGGAATTGTTGATGTTTTTCTTTTCAATGGAGTATTTCTGCCTGTGGAAATGACATCTGCTCAAATCAGATATTGGTGTTTCATCTTTTTCTGAAATTCTATTGTGTATGTTTCTGATATAATGAGACAAACTAACCAAATGGATCAGTACACATCAAATGATCTTCGGAGGTATCAAGAATGAAATTTGGGATAGTTTTGTGTAAAGCATCCCCCATGTATTTTTCTGCTATATTCCCAGTAAAATTGGCATCATTATTTAGGAAAGCAGGGTGTTCACCCAGAGTGCCAATTTTCCTAGTGGGGTCTAATAAAGGTTCATAGATTTCCCAACTTAAGAGTGATGTGGTAGGTTCTATATAGCAAGCTTATTAGTATCAGCTTTGTGCAATTTCTCTTTCCATCAGAATTCACTTGTGCCCTTCTATTGGGCCTTTCCTGAGAGTTTGTGTCCAGTGTTCATGTTTCTTCAGGTAATGGAAAAAAAACTCACCAAAGTTATCAGAACGCATCAAATGATTTCTAGAGGGGTTTAAAAACAAATTTGGGAGAGGTTTGGAATTATTTCCCAGGTATTGTTTTTTTCCACTCTCAGATGAATTAAGGTCATCATTGGGGGAACCAAGTTTTTGATGCAAAGGACTGGTTGCTTCAGTGCATTCTGATACAGGGTCTGAAACTTCCCAATCAAAGAGTAATTTGATAGGTTCTAAAAAGCAATAAGATTGTAGTATCAGCTTTTTGGCATTCATTTTTTCTTTATAATTAATGTATTCATTCTCTTAGTGATTCATATGATCCAGTGAAAATATCTCACCATCATTGTTGAGATCATTTGAGTAGGGCCCAGAGAAATCAGTCAGGAGATGAGGGGTATTCTTGTAACTATCCTCTGCCATTGTTTTTGTTGAGCTTTCAGGCAAAGAATTGGCTTCATGAATCTGCTCAGCTGGAGTAGATACTGGAGTGGCTTCCCAACTGAACTGCAAGCTGTAAGGTTCAAATGGTGAAGGAGCCAGTACATTGACAGTCATGAATACCAACCAAATGAAAACTCCCTGGTAGTATTTGAATTTCATTTTGATTGTTGAAAAGTTAATATTATACTGGATCCTTCTCCTTCTCCGGATAGACAAGAGTGTCTTATAGCAAGCAGTGTTGCTAGTGTTGAGTATGGTAATGACAAACCATAAAGATGATGGTGAAACCAGTTTCAATAGGTTCAGCAGATCTGTATGTACATCTTTTCTGTAAACAAATATGATATTTATGTAGAGTGTGTTTGAAGACTTATGTAAGTGAGGGATTTCCCGTTCCTGCTTGGTTTAGAGGAAGACACTATGGTAAAAACTTCATCACAATCAATTTTCACCAGTCAGAATGTTTAGCCTTTCCCTCTATATCAGTCATTTTATGCAGCTGACAGGAAGTCCTCCATATTTGGTGTGTTTTGACCAGTTGATGATGTCATTGTTTGCTGTGATTTAGTGGCTCACCCACGGGGTGCATGCAGTGGGAATTGGTGGTGATGGGCTGTTCAACAGACACAACAGCAACCAACAACCAACATCCAACACCAAAAAACCAACATCCAACGTGGAAACCAGCCGAAAGATCTGTGCTCAAAACAAGGGTTTAATATTGACTGGGCTTTCTCAAACAGTTCAACTCAATCCTGCAAGTTCCACATAATCATCTCTGTACAGTCAATACATAGATATATGCATGAAACTTTTTGATGGATGGGATCATGTGGGCGCAAAGACATGGTCAATAATTTTTCTCTTATCTCTCCTTCAGCTTTAACATTGGCCTCAAGTCGCTCTTCACCTTCCTAACCACTTAGGGTCGCCAATCCAGCACGGTCTACTTCTGGCCTCCCCGGCTCCAATCACTCTCGGGGATCTTTATCAAGGCGTCCGTCCATCAGCAGACTGAATTTGGTCCGCGAAAACCAATCGACTGATGACCACAGCCGGAAGCTGAAAGAACTGCAATTGGCAGAGCTGACCAGACAACTTGAGCTCACCAATATCGCCCTACCTTCCCCGCCCCCATCTAGCCTACAATCTTGGGATCCCACTTGCAGCCTCCGCCCCAGCTAATCCCGCTGATGCAGTCCGCTTTGGCTGCCACAGCTTCCCCTGATCACCGCCGCTACTAGCCAGTCCGCGCTGGCATGCTTAAGTCAATTCCAGCTCCGCCGCGGCGTTGCGTACACCCCGCGCTCCACCTAGATGAACATCCACCGCGCCAGCCTTGCGGAACAGCAGTCCGCAACCCCGTGCGGACACATCTTGCCCAACCCAAAATTGATCTACTGGTTTTGGTGGGAGGGGAGGGGGGGTGATGTTTTTGACCCTTCTCAGATAGGGTAACAGGTGTTGAAATTGAAGCTGTGTTTATGGGGGCAAGAGGGTTATGAATTGGAAAACTAATAAAGGGTTTAAAAATGAAAATGGGAGTGTGTTGTAGCGGTAAATTTGGGTCAGGGGCTCAGACAGAATGTCCTCATAGAGTTGTGGAGGTTGCAAACTGCGGTTCCGCAAGGCTGACGCAAATGATGCTCATTGAGGCAGAGCGCGGGGCGATTGTATGCAACGCAGCGGCAGGCAGAGCTGGACTCAACTTTAGAAGGCCAGCGCAGACTGTCTAGTAGCGGTGGTGATTGGGGGAAGCTGTGGCATCCAAAGCGGGCTAAGTCAGTGGGAGTAGCTAGGGCAGAGGTGTGTGTGGGATCCCAAAATTGTAGGATAGACAGGGACGGGGAAGCTATGGCAAGGGGAGTCCAATTGTTGGTTGACAACATGCGGCAAGGTTTACAGGAACATTGGTGTGAGAGAAGAGTGGACATATGATGTGTGTGGTTGTGGTAGCATGGTTTGGTGGATTGTGTGCGTGAGAGGCGGGTGAAGAATGATGGTCTCTCTCTCTCTTTTGTTTTGCCTTTTCTACAGAGGACTGGCACAGACATTCTTTCTTATTTTTATTCTTTACTTTACTTGAAGACTTGTTCTTTATTTATCTACAGGGGATGTTACTGTACTCACAGCGGCTTTCTACATACATGCCCACAGTTATTCATATGTTACTTGACATGGTTTAATTTGCATGTAATGTCTCACTACTCCTATGCCGAGTGGAGAGGAGTTGCCTGAATCACCCAACTTCTCTGGGAATAACATGTGGAAGAGCTGTCTGGGCACTTTGTGGGAACAGAAAGTTTTTCACATTGCAGCGAATTAGTTGCCCATGTGGGAAGGGTGTGGGAAGGGGTATTGGCCAGGGGTTGGGCTTCCCGGGATTCAAGCACTGGACTCAGCACTCTCTTTGAAGTGATTGTACTATGTCGTTGCAGGGGAGACACCAAGCTTCTATTGGTGATACCCCTAGGCCATCTAAAACACCAGCTTTGATCCATTAGAAGTAGCTCCATTTATCAGGACAGAAAATGTCATGAACCAAGTCCAGAAGACATTTGGGCATGTAGAAGGCAAGTTGTCCAAACCACAAACCAATTGGTGTGATTGCATTGAGGACCTCAGTAAAGTTAATGGACCCATAATTGATGTTCACTTTTTCTTTGAAGTTAATTGCAGCCATGAAAAATGACTTGAGACAAAAAACAGTGAGAGATTCAACAATGAT